>NW_026000211.1:10348323-10363348 GCF_001458135.2 Marmota marmota marmota | reverse complement strand
GCAACATTGAATACTAATCTCCCTTTTCATGCCCCCCCCCGCTCCACCCCTCAACACACACACACACACACACACACACACACACATTGACAATATGGACACAAGCTCTCCAAGACTCTGGGAAGAGGCTTCTCCCTTGAGGATGTCTTACTAATTCTGTTTCCTTTCCCCACCCCCCAACATTGCCAGGCCCAGCTTCTGCATACTCTAACTGCAGGGTCCATAGGGGCAAAGGCAGATTTTGGGGGGCTGAATCTTATAGTGTTCTGTGACTATGACATAGAAAGCCTTCCAGCTTTCTATGGACCTTCTAGCTTCTAGATTTCTACTGACCTTCAATCAGAATTTGGTTGTCCACTTCATGTGATCAGAGAAAGTTTGAGGTATGAATCTCCCCCAATTTGTGGACAGTGTCTCACAAGTTATTCAGCTGGTTAGTGATTCAAAATGGAAAAAAAAAAGAAATTGTTCAAATTTGATGACAAATTATAAGAAAGGGAATGTACTCTTTTTTTTATTTTTTATTGGTTGTTCAAAACATTACAAAGCTCATGACATATCATCTTCCATACATTTGATTCAAGTGGGTTATGAACTCCCATTTTTTACCCCAAATACAAGTTGCAGAATCACATCGGTTACACATCCACATTTTTACATAATACCATATTAATGACTGTTGTATTCTGCTACCTTTCCTATCCCCTACTATCCCCCCTCCCCTTCCCTCTCATCTTCCCTCTCTACCCCATCTGCTGTTATTTAAGGGAATGTACTCTTAAAAAGCATCATGAGGTAATTTTCCTCCCATGTTCTCCCTCCCTACCCCACTTTGAGTCACCCCCCCCTTATATCAGAGAAGACATTCGGCATTTGTTTTTTGGGGGGATTGGCTAACTTCACTTAGCATAATCTTCTCTAATGCCATCCATTTCCCTGGAAATGCCATGATCTTATTCTTTTTCAGTGCTGAGTAAAATTCCATTGTGTATAAATGCCACATTTTTTTTTTATCCATTCATCCACTGAAGGACATCTAGGTTGGCTCCACAATTTAGCTACTGTGAACTGTGCTGCTATAAACATTGATGTAGCTGTGTCCCTGTAGTATGCTGTTTTTAGGTCCTTTGGGTATAGTCCGAGAAGAGGAATAGCTGGGTCAAATGGTGGTTCCATTCCCAGCTTTCCAAAGAATCTCCATACTGCTTTCCAAATTGGCTGCACTAATTTGCAGTCCCACCAGCAGTGTATGAGTGTACCTTTTTCCCGAATCCTCACCAACACTTGTTGTTGTTTGTCTTCATAATAGCTGCCATTCTTACTGGGGTGAGATGGTATCTTAGAATAGTTTTGATTTGCATTTCTCTGATTGTTAGAGATGATGAGCATTTTTTCGTATATCTGTTGATTGATTGTATATCCTCTTCTGAGAAGTGTCTGTTCAGGTTGTCAACATACCTTATATACAAACAGAGATATGATAAATGGTGGTATAAAGGTGTATTAAGAATTGTATGCAAAAAAAATAAGAGAGCTCATGTATAATGGCATAATTTGGTATGAACATACTTTATATACTGAGTTTAAAAAATTGTGCTGTGAATGGATAATTATGAATGTAATGCACTCCACTATTGTCATGTTTGTAAAAAATAAATAAAAAAAGAAAGAAAAAAAAAGCATTATGAAATCCGCATAGCTACCTATGTACCCACCAGAGGGCGCAGTGATCCTGCAAATCCAACCTCTGAACTCCAGATTCTGGCCACTAGAGAAGTTGAAGCTTTAACTGCCCTTTCCCTCTCAATTTATTGCACTATGTTCAACTTGCAGTCCTTGGGTTTCCAAGAGGAACTGGAGTCGGGTTCCAACAGGAGCACCCCAGTTATAATTCAGCCTTACTAACCAGAGACAGTTTAATAAGGGAGATCAATTTGTGTCTGGTTACCAAGACCAACTTAGAAACCATGATGCTAAGGCCTGCCTACTTAGTGCAGCAAAGCCTGAAATGGTCATCACATCAGGAAGGAAGGAAGGAAGGAAGGAAGGAAGGAAGGAAGGAAGGAAAGAAGGAAGGAAGGAAAGAAGGAAGGAAAGCCCTCTAAGATAAAAAGCCCCAGAGGTGTCCCTCTGCAAAGAGCTACAGGTATTTGAGGGCCACATATTTGTGGAAATGAAACCTTAAGAAGTCAAATGTTATTCAAAACAAAGTCATTAAACTCTTTATCTGTGCAAGTAAGTACAGTCTCCATTGGAAAATGCAGAGCAAACTTTTGTATAAAAGTATTACTTCGGAATGAACTTAAGGTCAAGAGCTCCCTTTTAAACTTAGGCCAAGGAATGATTGCTACAAAGAACAGGATTCAAAGATGTAAATATTTAAACTCCTTAATTATCAGAAACACCGTAGTGAAATTTACTGTCTTATCTATAGCCGTCCATCTAAGAATAATCATTACAATTGATTTTGAAGTCCATAACTATCATATTTTATTACTTAGGGTAGGAGATGGAAAAGAAAACGTTAAAACACAATTGATAATTATTTAAGTGAAAAACATTAAATGATGTCTTACTAGGAGAACCAACAGAAAATTTTATAGTTTAGGTTTTTGTTTTTTTTCTTTAAAAAGTATGAATGACTTTAAAATATAACAACTTATTAATATTCAATGTCATAAAATTTTTTTTCAAGATTTTATGTCAATGTTGCCCATTTAAAATGCAGTTATCTTGCTGTTGATGGTTAAAGTCATGTAAAATTTTTTGAATATTTTAAGTGCTTAAAATATTTTAAAGCACTTACTATTAAATATTAAATAGAGAAAAGTTTTCTGTTTATAACTAATGGAAGCTTTTGGCTAAAGTTCATGTTCAAATTGCCAAAAATAATCATTTAACAATCTCTAATGTTTAGGAATTTATAATGTTATTTTATGAATAGAAATAAAAGATAAGCTTCTTAAAGAAAAAATATTTCAAATATCAAAGTACTCATGGATCCCAATGATGTGCTGCTCATCTTCTGACTTAATTCTTCCCAGTCATCTTTGTATTTATAGAATCTCACGTTATTGTTGGAGTGTCCAGGGGAGGTCCAGGTCTTTGGTGTCCGAAACAAAGGTGTCCCAAACAAAGAATTGAGCAAGATATGCAGAAGTAATAGGCAAAGCACTGATAAATTAAAAGTGAAGGTAAAAGTAGCATTCCGTGAGGCAGAGCTACTTTAACCCTAACCCTAACCCTAGCCCAGCCAGAGAGAGAGAGAGAGAGGCTCAAGGCCCTAATGGCTGGGAATTCTTATCTTTCAGGCTAGTTGTGAAGTGGTCTCCCCTCTGCACATACATAAACAGGGACATGATGGCTCATCTCCCCTACTGGGCCTCCAGGCATTTTTCTTGTACCCTACCTCTGCCATCTTGACATCCCTGAACTCCTAGCACTAATGAAGATCTCTCAGAAGGAAACCTTCAGAACAATGTCATATTTGAATATAGATAAGAAAATCCAACCTAAAACACAATACCCAGAATCCAGATTTGGATTGAAAGCAAGGTAAAGTTGTATTGGATGTAAACGCACCCATCTGATTTGACCTCTCAGTAAATATCTCTCCCTTTCCCTCTGTTTCCTGATGACAGGACAGAGATACACACACACTAAAGATCTTTCTACATCACACCTCTGAACACAGAGGTCAGTCCTCCTCGGTGGACACAGAGATGGCACCAGCAGATGCCGAGGATTCTGCAACAGACTTTCCCACTGTTCCACAGTGGTCTCATCTCTGAACTTGAAACTTCTTAAATCCTTGTCTTGTCCTGCTCAGATTAAAATACTACTTACAGGAGGCTCCTAAGCCACTGAGTCAAGAGAGCTACTTTCCCAAGAGAGTGACTTCTCCAGTGCAAAGGTACCCTGCAGGTGTAATAAACCCACTTGGGTATTTCTCTTGTTAATCTTCCTTTTGCTAACCAGAATCTGTGCTCACTAAGAACCTAGAAGTGTTGAGGAAGATTCTATTTTCTTCCCTTTGGGCCCTGTCCTCTGCCCTCGGGCATCCTTGTAGCTGGCATGAAAGATATACTGAGAAGAGGACAGGTTATTCTACTAAAAGGACTTGAGATGGGGTTCAGCAGATGAAGCCAGGTCAATGGGGCTCTGGCCATTGACTGCGAAGGCAAGAAGTGTGGGTGGGACTTAGAGGTTTCTTCTGCATTGCTCATGAGCCAATAGTGGGGTCAATAATGTTGCTACCAGTTCTCGTCTATCTTAAAAATGCTTGGTTAATTCTCCTAACAGACTCTCTGGTGTAGATTTGATATTTCATTTGAAATGTAAGTAACCACCTGTGATGGTTGATTAGGGCATGTCACATGCTCACCTGCCAACCCTGAGTTATTACCAGAACATGTACTGCACTGTTGATATTGGACTCCTCCCTTTCATTTTTCCTTCCCCTAATCTAGCTTCAACCCAGGAACCAAAGTGACCCCACTAAAACATCAGTCTAATTGTGTCACTCTTCCTCTCAAAGGCCTCCAGTGGCCCTTGCCCCACCCAGAGCAAAAGCCAGCATTGGTATAATGAAGGCTCCACAAAATCCATGCCTTGCATAGAGATAAGAGAGTCCAGTAGTGTTTCCTCATGAATAAATAAATAAAAGAACCAATGAATATGGAAGTAATCCTCAAATAAATGACTAGACAGGCAATATAACAGGTTTCTGGTCATATGTCAAATAAGTTTTTAATACGCTCTCACTTTAATATTCTTCATCTCCAGCTATTATACTTTTGCAGAATGAAAAGGTGCTGTACTGCTTGCTTTAAAGGGTTCCTAAATTAAATCTAAGCACAACTGGAATTCAAGAAGAAGCTTGTTTCCTTTGAATGAATTCTTAGTACCATTGTATCTTACAGTGAAATTTCAAAGAGTCATGCCGTTAGATAGTCAGATATTACCATTCACATCGAATTCTCTGTTTGTTATGTCATTCCCCAAAACCATTATCTGCCTCCTTTAATCCTCCAATTCCCCACCCATGTTTTAACATGATACCATCCCATAATGACTTTTAAGAAGTAAAAAAATAAAATTAAATTTTAAAAAAAATCACACTATGTTTTGCAGTACTCAAGGCTGCCACCATTAACTGATGCCAGAATAATATTTTATTAATGGGATGGAATCTTTTAAAATTCCTTACTTTAAAAAAATATTTTGCTGTTGAGAAGTCATTTTCTAAGTCTGAGGCTGCTATCTAGAAGTGGAGACTAGGAATGGAGGAAGGTGTGGGCAGAGAGGGTGTGGAGGCTGAACAAGTGTCCTCTCCTTTGTCCCCTGCTGTTTTTTCCCCAGTCTCCAGATTCTATGAATATGTTACCTTACACAGAAAAAGGGACTTGGTGATGTGATTAAGGTAAGGATCTTGAGGCATGAGATTATCCTGGATGATCCAGTGGGTCTGACGTCGTCCTTAGGCTCCTTTTAAGCAGGAGGCAGGAGGATCAGTGTCAGCATAGAAGACATAATCACAAAAGCAAAAGATTGGCGTGATACAAGGAAGCAGCCATGAGCCCTGCAATAGGAGTAGCCTTAGAAGCTACAGAAGGCAAGGAAATGATTTCCTCTCAGAGCCTCCAGAAGGGTCATGGCCCTGCCAACCCTTCCACTTTAACCCAGTAGGATTGAACTTTGACTCTGGCCCCCAGAACTGTAAGATAAATTTGTGTCCCTTTCAGCCATTCTATGTATAGTAATTTGTTACAGCAGCAATAGGAAACTAATACACACACTTTAGGAACTTCCCTATCTATGGACATCATTGTTTTATTTCACAAAACAATTAAAGGCATTCATGGATATACTGAAAACCTTATTTTATGTGGGCAGAGAACAGATCTGTGGCTGCTAAAAGTCTACCCTAAATGCAAACTCTGTTACTTCAGATGGCCATCTGTATTAGTCGATTTTCCCCTACGTGCCCTAAAACTAATGATCTTGTCAACCTTTTCTGAAACCCTACATTTGTGTAAGGAAGGCCATGGAAGAAAAGGCAGAGGCTGAACACTCAAGAAGTAGCCTCCACCTGGAACTGTAGTAAAAAGTCAGAGAGGTGGTTAACCGTGCCTCAGTCAATTGTTCTTTATCATGTAGAAACTCATTAGCACCATTAATGTATTCAGATGAGTGTACTTGGATGAGCTGATTTTTCTTGTGGAAAAAGAAAACTGGGCCACACAGATCTGGCTTTTATCTCTCCCAATTTAACCATATTCACAAATGTATAGACTTTGAGGAAAAATTAGTTTCTTTCAGGTAAAACATCCTCCCTTCCTGTTAAAAAAAATATGGTGGTTGTACAATAAAACACAATTTAGCTGCAGATGTTCTTCCTACGGAGCAAGAAGTCATGGGCTGAAATACATCGTGCCACCTACAAGTCTGCTTGGCTACTTTGCTGCTGATATTTTTGTACTCTTGGTTAAATAAGTTGTATCTTACTAGGTGCATGTCAGTTCCCTCCAGTGAGGAACTCTGAAACTGCTTTCACATCTAATCAATCATCCAGGCCTGTGGTCCCAACTGCAGTACCCCTACATGTGTCTACTTTTCATCCTGTCTGCTACCAAACAAAAACTAGCCACCAGCAGCTCTTTCCAGTCAAACTCAGGTGAGAGTCTCCCGAAAGGCATCCTAGCCCTCACTTTTTATTTTCTTACAAATTATTTTTTTTTCATGGGTAAATCAAACTTCAATACAGAAATCAGGTTATGGATTCCCTAACTGAATCCTTCCCGGTCTTTGATTTTTATCTAAAATTGTTAGGTAGTGGCTAGCAATGAGCAGTGAAATGCATGGCAAGGTCACAGGCATTCTTTAAATTACTTGACCCTCACCAGATCTGCTAATACATAGATCTTGGAAATCCCAGACTCCAGTTTCTGGCATTTTGTGATGCTGGCTGAACAGACTTAAGACATCCACCAATGCAATTTTCTTAGTCCTTTTTTTTTTTTTTCTCCACTATTTTCTTTCTCTGGAAGGCGTTGTCCTCAGCTCTTCACTTTATAATATTTTTAGGTCTCAGTTCAAATGCTACATCCATACAGAAGATTTCCTCATCTTCACTAAGTAAATTAGACCCTGATAAGCTGTCACTAACATTATACTTTTGGGGTCCTTATTGTAATTTAAAGCATTTTATTGTTTTTTTGTTTGTTTGTTTATTTTCTATCATCCCATCTGAATAGAAATTCTCCTGGCTTCTAAACCATAGTTGAAACTCATTGACTATTTGTTGAGGGAATGGATACATGAATTAGTGAATGAATTGGCCAACAGAGGGACGGTTGCTTCTTTTTTTTTTTTTAATTTTTTTTTAGTTGCTAATGGATTTTTATTTTATTCATTTATTTATATGCAGTGCTGAGAATCAAACCCAGGGCCTCACATGTGTGAGGCTATTGCTCTACCACTAAGCCACAACCCCAGCCCCACATTGCTTCTTCTTGGTTATCATAAGCATCTATTTATACATCTAGAGTAACAAAATATTATTATTATTATTATTATTATTATTATTATTATTATTATTTGATACCAGGGATTGAATCCAGGACACTTAACCACTGAGCACATCCCAGTCCCCACCCCCGCTTTTTTGCATACTTTTTTAGGGTCTTTCTGAGTTGTTAAGTGCCTTGCTAAGTTGCTGAGGGTGGCTTTGAACTCACAATCCTCCTGTCTCAGCCTCCCAAGCTGCTGGGATTATAAGCGTGTGCCACTGCACCTGGCTAGCAACAAAACATTTTAATTCACATTTGTTTTTAAATTTTCTTATGCTTATTACTGGAAATTTAGGTTTGTGTGTGAATTTTCCCAAAATTAATTGCATTCAAAGATGTTCCCAGGAATAGACAACTGTCTGTGTTAAATGAAAACATTAATGTTGATATGGCAAACAAATAATCTTCAAATGTCCAAAGAGATTCTATGAAAGGTCAACCAAATGTTGAGATGCAGTTTGTTCTTTAAAGCTTGAGGTAGATCTGACGTATGCTTTGAAACAAGTAGACAGGAACAGTGCTATTTCTGTAGTCCAACCTGCATTCAATACCCAGAACAATTACTGCAGCTCTAGAAAGAAATTTGATTCCATCTAGAAATCTCATTAGATTTTCCAGATTGGTTTTGTACTGAGTCATCTCCTGCCAAGGAGGGAAAAATAATGGGGTTGGCAAGTAACTGAAAGCATGAGATGCTCCGCCTGGATACTGACAAAATGACTCAGAAAAAGCAGACAAGTATATGTGGAGGCATTAGTATGTTTTATCAGCAAGATAGACTTCATTTTATGAGTAACACATTTGAGTTAAGGCTCCTCAATGGCTTGTAGATTCACTGCCAACACATCCTGTACCTGCTGTAAATACCTTGATGGTTCAACACCCACAAAATGCCCAAAGGCTACCATCCCAACCCTGAGGGTTTGTTATACTGAGTTGAAGCCTGAAATTGATTGTTTTTTCAAATTTGTTCATATCAGTTTTGCGTATTTATTATTATTTACTTATAAGTACATAGACTTTATGGAAAAAACTTCAATGGCCAAAGCTGGAATAATTTCAACAACAAAATGAATAATACAGGCTGGGCATGGTGACGCATGCCTATAATCCCAGTGGCGGGGGATGCTGAGACAGGAGGATCACAAGTTCAAAGAGAGTCTCAGCAATGGTGAGGTGCTAAGCAACTCAGTGAGACCCTGTCTCTAAATAAAATACAAAATAGGGCTGGGGATGTGAAAAAAAAAAAATGTATATATATATATATATATATATATATATATATATATATACACACCCATATGTATATATAAATATACATATATACATATATACAGAATTGGGTTATATTCTAAAGTAAAAAAAATCCAATAATGTATACTAATAATAAATTATTGAATGAATTAAAAACCAAAATATGAAAAAGAAATCTCCCATATGGAAGAATTCCAAATAACTTATGGAGATTGTTCCTTCTCTCCAGGAAGGGAAACTTAACTCTCTACTCCTTGCTTAGGGAGTTGCTTCCAAAGAATAGATTATGGATAGGAGTGAAAAGGTAATTTTACAGAGAAACTGCCCAGATGATCAAGGTTCACATCATCAGTTCTAAGCATGTTGATAGGATGTACTCTTTCTTTAAAAATCAGATTTGTTGATATATAATTCACATGCACTGAAATTTACCCATTTAAAGTTTGCACTTCAGTGATGTTTTTAGTATAGTACAGAGTATATCAATCTAACTTTAGAACCTCATCACTCCCAAAAAGAAAACGTATATCTATCAGCAATCTTTTTTTCTATTTATATAGATTATCACTAATTTTACCTTTGTTCCCTATAGATTTGACTGTTCTGGCATTTCATATAAATTGAATTATATAATAAGTGGTTCTTGTGACTGGTTTCTGTCACTTTTATCTTATTTTCAGGGTTAAGTCATGTCAGTACTTCATCCCATTTTACTGCTGAACAATATTCCATCATATAGATATCTACAGTTTATATATTCAAAACTTTTCTGTACCATACTGTAATAATGATTATATGTCAAGCCAGCTGTGGGGGTAATTCCAGACACTCAGGAAGCTGAGACAAGTGGATCATAAGTTCAAGGCCAACTTCAGCAAATTTGTTAGGCTCTAAGAAACTTAGCAAGTCCCTGTCTCAAAATAAAAAAATAAAAAGGACTGGGGATGTAGCTCATTGGGGAAGTACTCCTGGGTTCAATTCTCACAAGAAGGAGGAGGAGGAGGAGGAGGAAGAGGAGGAGGAGGAAAAGCAAAAAGCATGCTTGTGTGACATTATAAATTGTTAGAACTAATAAGATGTACAATACTCAGAGTTAACCTTATTGTAAACTGCAGATGTTAGTTAATAACTATTTATCAATATGGTTCATCAATCATGACGAACACACTACAATAATGCAAGATAATAAGAATAGGGGGAACTGTGGAGGAGGAAGAAGAGGGTATGTAGGAACTCTGAACTTTCTACTCAGTTTTTTGTACACCTGAAATTGCTCATATTAAAGTGAAATCTATTATTTTTAAAAAGGTAATCACTAGGTTGGAAATAAGTCCTACTAGGTAGACCATGAGGGGTGTGAGTCTGAGCTCTGGATCTAGGCTGCCTGAATGACCCAGACAAGTGAAGTGTGGAAGAGGGGTGCGGGTGGGTCATAGGGCTGGTGTGAGGGTCCCATGGGAATCTGTGAAGAGAATACAGCCCAATGCTCAGAGCCCTTGTGAGGGAGTTTCTTATAACAGAAGTACTTAAGATAAGACTGGGCTCCCTTGTGAAACAGTTCCATGTCACTGCAGTATTCAAGCGTAGACTGACTGATTGTACATTTAGTAATGATTTAGAGAAGAGTCACTATCACAAAAATGACCAGGGAGCATGCAGTCTGATGTCCCTTTCAACACTGGAATTTTAAGATCCTATGAAAGGAGATGATGCATGTAAAACCACTTAGGCAACTGTAAAAGCCAAACATTAAGATACTGTCTGTGATATCTCCTGGTTTTACTGCATTTCAGCTCATTGCCAAAGAAATTACTCAACGGCTGTGGAATAATCAAGTATCAGTTCTGGAGAAGACATCAGTGCTCATAAACAATCGACTTCTACAGATGTAGAAAATGAGGCTGTGAGAGATTGATTTCTCCAGACACACAGAAGGAATTACTGATGTCACTGAGTTTAAACCATGGGTCTCTCAGCTCTGCTTGTTTCATTATATACGATGCCATCATTATTGCTGGCAATAACAGTTTCAAAATCCTGAATACTCCACATGTAATTGGAACAAAGAGGGCCTCAGTTTGTCTTTCCAGAGTGTCTCCTCTGAGCTCTATAACTATTGCCTTTGTGGGAGAGTGTTCCAGCAGCTGCTCTTTGCAGAAGTTTCTACTCTTTGCTGTTCTTGCTATGCCTACCACACCGCAGATCAAACTTTACCACCAAATGTCAGCAATGACATTTCCTTACTTACATCATAATAGCACCTTCTGTCCACACAATTTTCAAATCACTCTTCATCACAGGCTTATGGGATGGACAGGATAGAATTTTATTTTGATATCATTGCATTTTCTTTCTTTCTTTCTTTCTTTCTTTCTTTCTTTCTTTCTTTCTTTCTCTCTCTCTCTCTCTCTCTCTCTCTCTCTCTCTCTCTCTCTCTTTCTTTCTTTCTTTCTTTCTTTCTTTCTTTCTTTCTTTCTTTCTTTCTTTCTTTCTTTCTTTTTTTCTAGATAGGAAATAGGAACTTAGAGAAGTTTCATGACTCACCCCAATTGTCAGCACTTGTCAGTGAATAAATGACTTTAACACAAGTCTTCTGACTTCTGATCTGGGTGGTTTTTCTCCCTGCTATTGTTATCTGAGAAAAAAAGAAGTGCTGCTGTACATAATAAATACTCTTGTTTCAAAGCCATTTGTTTAGCTGAGAAATAATACCTTTATATGGACTCTATGAAATATTTTATATATTTGATATAGACCAAAGAATGTAAATATATCTGTAATACATATGTAATGTACATATAAAACCTATTATGAAAAGCATTACAATGAAATGAACACCTGTGACATCTCTCCCCCTTCATCTTGTTACTTTTTTCCCCAACTGAGACAATCTCATCATTTTCCTCCTTTAAAAACTTAATTTTTTTGTCACAAAATCATAGGTGTTTCTAAAGCAATATTGGTTAGTGTTGTTTTTAAGCTACATACGTTTTTTTTTTCTTGACTGTGTTTGTCCTGCAGCAAATTGTTCTCTTCACTCAATATTATTTCTAAGATTCTTTCAATTATTTTGTGTAAAAACATTCATTTGTTTTCTACCAAATCATATTCCACTGTGAGAAATACCTCAATATATCTTTTCCTCCTTCCATTGGTAGACATTTGGGTTATTGGTAATCTTTTCTGTTGTGAAAAATAGTACCATGGCAATTTTTGTCTGTGTCCGAGTACACATAGGGACATATTACCATCTAGGACTAAAATCAGTGGCTTAAGGAGTAGGCAAATATTCAATTTTATGAGATGCTGCCACACTGGTTTCTAAAACTGTTAAAATAATTTGAATTATGAGATCTTAATTTTTTGAATCCAATATTTGTAAAATGGTACTGTATTGAGATTTCAAGATGTATTTCCTGAAAAGTTAATAAGATTCAATTTTGTGATAGTGATTATTTTTTATTTGGGCATCCTTCTCTCTGAAATAACCCCCTGTATATTTTGCTTCTTATTTTACTTTTTGTTTTCTTTTTGATAAGTAGGAACTTGAAATATTAGTCTCTTATCGATTTTGTATGTTGTATGCACTTTGTCCCAGATGATGGCTTATCTTTTGATGTTACTTATAAAGTCTTTTCATGACTCAAGTAAATAATTTGACACAGAGTTACCATCTTGACCTTATAAATAGTATATTTAGCCACATCAAATTCTTTTTTGCTACTGGATTTATAATATTATTTTCCTAAATTTTCTTCAGAAATATTTGAGGTTTTTGTTTCACAGTTCACTTTAACCCATCAGGAATTTATTTTGATAGGTAGTAACATACCAATTTCTTCCTGCAAAGGTGAACTATTGACCCAGAATTCTCTCTTGAATTTTTGATCAGTTCCTCAATTACCAGCAGCACCACCAATTTTCCATGTAAGTGTTGGTCTATGTTCTAGCTCTTTATTCTGTTCTTTTGTGCAGTTCATGATGGCATCAGTACCAAACTTTCTTTTCATTGCTTTATAGTAAGACTTGCTGTCTAGTAGGAGATATTCTCTCAAATTCTTCTTCACCAGGAAGGATAATTCTGCTTCTTGTCTATTAAGTGTTTGCTACTCTACATTAATTTTAGAAAGATATTGTCAAGTTTCTTGACAAAAGTAAAAAAAAAAATTGCAGGATTTTACTAGAAGCAGAGAGTAAATACTATTGAGCTTATACTGATCAGATCATTATGACAGTGAACCTTTTTATCTGTGAACACATAGTCTTTTCCTTTTCTTTTTTGATTGTTCTCTGTATTGGTTTAAATAAATATCTATCCTATAATACAAATCTGGGTATCTTCTTTTGTGGTAGATTTTACCTGTAAAATCATCTGGCCTATTGATCTCTCTGTGTAAAGAATGTTGACTGTAGAGTTGATCACTTGAATGGCAAAAATATTTGTTTTAATCTAATATTTGAAGAATCTTAATGGTTAAGAATATTTTTCTCCAGTAAGAAACTGTACTGTCTTTGTCCAAAGGCCAGGGAGTACATCTGATCTAGAGCCACTTCAGCCCCTTTGTGGGGAAATAAAGTCCCAGGCTTCCTACTCAAAGGCTCTGATGCCTTTGGATTGCCACTGTCATCTGGCCCTCAGGGAAACTTCCATTTTAAGTGAATGATACTTAGTTTCTATGGCTTGGGTTTTAATTCAAGCTTTAAACATTTCCTTATTTTTCTTGTAATTTGGATCCTTGGAGATTTCTGATTTCCTCTGAATGCAGAAATATTAAAAACAAAAAAGTAAAGTAAAAATGGTGTTTTATGCAGGATGTAGGTATTTTTCAATGAAAGTTCCCTTTGAAAAATCTAATCTGACATTTTAGTAAAAAGAAACATCTCAAAATTGACTCAGCACTCATGGCTCCCAATTTCTAAAAGGAAAAGTTGTTGAGCCTGAAGGAAGGTGGCCGAGAGGCACTCTCTTTTACTTAACCAATGTTTAATTGAAATAGGCAGCCGTGATAAGTCACCCCTTAATGCCTGTGCTTTTCTGGTTTTCCACACCTTTACCAAATCTACTCACCAGTAGAGAAAAGAAAAGAGCTTAGTCCAGGGGCTGGGGCTGGGGCTCAGTGGTAGTGCACTTGCCTGGCATGTGTGAGGCACTGGGTTTGATTCTCAGCACCGCATATAAATAAATAAAATAAAAGTCTATCAACAATTTTAAAAATTTTTAAAAGAAAAAAAAAGAGCTTAGTCCAACAGGAATGCATACAACACGTGGGTGCCATATAAAGTCATGTGGCTCCATTTATTTATTTATTTACTTACTTACTTTTGCTAAAACAATGGCATCGTCTGTATTTTTACTGAATTTCAGCAAGGTCTCCATGGGGCAGGAATGACCTAAGAATGCCCAGCTAAGATATTATTTGTAATCATGCTCCAGCCCTTCCAAGCTCTCTGCTCACCTGTGTTTATGTGTTTCTGAGTACTTGGGCATTGCTCTTAAACTGCTTTCTAGTGGTTCCTACCCCAACTACCTTTGAAATGAGAACTATGCCTTCTTCACCACTATGTTAACCACGGAGCCTAGTAATCATTTGTGTCGTGAACTCTTCAAACAGGGGTAGAAGGAAACTGTACAGCTTACCTTCTTTCTGCATGAGTGTGGTTTTATATGATGTTTGAATACAAATATAATATGCATCTATCTACTAATTTGTACACACACATGGAAACACTCAGAGAGCTCTGGCTGAATTTGTAAAATAAGACAAACTGGCAGCCTATGCATATTTTGGGGAGTGTCACCCACAGGAAATATATAGAATTGGCAAGTAGCTGCTTAATTGCATCCCATTCTAACTGCCAGAAACAACCAAAAATTACTCATCAGCCTCATTAGAGTTGAGCTCCACTGGAGAAACATAGCCTAATTTACCAAAGTAAAACCCACATGGCCAAATTACTGAACTTCTTGGCCTTTCGAGGATATTGTGTCTCCCTCTCTAAGGTTCATCCCTCTCTTACCATAGTCACTTATTTGGGCTTCCAATTAACCCTGTCCCACAAGGCCATTACGATGGATTGAAAAACACTCACTTCTCACCTTCCTGTTCCCACTAACAAGGCTGAAGATCTCTCATTCCTGGAATTAACAGGACTTTCGGGCATGGATACCCAATCACTCTTTGCTGGCCCAACCCCTTTAC
>NW_026000211.1:10269792-10344436 GCF_001458135.2 Marmota marmota marmota | reverse complement strand
AAAAAAATTGACAAAGCTAAAAGTTGGTTCTCTGACAAAATAAATAAAATTGAAGATGGCGGTGAATAGAGTGCATCACCCCTGTGTACCGTGTCACTGCACAGGTGAATAATGAGTTAGAATGATCAAAAGCTATCTTGTTGGGAATTTCCAGCAAAATTGGGTTGCACCATAACCTAGAGGAAGGATTTCCATCACCGAGGTCGGGTTACTGGGTCTCAATCGCGAGGGAACTGTGCGACCCGAGATCCAGGCTGATTGATCTGCGGCCAGCCCCGTGGCTAGAGGCGGCGGGGCACCGAGAAGTGGCCAGCAACACAGAGAGAAACGGCGCTTAGTGGTTTCCAGGGATAAGTAACAGGTTCAGGCAGGTGGGCATTGGGTGGGCTATAAAAGGACAACATAGAGATCATGGGATGTTGCAAATGTTCTGTATTTTAAATGCATCTGTGTCAATATCCTGATTGTGATATTACAGTAGAGTTTTTCAAGATGTTACCATTGGCATAAACTATGTAAAAAGTACATGCACCTTTCCGTATTATCTTAAAATTGCATGTGAATCTGTCCATATCTCCTTCCCCTGTTCCTTGTCTCAGTCTCATAATCCTTTTAGAAGGCACCCCATGATCTAAAGACCTCCCACCAGGCCCCACCTCCCACAGTTTCTACCATCTTTCATTAGTATCACCCTAGGGACAAAACCCTTAATCCCAACAGACCTTGGGGGACACAATAAAACAATTACACCACTTCAAACCAAAGCACTGAGCTATGTAAATTATGTGGAGAAAAAGTGGATATTTCCATGGTTTATGTTAGGAAGCCCACACTTTCTTATTGGTCATATACATACTTATGCACATATATTTTAAATCACATTTAGTGACCTCTACAACTGCTCCCTTTTTTTCACTGGAGATTGAGAAAGAGCAGAGATATCTGCCAGCAGTATTTACTCTGGTTGCATCTAAAGCTCACTGCCTACGGTTACAGTACCTGAGAGGACCGTCTCCATTCATCACTAGAAGTGTTCTGACAATAGGCATGATAACAGACTGCCAAGACTGAGGCAGACCAACCCAGATTTTATCTCTACATTGAAGTGTATCTGGGACTTTTATTCCTGATTGCTCATATTTGAAAAATATTGCCCAGTGACCTGACAACTGCCTACTCTCTTTCTGAATGAGTATTGTTTCAGAGAATGGTAAGGTTTTAGCAAAAGCCTTTAAAATATGGTACTTCCTTTACTTGAGATAATCAACAAACACCATCTAGCTTCATATTCTTATTACGCAAGTTTTTTTTATATAAGTCACCTCAAATTCCTATGAAACAAGAGGTGCATTAATTACTGAAATGGAATAAATAGAGTCAGCTTCTTTAATTTGGATTATTTGCTATTTTGGTTCATTGGTTTTTCTAGGAAAAGGAATTAAAATGATTGGTAGATAAATTATTTTCATTTTCAGTATGCACCAATAAATACTAATTAGGTTGGCATTATCTATCACCCCATCAAGATACATAATGGATATTACCTGTCACTTACAGAATTTGAAAGAAAGTTAATTTCTAATGACCTACATTGAAAATCCTACTCAGGTAAAGATTTGGTGAATTAACTACAAATTAATTAGGACCATGTAGACAAAATTCCTCATTAAATAGTCACAGATTTTTGAGTGAGAATTTATATACTTGATACAATATTGAATTTATATAATACACAACTTAATAGTTTAAGATGTTTAATATAAGACATAATAGTAGTGAACACATACACATGAATTATTATTGTTTAAGGAGAATAGAAGGTCACATATCTTATTAAATATATGTTCGCTAAACCATGCACATCTAGAAGACTAGGAGAAGAGGACAATAACTGATTTAATATAAACATTACTTGGAAAGGGGGCCATCCCTCAAGACATCAATAGCAGTTACATAGCTTGAGATGCAACAATGTGAGGAGGGAGGGAGGGAGAAATGGGGGGGAGGGGGAGAGGCAGGGAAAGGGGGAGAGGGTGGAGGGGAGAGAGAGAGAGATCAGAAGAGGCCATGAGATTGAATTTTGAGATTTGGAAATCTTCAGCTACATTAAATGTATGGAGAAAATCAAGATGCAATGTTCCATGAACAACACTTAGGAGTCTGCATTGTGCTGGGTTTAAATCTGATTAACACTTAATGCCACTGTGTTTATATAATTTAAAACACCAAAAAATCCATCCTTATGGTGTCTTCACACAAAGGAACAACTCAAATTGCCCAACTGACTGAAAAATGGCCTTCTTAGGTACAGGTGTTCTTGGGGTTTGGACACAGATATCCTGCAGCTGGTTCTTTGCTGTTACCTGACCCTCTTTTGATGCTACTAGCATGTAAAAAGTTCTACTTCTTAGAACAAATGCTCACTGGTAAGACATTTACTAATAGAGATATCTGCTCAGGCGGGGACTTTTCTGACAGTGGTAATGATCTCATTAGTTATTTTAATAGTTCTAATAGTGCCTTGGAGAGTAAGAAGATCTGCCATTAAGGGAGGAAAAAGCACAGCTGAATTGTCTCATTAATGAATTGAGCCACTTATTAGCTAATCTTTTCCAAAGTCTCTAATGATGTCCTGTCTAATAGCCACTAGGACTGCAGAAGTATTTAAATAGAGGGCCCTCCATCTAAATAAAGCCTTTACAGCTGTAACACAGCTTATTTTACACCTAATAATAACACCACCAATAAGGGCAGCAGTCAGATTTTATTGAGTGCTTACTATGTGCTGAGCACACTGGGAATAGAATTCCTGAAAAAACAAACTGATTTAATTCGTTTGACTAGCTAATGGATTTCTAACTAAAGCTGTACATAAATTTATCACATTGCACCAGGTGACATGATTGGCCAGCTGTTCAAAATTGGACAGAAGGAGGATACAGGTAGGTCCTGAAGGTTCAAGATTTATGAGAAGATATATATCACATCTTGCCTCTATGGAGAAAAATTAATTTTTCACAGGCAGCATAAATCTCCATACTGAGGTACTAAGGAAGAAGGTTTTGTGGTTGTGTTGTCATTATTGTTTTTTTCTTTCCTTAATTTCCCCAACTTGCATGTAAAAGACAATAAAAATTAAAGAATGTACATGCACAATATCTGTCTTCACTTCATTGATTAGAAATTGTGTGTATAGCCCCTGTCTTAGACAGCTTTTTCACTTCTGTAACTTAAAGACCTGAGCAGCACAATTGTAGGGGAGGAAACGTTTATTTGGAGGCTTACTGTTTTAGAGGTCTTAGTCTATAGTAGGCCAGGTCTATTCCCGGGGTTTGAGGTGAGGCTGAACATCATGACAGAAGAGTGTGGCAGAGGTAAGCAGCTCACACCAGGACCAGGAAGCAGAGCGAGACTCGACTCACCAGATACAAATATGTACCCCACAGCCACACCCCCAGTGAATCACTTCTTCCAGCCACACTCCACCTGCCTCCAGTTACAACTCAGTTAATCTCATCAGGAACTAATTCATCGATTAGGTTAAGGCTATAATGCAATCATTTCTCCTCCAAACCTTCTTGCATTATCTCACAGGTGAGCTTTCGGGGAACACCTCACATCTAAACCATAACACCCCCACATAAACTAAAAATAAGATGAGGAAATGTAATCTTTCAACTTGGCAAGAAAGGAAATGAAATAGATCTGGAAAAACAGCATTATCCCTACCATATTTTTAATAGTTAAAATTAAATTATATTGGTAATATAAATAAATTATATCTATTTATATTTTGGTATCCATGTCAATACCTTTGTCTTAGATCATAAAAGGTAGAACCAAGGTCTGCGGGATTATCAGTGCGCAGTGCCACACATAGATAAATGGGCAGTTGAATAAGTATTCTTCATATTGAGTCCAGAATGACAATAACAAATATATCTAGGTATGTATTTGTTCACTGAATGTAGATTGCTGCAAAAAGGCAGAAAGAGCAAAATAGTTCATTGCCCAGTCATTATTAACTATAGATTGGAGAACCCCGGAAATAAACAAGGCACAGGAATGAATGAAGGCAGCCCTTTACAAATTCAGCCAGAGTACTCTCTGGCTTCCTATGCTTCCCAAATGTGCTTCATAAAACCATAATGCACACGAAAGACCTCAATGAAGGATGGGATATCCCCCGGGAAGCAGGTATTTGACTGCCACTAGATGAAAAAAAATTTCTGAAACTATTGTTGACATGCAAGTAAATTTAAAGGTCTTATGTGTTGGCAACCCAAACAAATAAGTAAAATTGAAATAACTTAAGATGTGGTGGTTTCCCAGTTACAGTCATGGGGAGCACATGCTCTATTAACTGTTGGTGTATTTTGTGTTTCATAACAAGAGCTGCTTTTTTGGTATACGGGTAATTAGTCTGGTTCTCAGTTGGAGGTTCAGCTCAGCTTCTGTCTCAGCAAACAAAACCAGGGAAGAATTAGCTCTTGGGTAGGATGCCTGCCAAGTGGTAACCCCACTGGACCATTGAAAACATGCCATTATTCAAAAAGTCTTGTTCTAGTCTTAAATGTTTCCCTATGTGTTCACCCCACTGTTAATAGTTGACACATAAGGTTCCTCAAGCTGTGCGAAATCCTAGAGGTACCATTCTCAAATGACTGCCATATTTTTCACAGTGTGTTTGTATGGGTGAAGCCTTTGGGTTGGTAAATGTATCTACCAACCGGAATGGTCTTTTCATAAACAAATCCTGAGTGTATAATCCCCTTGCTTAAAACACTTCAAATGCTCCTAAGTTCTCTTAGGATAAAGACCTTTCCATGATCTGTGCAGCCTGACATTAACTGGTCCTCACTGCTTCTCCTCCCGCCTCCTGTCATGTCACATGGCCCCTGCCGTTACTCTGTATTCTCCAGTACCCATTTCCTTCTCTCAGTTCCCTGGGTTACCTCTCTCCAAAAGGCCTTTACCATTGGTCCCAGGAACTTGTTCTTCTTGTAGGTTGTGGCTCAGTCATCATTTTCTCAGTTATCCTTTGTAGACTTTTCAGACTAGATCGGAAACCCCTAGTGTGTTCTTTCTCGTATCATGTGTCACTGCTGTGAATCACTTCTCTCAATGCAATATTCCACATATCTGTGCAAGTATGTGATTGACATGTGTCAAGGGTCATGAACGCTATGTCCAGCCATAGACTATATTGATTTTGATCTTCATAGTCTTTCAAGGGCAAGCATGGTTCCTGGGTCACGCAGCAAGTCCACAAAAGCACATTTCATTAAAGGCAGAGAAGGATTAGAAGTTAACGACTTTGCTTTGCTTTTCAAAGAAGCCTGGTCATTCCCAGTCAGCACCTCCCAGGTCAGCTTGGATGAGTCTAGTTTAGTTGTTCAACATTCTACATCGGAGCCCTCCAGTGGGTTGCTCACTCTCAACAGTCTCATTTCTTCAACCGATTTTTTTTTTTATTCCTTGCAGTTTTCCCACTTCTATTTATTATTCTGCCTTGTAACCTGCAAGTCATTGATCCTTCATTCAACCAGCTCCTGAGTGCCCTTCACAGACTCAGCAGGTGACCCTAGTCCAGGTCACCTTCTATAAGCTTAGCGCTCTACACTTCATATTTAATGTAATTGCCAGGGAGTGCTGATGAAGCCACTCACCAACCCAAGGGACAGCAGGGAGACGTATTCTTCTGTAAATGCTTCCCACGTCTTGATTATGCTCACGACTGGGAACTTTTGCTTTCAGATATTTTTGCCTCAGATAGAGATTCATGGTTCTCAGGACATTATCCCTGTATCGACTGTTCTGCTTTGTATGGTTGCATTAGTGAAGAAAAGAACTCATGTTTATCAAGAGAAAAAAAAATCCTTACACTCAGGTAGGTTAGTTGAAAAAAAAATCCATAAAAATTCTGAGAAGTTGAGATTGCTTTTTCAAGGCTTTCACAGACAGAAATATGCTTTTCTTTAAAAAAATTATTTTTTAGTTTCAGGTGGACAAAATATCTTCACTTTTTTATATTTATGTGGTGCTGAGGATCGAACCCAGGGCCTCATGAGTTCTAGGTGAGCACTCTACCACTGAGCCACAACCCCAGCCCCCAGAAATACGCTTTTTAAAAAATTTATTTATTTTACAGTAGAATACATTTTGACATATAGTATACAAATGGAGCACATTTTCTCATTCCTCTGGCTGTACATGATTCAGATTCATTCCATGTGTATAGGATTATAACATCTGTCTCTTTCTACTGTCTGTCCCATCCCCACAACCCCACACCTTCCCTGATTCCCTCTACACAAACCAAAGTTCCCTATCTCCCTGCCCCACTCTGGATCAGCATCCTCTTATTAGAGAAAACATTTGGCTTTTGGTTTTGGGGAATTGGCTTATTTCACTTAGTATGGTATTCTCTAGTTCCATCCATTTACCTGCAAATGCCATAATTTTATTCTTTAATGCTGAGTAATATTCCACTGTGTGTATGTACCACATTTTCTTTATCCATTCCTCTGTTGAAGGGCATCTAGTTTGGTTCCATAGTTTAGCTATTGTGAATTGAGCTGCTATAAACATTGATGTGGCTGCATCACTGTAGTATGCTGATTTTAAGTCCTATGGGTATAAACTGAGGAGTGGGATAGCTGTGTCAAGTGGTGGATCCATTTGGTGGATTCCAAGTTTTCTGAGGTATCTCCATACTGCTTTCCAGAGTGGTTGCACCAATTTGCAGTTCCACCAACAATGTATGAGTGTACCTTTCGCCCCACATCCTCACCAACACTTATTATTGCTTGTATTCCTGATACAGAAATAGATTAATATTTACAACAGATTCTTTGGTAAGGCCAAGAGTATTATCTAACAAACCAAATGTTCTGGGATATTAGCTACCATGCATGTACCAACCCCACCCCCACCCGGAAGGATTCAATCTGCTTCTGTCTATAGAAATGTATGAATCAGGATAGCCCCAGTTCATGTGAAAACACAACTCAATTATATCCTGCACTTGACCAGAATTCTAAATTAATTCTGAACTCTTGTGCATAACAACTTACTGCCTATGGTGTTAGAAGAACGGGCATCCTAAATCACAGGTAGTTACTAGATTTTTCTAACAGTCACATCAAAAAAACTGGTGAGACTGCGCCACCTTTACGTTCCATGAAAGAAGAAACCAAGGAGAAGAGCTCATTGCTTTTGAGATCTATCCCTATATAGATCTGAACTCAGAAGACCTTCCTTTGTTGATACTTATTTTACTTTTTTCTTGTTTGATCCTGTGTTTCTTTCTGAGTCCCCATCTGATCCAGCTCTTTTGGATTTCCTATCTAATTTTATTTCTTTGTATGCTAATTAATACTTCATTTGTACATGGCTTTAATTGTTCCCCTAAATCTCGACCTGTTTAAGATTGTATTCTTGATAAGGAACCTTTTTACTTTGGTCCTTGCATATTTTCTTTTGAGTTGCCCTGATGGATTACTGTAGACCTTAGCAGGTCAAGTGCAGACACACCTTGAAGTATGTAAACTATTGGTTATAATATTTTTAATGGTTTTGACTTAAACATCCAGTCTTGCACTCACAAACATACACTCTAAAATTCTTTTGCAATAAAATTTCTTTTGTAACCATGAACCCATTTAAAGCAACAAGTATTCACTATGCAATACATGCATAGTAATACTATATATGTACATATATATGCCTCATATAAAATATCATAAATACAATAGCATTAAAATACCTTTGAATATAACACTATGCAGATGGGTATAAGGTTACTACTATTAATTTTTAGATTCTATTACTCAATGCTTCTGGAAAATATTATTATATGTTAGTAGGTGAGTCATGACAATGGTATAATTTTAGTGGAAACAGATATTTTGAGAATGATAGGGGGCTCTGTTACTAGTCACGTGGGGACAAAAGGCATGAAACAAACACTAATGTGGGCCAATGGGAATGTGTGGTCTCCTTCGTTATAGCTATCCTGAAGTGTGCTGCAGACCACTTGAATACTAACAAAAGTAGTAAGACATGTAAATGAGGGCAGGTTGAAAGTTATTGCTCCTTTATAAACCAACACGCTTTCCTGAGTGGAAATATTTACAATTTATTTTGTTCTTGAATATAAACAGTCCTGGGTAATTCCACATAAACCTTGTGACCAGGTATCAGCCTTATGGGATCAATGCTTTAAAGTAACATACACATGAGCTTGAGGTAACTGGAATTTAATTTTTATAAAACTTCATTGAATTTCTGTGAGAAATTTGGTTTATGATTTGTACCAATTCACTAGTTCTCTTTCCTGAATTCCCAAGGAAGCCTGACTTCAACTTATCATTTTTTGATACATCCTTTTTGTTATGGTTTGGATCTGGAATGTCCCCATGTGTTGAAAGAATGGTCCCCCATGGGCCAGGTTCAGAGGTGGGGCTTTTAGGAGGTGATTGGATCACAAAGACTCTGACCTCATAAGTAGATTGATGGCTGAATGGACTACTGGAAGGTGAAACCTAGCTGGAGGAAACAGGTCAATGGGGGCGTGCCCTGGAAGAGTTATCTTCTTCCTGCCCTCACCCCTGCTTCCTGCCTGCTATGAGCTGAGAAGCTTTCCTCCACTACGATGTTTTTCCATAATGTCTTTCCTTGGAGCCAGCAGGCCATGGACTCCTCGGAAACCATAAACCCCAAGAAACCTTTCCTCCTCTAAGTTGTTCTTGTCAGGTATTTTATCACTGTGACAAAAAGCTCACTAACACACTTTTCCTCCTCACTCAGGACCAAAAGTTCCTAGAAACCTATATCATTTTCCTAATTAATCCATAATAGATGATGCTATGATTTAGATATGAGGTGTCCCCAAGAAGCTCAGTGTGAGACAATGCAAGAAGGTTTAGAGGTCAAACGATTAGGTTATGAGAGCCTTAACCCAATCAGTGAATTAATCCTGATAGGGATTAACTGGGAGGTACCTATAGGTAGGAGGGTGTGGTGGAAGAAGGTGGGTTTCTGGGGGGACATGCCCTTAGGGTATATACTTTGTCCCTTGTGAGTGGAGAGATCTCTCTCTCTCTCTCTCTCTGCTTCCTGGTAGCCATGTCCTCACTTTCCTCCACCACATTCTTCCACCAAGATGTTCTGCCTCACCTCGGGGCCCAGAGCAATGGAGTTGACCCTCTATGGACGGAGAACTCTGAAGCCATAAGCCAAGTAAAAGTTTTCTCTTCTAAAATTGTTCTTGGTGGGTCTTTTGGTCATGGCAACAAAAAAAAAGCTGACAAAAAAGGATAATATCCATTTAAGATCATTTTCAGTTGTAAAACTTTAACATCGAACTGTTTCAGGGAGCTGTTTTGCTCTTTAGTCACTTTTAATTCATGTGAGAACCTGTACAGAAAACCTCTAGTGTGGCCACCCTCCATAGTCTACTGTCTGGATCATAACCAGGAACTCAGTAGGATTCCTTAGATGTGTCACTAAGGGAACAGGCTAGTCAGCTTTAGGAACTGGTATTTCTAAAAGCAGCAGGAATTTTTTTTTTCCCCTCAGAATTTTTTCAAGTAACCTGTAGAGTGTCAAGAGCAGTGATTTGAATCACAGTGTCTGATTGTCCTACAGCAGGAGCTGGGCCTGTGTTGGGAACTTCCCGTGCAAAGGGGCAGGTCAAGACTGCCCAACTGCTATGGCGACACCCTATTCTTGGCACCGGACTATCAGTCTTGACCCTGAGTTCAGACACCAGCTGCCAAGGGTGAAAATTATGAGCACAAAAAGATAACTATAGGAGCTGGGGATGTGGCTCAAGTGGTAGCGCACTCGCCTGGCATGCGTGCGGCCCGGGTTCGATTCTCAGCACCACATACAAACAAAGATGTTGTGTCCGCCGAAAACTAATAAAATAAAATAAAATAAAAATTCTCTCTCTCTCTCTCTCTCTCTCTCTCTCTCTCTAAAAAAAAAGATAATTATAGTTGGCTAACTCAGAAAGCCTTTTGATTATAAAACCTATATAATAAACATGCTGAGTTAGCTCTGTGTCACATATTCTCTATCAGGGAACAATGTCCCACCTGGTCTCAGCTTTTTCTCTACGTGTGTGTGTTTGTGTTTTCTAATCCCCCATTACCCCTCACCAGTTTCTGAATTAATGGTCATTCAGGTTGCAGCAGTAGAAAATCAAAGAACTTGGAGATCTGCCTTGGAGACGAATGGTTTTGGGAATTGGGAGTCATTCCAGATCTGGATTCATGACAAAATAGCATGTTCTAATTTGAAGAGTTATATCCTATCATTCCACTAAATAAATAAATACATATATACATACAAACATTTTACTGGGTCCTAGACTTCTAGACAAAATTTAGAACTATCCTAAAGAGGATAATATTATGCCCCTGAGAGGAAGAACCACATCTCATTCATCACAGGACCTGAGGACCTTAAGAAGAATCACCTGTAATATGCAATCTGTATAGTGAAGTAGAAATCAGTGTCCAGCTCAGTGATTGAGTGTTTTCCTCACATGCAAAAGATCCTGGCTTTGATCCTCAGTATGGGGGCAGGGTGGAGAATGAAGTATAATACATGCATCTAGGTGCAATTTTCTGGTAAAAGATTTCTTTCTATTATGAAATTATTTTAAATTATGAATATTGTTAAAGGGGGAAAATAAATGCAGTTATGTTGCTGTGTTCCCGGAAATAGTATATCTAAAAACTAATTATACAGAAAACATGTTGAAGAGTTCACAAACACTTCTGCTGAATTAATAATGACATACTTCTATGTATTATTCTCCAATAGTTTCATGCATTTTGATTTTTTTTCTACAACTGGATTATATTATGCCCCTGAGAGGAAGAACCACATCTCATTCATCACTGGTTGACAAAGAGAAGCCGGAGTAAAACTCAACACATGCACATGATCACTTGCCTTTGCAAAGCTTTTAAACTGGTCGTTAGATGAAGATGTCTACTATGTAAATAGTTATCTGCTAATAAGATCATACATTTAGAATATGCTTAAGAATACCAAGGAAATGTTAGTATATATATGATATATGTAGCATATATATACACATTCTTAATCTACCTTTTGTTTTACAAATTATTGAAATATTTTAAGATTTTGCTATTCATAATGAAAGTTAAATAGTGCAATAATTTCCTAGCAGCCATATCAAAGTACTGGGTGGCTATGAACAATAGACATGTATTTTCTCATAGTTCTGGAAGTTGGAAATTCAAGACCAAGATGCCACCAGGGTTGGTGTCTGATGAGGCCTCTCTTCCACACCTGTAGAGGGCTACTGTCTTGCGGTGTCCTCACATGACCTTTTCTCAGTGCATATGTGGAGAGAGTAATATTTCTAGTGTCTCTTCCTCTTCTTATAAGAATACCAGTCAATCGAATTAGGCCACCACACTCAATTACCTCTCTAGAGGCCCTACCTCCAAACATAGTCAAGGTGGGGATTTGGGCTTCAACATAAAAATTGGGGAGGAGACAAGATTCAGTCTATAACAATGACCTTTATAACTAAGATCTTTGGTCTTTCTTTCAAAGTACGCAATGGATTATGTAGTTGATACATTTGAGCGGAAAGCATAGAGTTCTGCCAGTGAATAAAGTCCTACCCAGTAGAAAACTTAAGAGAGTTTACTTGAAATTAAGTGAGATGGAAGTGGAGAACCCATAAATCTGTTTTGCTAGCATGGATCTGGTAGGGGTAGCATGATTCTGGAGCTAGTGGTGGCTTCCTAATTGGGCAAGCTGCCTCCTGATGCTTGCTTTCTGTACCATGAGTGGTAGCTTTCCTGATTATGGCCACGGTAACATGGCTATCTAGTCAATGGCATTGTAGAAGCATTCGTTCATTGTCTGTTCATTTGCTTTGGTATTGCATAGTTGAATGAATGAATGGGTGACCTATATCAGAACCTTGGAAGCCCCATGCCAGGAGCTCCTTGATTTGTTGGATTCTGGTAATGATAATCAAAGCAGTTTGCCTCATCAGGGGAGACAAATGGTTTTGGGAACTGGGAGTCATTCCAGGAGCTCAGCCGACATCTTGCATCTTCAGTCCTTCAAACTGTTGTGAACAACAAGTGCTGGTGCCAACTGGGGTATTTTCAGCTGCCTGTAACTAAACACATTTGGCTTCTTTTCAGAGGAACAGAGGAAAACGTTTTTGTTTGGAGCCCCAGAGGAAGACCATCTCCTCAGAAATGATAGACCAGTTCTCTGTGGATTGGTTCCCTATCACAGTTCAAAAATCTTTCAAATTCAAGAGTTAGTAACCATCTGAATTTAACCATTTAAATCTTGGATATATCCTCTCTGAGCCTTCTTTCCAGATATAAGAGTCCCGATCTTATGGACAAAACGTGCCCACACCACCATCAAATTATTGTGTTGAAACCCTAAAGTTCAGTATGGATGTGTTTTAGATGGAGCCTCTAAAGCAAGTGATTAAGTTTAAAAGAGATCATCAGGGTAGGGTGACACCAGCTCTCCCCCACATGCTTTGAGGAAAGACTGTATGAGCATGCAGTGAGATGGTAGCCATCTTCAACGCAGGGGTGGAGACTTCTCCAGACACCTTTATCTTGGATTTCCCATCTGCAGAACTGAATTTCTGTTGTTTAAGCTTCCTGTTCTATGATGTTTGTGATGGTAGCCTGAGCACACTACTGTGCCCCACCATGGTGGCCCTTGAAATCCATGAAATCATCTTCTCAGCCATTTCACCTGCCATACTTTCTCCTTTTCCTTGAATTGCAGCAACTAGATTGACATATGCTGTTTCTTGAGTGACCTCCAAAAAGGAGCAGAAGACCCTTAAAAATGAGGCATCTTTCCAGAGAAGCTTGTTGCCTGTATACTTTGTTATTTAATGTTCTTTTGTTAGTAATGGTACCCAGAATCTCCTCTCAAGTTTCCATTCATATTGAAATTGCTAATCTTAGGCTAAAAGCTGTAGCTAAAGAATGGTAAGGAAGAAAGAGCAAACTAGCACTATTGGTGATCTGCTTTGTTCTGTGTGTGCTTTATTCATAAGCATTGTCCACTAAATAGTCTCAACTATGAGACAATTTTTAATCTCCTCTATTTTTAGGGATGAGAAAAGTGAGGACTCTCAATATCCAGCCTGTCATATTCTGTCTAGCACTTCCTGTCTTTCCAGCTTGATTTCTCTAATACCCTAGTTCAGTTTTCTTCAATGCCAATAATTGCTTGTCCTGTGACTGACAGCATTTTACTGTACCTGTGTCCTTCATGCATGCACTGCTCTCCTTATACAGATTTGATACTATGGCCCGTGTAGTAATCACCCCTTACACAGCCCCTAAATACCACTGCTTTTTTCTTCCTGTCACTTCAATAGCTTGGCTAATCCCCATCTAGGGATAAATCTAACTCCCTACCTACTCCATCCCAATACCTGGACAGGTCCATGTGAGTGTCACGTGGTAAAGTGATGACCCCTGACCTCAAGGGACCCATTAGCACTGCCAGGCAACATCTTAGCATTTTCTCGGTCCATTCACTCTCTCATTAACCTAATTATTTCATCTCAATTTATTCATCTTCATTTCAATTTCCCCAAATGACTCCACATTCTCAAATTAATTATTTCAATGAGAAAAGAAACAGAACACAACATTCTCACTCAGTCACAATTGCAACCTTAAACTGGCTACACAAATGCCCCCAAATAAAGCCTTTTATAATGACCATAACCAATCCCACTCCTCTACTTGTTTGTTATTCTATCCTCTCTCTCCAACCCAAGAGCAGCACTCCGCAACTATCTCCTGTCCTCCATCTCTACAATCTGTCTTCCACCTACTGAGTCCTCCCATCAGCAGACCCACAAACTTTTATATCTCCCGATTTAAATTCCTTCTCTTATACCATTTGCAGCAAAATTTCTCAAAGTTATCTCCAATTCTTCTCACCCCATTCTCCCTCAGCTCCAATTCAATCTGACTTTAACACTAACTCTTCTCCAGAACTGTACTTGTCAAGGTCGCCCATGAACTTATATCGAGAAGAAAATATTTGGCACAGAATTAATCCAATAAATACTAAGTATGTTTAGTGAGTGGATCAAAACAACTTTCCCCCAAGACATGATTTTGCTGGAGGCTAGGCATAGTTAAATATTAATGATTACTCTCAGTAGCACAATAACAATGACAAAATAAAGAGACGATTAATTTTTTTCAGCAGAAATGAGTAATACTAAAATATAAAATATCTAGGAAGTTAATCACTATAAGGATTTTCACCAACCACTGTAAGGAGTTTATTGATGGGCTAACAAGCTCATTAATTTCTGACAACTTCCAAAACACTTTCAATTACCAAAAAATGATTCATAGGTTAATATGCAAAGAGATACATCAATATGAATCATCGTGAAACATAATTTCTTTTAAAAAATATTGTTGGGGCAGCTGGAAGATGGGGAGTCTATGAAAGAAATATTTTGTAGCATGCAGTGTGTAATACCTTGGGCACACGAGTAGCCCAAGGCTCTTTCCTTCATATTCTGTCTTCTGGGATCCCAGTAGGAGTGGTAGTGGTGTTGAAATAGGAAGGAATTATAAGCTTTTATAAGTTGAATTTTAAAAAGCTGAAGGTAAGGGCTGGGGATGTGGCTCAAGCGGTAGCGCGCTCGCCTGGCATGCGTGCGGCCCGGGTTCGATCCTCAGCACCACATACAAACAAAGATGTTGTGTCCGCCAAAAACTGAAAAATAAATATTAAAATTCTCTCAAAAAAAAAAAAAAAAAGCTGAAGGTAAGAGTGAAATGATAACTTGGACTAAATTGATATCAAATAAATGTGTTGGGATGGAGGATGGAGCTCAGTGGTCAAGCACTTGTTTAGCATGGGTAAGGCCCTGGGTTTGAGCCCCAACACAACAGGAAAAAAAAAAAAATATATATATATATATGTTTTTAAAGTGTGTTAAAATTGATATTTATGATACTCACACACACATACTCATTGACATACAGACATACAGAATAAGGAATCAATGATCATATTTTCAAGTGACATGGACTTCAACTGTTCAATTTCATTGAGTTGTTGAGAACAGTCCCTGCAGCATCCCTCAGATGCCTCAGATCTATAGGAGGGACTAGAGATGATGTTGGTAGGATGCTTAGGTTGATCCTGGCTTGATTTCAATGAAAACCCCCTGCTCCAAACATCTCACCCACTGGGAGAAGGACACTGTGTCAGCCATTACCCAGGGTGAGCAAACCCCAGGTCACTGTCAGTTCTATCTTTGAACAGTCTTAAAAAATGGGAAGATTCTATATTTGCAAAGTTTCAAATCTTCATGTGCATCATAATAAAACTACATAAATTAAAACAATTTCCCTCATTTGCAGTTCCTTTTATTGATCTGTTCGATTAGGAGGGTGCATTTGGCTAGCTTTAAAAGAATATTAGAAATCACACTTACTTAAGACTGAAAGAAAAAAGTATTTTGAAGCATATTAAATAGCTCTTGGGGGAAGGAAAGTAAATTTTGTTTTTCTCATTCTTCTGAGTTTCATGCTACCCCTAGAAATTTCTGGGATCACTAGTCTCATGTTCACAAAATACATGAAACTATTCCACTTCGTCACAATTTGCTAAGAGCTAAAATAACTTTTAAGCAGGAAGAAACCCTTGGGATTGCCCAGAGGACAATAGATATGGCCAAAAATGTTTCAGAGAAGAGTTGCAACCTTCATGTTACAGGTCAGAGTTCTGCCGCAAAGCTGAGACAGAGACCCCTCTTTACCCCGATTCTTACAATCATGTCAGAAAGATATCAGACATGTGGTTAAGAGTAAAAGGCATGAGTTTATTAGAAGGTATAGGAAAAGGGAAAGGAGATACCTTCAAGGGAAAGAGTAAGTCCTTTTAGGGAAGGGAAGGATGGTGCACTCTCCTGCCCTCCAGTTTATTGGGAGTCCCAGGGAAGTTTCTAGAGAGTCTGAACCAGGTCCAATGTTTGATTGACAGCATAGGAACTGCAGGGACTCCTGGAAGAGAGGGTGGCATAGTGCTTACAGAATTGGAGTTAAGGAAATTGAGTTCTCTTTTTTCTCTCAGTTTCCTGCCCCCTTAACTAGTTTATTGCCCTTGGAATAGCCCTCAGCAAACTTTCTTTCTTTTTTTTTTTTTTTTAGAGGAGGAAAAGTTTATTGGGGATTTATGGTTTCAGAGGTCTCAACCTATAGACAGCCAGCTCCATTCTTCGGGGCTTGAGGTGAGGCAGAACATTATGACAGAAGAGTGTGGCAGAGAGTCTGCCACAAAGACAGCTCACATGATGATCAGAAAGCAGAAATAAATAGATAGATAGATAGATAGATAGATAGATAGATAGATGAAATGAAGTACAGTAGATGGGGTAGAGAGAGAAGATGGGAGGGGAGGGGAGGGGGGATAGTAGAGGATAGGAAAGGCAGCAGAATACAACAGACACTAGTATGGCAGTATGTAAAAATGTGGATGTGTAACCGATGTGATTCTGCAATCTGTATATGGGGGGGGGGAATGGGAGTTCATAACCCACTTGAATCAAATGTATGAAATATGATGTGTCAAGAGCTATGTAATGTTTTGAACAACTAATAATAATAATAAAAAAGAAAATTCCTACGAACAAAATTTACCTTGAACAATAATTTTTTTTTTCTGAGAAATGCCACAATATACATTTTTGTCAGCAAACTTTCTTTGTGAGGGTTTTGATGTTTCTTTTGATTGCCAGGATAATTGGGGGTTGTGATAGTTTTAGTGATAAGAAGGGTTCAGTGATAAGGGAGACCACACCTGTTCATCTGAATACTCTGTTTAAACCTCCTCCCTTAAATTGTCTCCCATCTATTTAGCTTCCTTGTAACAATTCTCCCCAGATTATTCCATTTCTATGAGACTATAGTTTTGCCTGTTAACTGTCTGGTGTGAATTATACTTCAATTAATGGGAGCAAGAAGAAACACTTCCATTTACTAGCAATCATTTGTGCTGAAAAATGACACATTTATTTCTTTCAAGTGAAGCAACTATTTTAATCTTGTGGTTGAGTTTTTTTATTATTTTTACATAACTATGTTGCCTTTTTTTCCACAGCAACATTCAATCCCCAAAAGATTCTTTTAATGTTTAAATTTATGCAGGACTAGAGTGATGAATATGAACAAATAGAGTCCTTCTAGTGTTTTTTAACTTCCCATCCAATTTTGTAAGTACCTTTTATAAACAAAGACACCATTAAAAGAAATATAAAAAGGATCAAAAAATGGGGTTTTAGTATTTATCTTTAAGGGGTTAGAATCTAGTTACATTTACTGAAAAAAAAGTCATGTCAACAGTATAAATAATGTTCTATTGTTTTAAATAAAGAACGTATGGTTTTTTGTTATCTCTGAGGTCTACAACCACCAGTAAATTGAGATTTCTTAAAGCTGGGACTATAGGCTCTTTCTATAAGGAATGTTAGCCTCTGCAAGCCCTTCTATACAACAAAATATACCTGCAAGCAGTGGACCCAAGTCTCTTTAAAAGGTAAGTGATAAGAACTAGAAATGTTGCTAAATGGTAGAGTGTTTGCATAGCACACATGAGACTCTGGGTTCAATCTCCAGCAATACCAAAAATAAATAAATGGTAAAGAAGAAAGCATCCTTCATGTCTCAACTGTCTTTATTAAAATAATTTAAAAATAGCCAAAAATGTGCATATTTTACATACCATGTGGTACTGTCAGTTTTATTCATCTACTTGTTTAGAAATAGCCCCTGGTTATTTCATCAAATATGCATCTAAGTGTGGCTGTAAAGGAATTTTTTTAGATGTACAGATTGATACATAATCTGTTAACTTTATTTAAGGGAGAAGTAATGTGAGTAGACCTAATTCAACTAGTTAAAAGGGCCGGATATTCAACTAGTTAAAAGGGCCAGATATAGTTACTTAATCCCAGTAACTCTGGAGCCTGAGGCAGGAGAATCACGAATTCAAAGCCAGACTCAGCAAAAGCAAGGTGCTAATCAACTCGGTGAGACCCTGTCTCTAAATAAAATAAAACATAGGGCTGGGGATGTGGCTAATGGTAGAGTACCCCTGAGCTCAATTTCTGGTACCCAACGCCCCTCAAAAATTAGTTAAAAGTCCTGAAAAAAAGAGAGGAGACTTCTCTAAAGAAGAAATTCTGTCTGTGGTCAGCAGCTTCCTCCTGTGCCTGACAGTTTCAGTCTGCTCTTCCTAACATCCTTCCCTTTGGATTTTGGAATCACCTAGAATCAATTAAGCTAATTCCTTGTGATTAATCTCCTACTCATTCTTTTTTTTTCTAATTGAACCTTGACCGCTACACCAGTTATTTCTTTCATTCATACATCAATTCATAAATGTGTTTAATTTTTAAATATTCAACTCTATGTAAGGTACTGGAGATTCAAAATATTTTATGCCTGAGGAATAAATCTGACAATAGCAAAGACAGTGTGTATTTTAAGGTAGGCACATCAAATAATACCAAATTACTGGACTATAAGATACAAGGCTTAGCATAATAACTGATAAGACCTGAGAGAGAATAATGTTATCGGGGACATTACTATAGGCTGTTGGGGCTCAGAAAACAAAACCCCAAAATCTGGTGCTTTGACTTGCTGAGCTGGAGAAAAGATCTCAAAATCAACATCTCTATAACCTTCCCTTGCTTTTCCTCCAAGTGTAACCAGGGACTCTCTCTGAAGGTCTCTTATCTGAGAAAACTCCTTCCAAATGAAATGCAATTGTCTGAAACCTCCTCCCTAGAAACTCTTCAAGTAACCAGGAAATATTAGCTACCTGAAGAAGAGAAGAAATCAAAAGTCTTGGCCATGCCTGGTTAGGCTTCATCTATCTGAGGCAGCTTTGAAACATTACCTGAGAGATTTTATTTATCTGTATAAAGCAATCTGTATTCCAGGTGAAGTTTTTCCCTTAACTTACCAGGAACTTGTTGCTACCTTTCCCAGAACTGAGAAGAATTTTGTCCCAGGTCATTGTCTGATCTTTAGATTCATTCATGTATCCTAAAAATAAATTACTACCCTTCTATGTGAGGAAAATAAAAGGGGACACAGAGACAAGACGCAGGGGCAGGAGAGAAGATGGCAAGATGGCAGAATGGACAAGCTTCCAGCTTCATTTATATAAATAGGTTACTTTAGGTCATTGGCACCATTAGTACCTATTGTTAATTGTATTACTAGGCAGGTTACACACTTAGCAACATTATGCAGCTTATTCCTCAGTTACATATTAAATTGCAATGTGCAAGGTTAGGAACTTTGTGTAGCTCTCAAGAAAGTCCATTGTATAAGGTTACTGTTATGTGGACAGGTTTAGGCTCAGTGAAACATTGTGGTTTTCTAACAAGAGTTCCTTTATTCCCAAGAACTATGTGGCTGAGATCAAGGTCGAGGCTGATGAGGCTCTAGCACAAAGGATTCTTAAGCAGGGCATTTCCATACCAGCTAGACGTTGCACATATATTTAGTTATTTTACTAGTTCCTAGGAGAGATTGTAGGGCATTCTAAGGGTGGGAAATAGAGCACTTGCTACCCCCGCCCCCAGGAGTTTGCTCACCAGGGGAATGCTTCCCTGTACATTTCCACGATCAGAATCCCTGCATTTCTAAATTTGCCTACAACCTCCAACCCCATTTTCCTTTACCCTATGGAAAGAATATTTAAGCTTCAACCATCTGACTCTTTGAATTTCATACTTTGTATGACTCCCATTCTTATGCATATTGATAAATTTCTCCTGCTAGTCTGCTTATTACTAGTTAGTTTCTGTGAATCTTCAATAGGGAGAGGGAAAATTTCTCTCACCATAAAGCACCACTATGCTGAGAGCTTTACACATATCAGCAATTTAATTATCACAACCCTCTTATGAGGTAAGTACTCTTATTCTATGTATTTTTCAGACAAGGAGACTGATATGTAGAATAATTAGAAAATTTTTCTCAAGATCAAGTAGCAGAGCCAGGATTCAAAGTCTGACTCCAAATCTAGAATGATTACTATATTTACTGATAGATCAAGGAGTAATAAATTTTAGGCCACATTGAAGTGTTTCCTTTGCTTTCTTTTAGAGCACAGAATGTTTCAGAGTGAATCTAACCCTAGAATTTTGCCTTCCATCAAAAAATCTCCTTGTACAGAATCCACTTTGCACCAGGATTCAATTTTAAATGCAGTCCATAATCTACACTAAAATTGAATAATACAGCTAAAGTTGAAGGGATTTTGTGTGGATTTTATAGCCCAAATTCATAATAGAGTTGACTGAAGTAAAAATCCAGAACATTCTTAAATTGGATTTAAAGTGCTAGATACATATAGGGGGAAAAATATTCTCCTTTATTTACAGCCCAAAATTTACTGCATGAACCAGCACTGAGAATCCGTCACTCTTTGCGGGCTCCTGATCTGAGTTCTCGGGGTGGGCAATAACTGTTGCTTCCTGCAACTTGTAACAGGTATAGGTGACAATTGTACTTCAGTGCATCTCTTTGGGTCCAGAAATTAAGATTAAAAACCATGGAAATCTAATGAAGGGGGCACATGGGGACAATGAAGGAACTTTGGGCAAAGGGGAGGGAGGGGAGGGGAGGTGGCATGGGGGACAGGAAAGATGGTGGAATGAGATGAATATCATTACCCTAGGTACACGTATGACTGTACATGTGGTGTGACTCTACATCATGTACAATCAGAGAAATGAAAAGTTGTGCTCTATTTGTATACAATGAATTGAAACGCATTCTGCTATCATGCATAACTAATTAGAACAAAAAATAAAATAAACCATGAGAATCAACACCTGGAAGATTGTTTGATAACACAAGCATGCTAATTTCAGTGGCCTTGTACTCTTGCATTCATTTATATTCTGAATCCATGAATAGAGTCATTCTTCATTGCTAGATTTCATTAAGAGATAGATAGAAAGGCATTTTTAAAAAAGAGGATAATCTATTGGTTGCAAAATGAAAGGATATAACTCTTATCAAGTTTATTCTTATTTACTATTATCCATCAAGTGACCTGAGTTTTATACTAAACTACACAGGCTGATAACGTACATTTCCATTCAGTTAAGCAGAAACATAACAGCGTGGTGTTGATGACCACTGCTTCTGCTAAAGAATGAACAGCAACACAAATACAAGACTCTGTAGTGGAGTAAGTAAGCTTAGGATTGCTGGAATTTCCATTGATAATAGAAGTGAGGCCAATTATGAATCTGAAAAAAAGGAATGTGGAGGAAAGCAACACAACTGCTCAGAGAACATTGCCTTTGGAGAGGATAGAATACCATTTAGTATATGTGTGATAGCCTTTTTTCCTGGATTCCTGTGAGTTTGCTATACATACAAACTTGCTATATGCAAATAAAGATGGTTTTACTCCTTCATTCCCAATGATTAAGCTTTTTCATTTCTTCCTTCCTGTGTTTTATTTTTATCTTTCTCTAATCCCCCACCCCCCAATGCATTGGCTTAGACACTTAATAGTATAATGAATGAATGGAAGTGGTGAGAGTGAACATATTTGCCTTCATTTTCATTCTGGGGCTAATGAATTCAGTATTTTATCATTGGGAGTGTTGTTAATGGTATAGTTTTCATAGATATTTTTTGTCAGATTGAGAAAGTTTTCTCATTTCTTGTTTGCTGTGCATTGTTTTGTGTGTGTCATGACAAATGAGTGTTGGGTTTTGTTAAATGATATTTTCTGAATTTAGAGACATTCATCTGAGTTTTCTCCTTTAATTTGCTACTATGGTGAAGTACACTGATTTACTTTCAAATTCTAACATTCCAGTATGACTCCAGGATAAGTCTTATGTTGTTAGGAAGCATTATCTTTCTTTATATTAGATTTAATTTACTAAAATTATGTTTCAGATTTTGGCATTTACATTAATGAGTAATGTTGGTTGGTATTTTCTCTTCTTTTCAAATGTCCTCATCAGATTATTACTAACATTAATATTAGCACCAGTGTCAATTTGGATTCAGACGAAGTGTTGTAAGGGATTGCCTCTTTTTCTATCTTCTGAAAGATTTTTATGGCTCGAAGCATTTCTTCCTTCAATGTTTGATTAAGGATTCACCAATAAAGGAATCTGGGACAATGTCTGCCAGTAACATAGGAAAGGAAACTGCCCACTTTAAATTAAATTAAACTTAATTTAAATACATTTTGTTATTGTTGTTTTTTTGAGCCAGGGTATTGCTATGCTGCCCAGGCTGGTTTTGACTTCTTGGGCTCTAGCAATTTTTCTGCCTCTGCCTCTTCTGCACTATCACCCTGCCCAGATATGCCTGTTTTTCAACAAACTTCCCTTTCAAAGGAAGATATTTACCTCCTTATTCCCAAATTGCCAGCTCTTATGCTCCAATCATAATCGGATTCAGTTCCATAGACTTTTCCCAAACAACATGACCTTGAGTAACTCCACCGCTTCCCATCTTCATGTGAAATATGGGTTTGTTACCCTTGTATTCCCTCTTGCTTGCTATTTTTCTCATGATTTATTATACTATTCATATATTTTATTAATTTAATATCTCACTTCTTAGATAGATCAGTATGTCCTTGAAAACACAAGACAGGCCTTACAAGCTTCTGTGTACCTGCATTTCGATGTAGTCCAAGGTACAGAGGGAGTCTCATAAGATGACTACTAATAAAATTCAAGGTGATGGTGGGTATGGCCGGTGCAACCCATATTGCTAGTTTATGGTTCAGTGTAGAGAAACTTTATTGTTTTCTGGTTCCTGACTTCCATTCTCAAATGCCTTATATAAACAGAAGTATGCCCTCTTCCTCCCTAAGGCCTTACTTCTATCCCCACGGATTATTCATTGGCCCTAGGAAGTTATTTAGATCTAAAAATCAATTATGAATTTCAATGCCAGACAGAGAAAAAGAGGGAAGTCTGACTTGTCGAATTATATGGTAACTTGATTTGTTTTAATTGTTCAAGAGCAATTCCATATGGTCAGATGGACATGTCTCCACTTCCCTGGTGGTCCTTGCCAGTTTGGCTTCCCACCAAAACCACAATTATGGCCTATGCTGGACTTCAAAGTTTGAGCTCACATGCTCTGCATTTGTTCCCATATGATTATGACAGGGCCTGGGGAGGGCTTCTGTCTAAGCACTGTCTCTGACAGGACTAGACCTCCCACAGAATCCCTGCAATTCTATGCAAAGTCCAACACTATCTTCCCTCCTTGTATGTTCCCTAGTGGTTTTGCTAAATCTGATATTCTTTCTTCCTAGCATACCTTGATGAATGCCTCTCTGATTTATGTAGATTTCTCTTTCACCCTCAGTGTTAGACATTTTGTTCTACCTCCAACTCCTAGTGAAGATATACAATATCACAAGAAAAAAACAAAACAAGGGATGGAGTTGCAGCTCAATGGTGGAAAACTTGCTTAGTATATGCAAGACATTGGGTTGAATCCCTAGCTACACACCACACAAACACACACACGCACACACGCACGCATGCACGCAAGAAAGCAAGAAAGAAAGAAAGCAATCTGTCAAGACTTCAATGTGAGCTGAAAGAAAAAAATGTGTCAATCAAGGGAATACATTTATAAATAATAGCTAGAACATCTGCTCTGATCCAATAAAATGCATCTATGGCAGATATAGTTCTAGAGTAGAAACAGATGATCCGAGTGTTATGGTGCAATGATGCTTGTTAATAAAAATCTGCCTAACAAGCCAACTCTTGTTCTTGTTCCAGCTCTATCAACAAATTTCATATAATAATTTGACTTCCCATGTAAATTTTTCTCCATGGAGAGAAAACAGTTTTCATTAGAAATGCGTAAGCCACTCTTTTGGTTTTTATATCTCAATTCTCTGACAATAAATATAGTCAGTATATCCACTAAATAACAGATCTGATCTCTGTGCTGGCAGAGTGTGTTCTGGATCCTGCATTCAGAAAAAAATCCAGCCCTTGTCTGGGTTGTATTTGCTAATGTAAAGCCAGTTGTCTCTTTCCAAGTGATATTTAGTTTTCTTTTGAGCAATTTTTTTTCACTTGCAACACACACATTCATACACACCACATACACACATGTGAACATTTAAATGGGCCATAATTGAAGGACGCTAAACTCAATATATTGAAAATTAATAACTAAAGGGAAATAATCAAGCATATGCTGTTTCTGTACCAACCATATCAGTGAGTAACCAAAAAAACAGATGAGAAAGTTATTTATTACAGAAATAGCCCAGCTAGTAAATGAAAAGAAATAATAGAATTAGAATACAATGATTTAGAAATTCTTCATGAATTAATTCCATTGATATTTACCAAGTCTGCGAATATCATAAAAAAGACAAACAGAAATATATGATTCCTCCAGGACATGGTGGTGCACACCTGTAATACCAGTGGCTCAGGGGACTGAGGTAGGGGGACTCACAACTTCAAAACTGCTTCAGCAACTTAGCAAAGGCCTAGATAACTTAACATGACCATATCTTAGAATAAAAAAATAAAAAGAGCTAGTAATGTGGCTCAGTGGTTAAGTGCTTCTGAGTTCTATCCCTGGAACCCACCCACCCACCCAAAAAGAAATATGTGATTCCTGAAGAAAAATACAACACAAATTCCAAAGTAGTCTTACCCCCACTGAATTTAAATAAATAAATCAAGCAAATCATATCAAGTCTTTCTGTTCAATTATCAATGTGTGTGTGTGCGCACACACACACACACACAGACACACACACACACATACCTAGGATAGAGGAAAACATAAAAGAGCAGGCTAGGATGCAATCTTTAAAATACAGACTATAAGAAGTTCTATAGGAAAGATAATCTCTTCTTTTCAAGAAATAAGCTGAAAGGGGAAAAAGAGATGGAGAAAAATCTATAGAACAAACTAAATTTGAAACACATCTCAACTAATTACAGTAGGAGGCCACAAATGAATTCTGCTATGAACAAATTACCTTTTGAATTACATTTAGAGAACAACTGAAAGATTTAGTATTGACAGGATATTTTGTGAATGAAGAATTTGTTATTAAAATTTTAGATGGGATAATCATCTGGTAGATTTTATTTTCAGAGTCCTGATCTTTTAGGGATTCACACTGAAATATTTCAGGATATTAAGTCTGGGTTTGCTTCAAAATAATATGTGGGCATAAAATTTGTGTGCATGTAGATGAAGCAAGACTGTCTTTTTGAGTTGACAATTTTGGGAATTGGGTGATGGGAACATAGGGATTGCTATACCGTTAAACCAAATTTATATGTGTATGAAATGATTATTTTGATACTTAATATTGAAAATATTGTTTTTCAGGTCAACAGTTTAAAAGTCTATGGTATTAGCAGGAATTTCAAAATTGTGGGACTTAACCTTTCATGATAGAACGTTACCCATCTCTGTGCAATGCCATGTATGAACAAAGGCAGATTTCATTTTGTGGTAGTCAGTTTCTTTCCATAAATTCCAAAAGAACCCAACTGGATAGTAATATTGAAATATAGTGATGGTATATGTAGAATCAGCGAATTTTAAAATATGTAAAGAAAATATTAATGACAGTGTCAAGAAACTCTATATACTCTATGCTAATGAAATTGTTATTATGAGCTTTCTAGGATGGTGAGTCAGCCAAGATTTATGAACATGAATTAAAGAGAATAATTACATATTAAGGAGAAGTAATAAAAAGACATTAAAACAATGCAGAAAAGCTTTACAATTTATTGTAAATGGACATGAAGGGATAAAACTCTAAATATTTTTCCTAATTTCCATAATATATTTCCATACTGAGTTAACTAATATACTCTACTTTGGTCATTATTATAGATTCCCATAGAAGATCATAGAAAGTACATAAATATAAGCTGGATGCTGTGGCACATGCTTGTAATCCTAGCTGCTCAGGAGGCTAAGACAGAAGGATCTCAAGTTTGAGGCCAGCCTCAGAAACTTAGCAAGGCTCTCAGCAACTTAGTGAGACCCTGTCTCAAAGTTTGAAAGGCGGTTCCAAGTATATATTTATGTTCACATCAAAGGAGAAATGGATGGATGGATGGATAGATAAGAGTAAAGAAGAAATATTTACTTTGACTTTCTATGATTCTAGGGAAATATATAACATTGATGATCAGGCTGATGCTATTATTTTAAAAGAATTATGGGTAGGGGCTGGGGATGTGGCTCAAGCGGTAGCATGCTCACCTGGCATGCGCTGGGCGCTGGGTTCGATCCTTAGCACCACATAAAAATAAAAGATGTTGTGTCCACCGAAAACTAAAAAATAAATATTAAAAAAAAATCTCTCTCTCTCTCACTCTCTCTCTCTCAAAAAAAAAATTTATGGGCATGTTTTCACCTTCACAGCAACATCTAGACTGGTGTTTGGTTACACAGTAGGGCACTATAACCTCAGCAAGTTGATAGGTAAAATTAAATATCACAGGTGTTGATTTTAAGCCAAAGAGTTTTTGGTTAAAGTAATATCTGGGATCAAAGATTATTTATGTTATATAATTGATGTAGGGTGATAAATATGTTTATAATCATAGCTTAAATCACTATATTGCTGTTATACTACAGAAATATTTACCTCAGCACAATAATTATTTATTGGGCATCTACAATGTGGCAGAGACTGGTAAGTGCTGGGTCACTGCCATAAACAAGTTAGACGAGAAGTGTGTTCCTCCTGGGACTAGTTGCAACAGCTGGCTTGGAGGTGAGGAAGGGAGGCCTTTGATGATGTGACAGATCAGCTCAGACTTGAAGAAGGGATGAGACTTTGCTGTGGAGAATGGGGAATGGCAAGAACTTTCTAGATAGAGGACATGGATAAAGGCTGAAGTCATGGAGTGCTTGAGAAATTGAAAGAAATCCAGTTTGGCTTTAGTATACACAGCAATAAGAAGGCAGAAATCAAATCAGAAAGAAAAGCAGAGACTCAGTCCTTGCAACATAAATTACCCTTAAATTTTATCTTAAGGGCAATAATAAACATATATTAAGTGATCCTATTCTTTTCTATCATTTCAGAAAATAAAAGTATATAATTTAATAGAGAAGATGAATGCATTACCTGCTGCTGGCCTCATTGTGTGGGAACAGAGCAGATGATTAAATGAATCAATAAAGTGTCACTTTGTCTTTAGAAAGGTATGATTTCACTAAAATACAACTTCAGACTGAATAAACAGACCAATGTCTAATGTGTTCCTGGTTATGACATTGCTGTTTGTGACTCTTGATCACTTCAGGAATGCTAAGGTTTGTAAACTTCATTTTGTCATCCTCAGGTATGTGACTGGTTATTTTAATTAAGGAGAAAAAAAAACACCCTATTGGAGTAACAGGAGCCCTTCCTAAATGAGAGCTGGGGTTCACATTTGCCTTATTACTGGAATTTCTTGACTGATCTCATTCTGGTGTTTGTTTAAATTCACTTATTTTTGTAGGTGCTAAGAAACTCTATGGAGAAAATATTTATGGTAGCTACCAGATTAGGGTTCAGATGCACAGGTAAGTCTTACAAAGAAGAGCTTTGTAATAGAGTATAGAAAAATAAGTAAATTTTGAGAGATCCAAGATGGCGGGCTAGAGGGAGGCTGCATTCTGTGTCGCTCCATGACCAGGGATTCAAGTAGTGGGAATACTGTTTCTCTGTGAATTTTTAGAATACTCCCCCCAACACACACACACACACACACACACACACACACACACAGAGCTGCTCCCGCACAGAATCATGTCCACCGTCCCCACGCATGTCTCCAGGCCTCAGCATCAGCGCAGGACTCCTGGCCATTCACCCATGCACCTGGCCGCTACCCACACACAGGACCTCCGTCTGCCACATCTGTGTGGACCCCCATCTACCAACATGGGGTTCCCGAGGCCACCTCCATCTTGGGACACTGCAACCACTACCATAGTTCCCTACACGTGGTAGCCTACACCTGGGGACACGGACCAGGGTCTGGAGACAGCCACCAGCCATAACACTGCATGACACAGAGCTGCATCTGTGAACACACTGCCCATTGCCATCGCCTGGCCCCACCTGACCTGACACCTCATCTCTGAAACCAGCTGCCTCCATCTTGGGACACCTTTGTTGCCATCTTTATTTGGAGCAACTTCTAGCTCAGGACACTGGCTGGGACTTAGAAGCAATATCAAGGTGACTGTAGTCCCCAGCTCCCCACTCTCTCCAGCAGCCACTGACCCAGCACAGTGCTTGCAGCTAAGCAGCTGATCAGTAGCTCACAAAACCTGGTCCAGAACTGCCCAATACAAAACAGCCTCCAGAACAGGTGTGCAGCCCCCCAGAGCACAGCCCACAAGACCTCTAGAGAGAGAGATTCCTGGTTGGGAAGTAGAAAGGGAGGGGGTGAGTGAGATACAGTTTAGAGACCAGGAATTGTGAGGTCTAAGGTCTACAGGCAATATAAGAAAATAAGATCAGGAGCCCACATCACACGAGCAGGCCCCAAAGGAGATCCTTGGGGTGCAGTCTCCCATTGGGGACCGACAGGTACCCCACTCTCAAGACCAACCCTCCCACCCTAATAACCTTCACCATCCTGAGGGTGGAGATACCAGCAAACAACAGACAACCCCACCAATTAGATGAGAAGGGAAGCAGGAAACACACTGATCTCCAACAAAAACAATCCTGGTATCTTCCTTTGAATTCTCTCTCTCTCTCTCTCTCTCTCTCTCTCTCTCTCTCACTGTCTCTCTCTCCCCCCTTCCTCTTCCTCTCCCTCTCTTTCTCTCTCTCTCTCTCCCTCTTTATCTTTCTCTCTCTCTCTCTCTCTTCTCCCACCATCACATCCCCAACTTTGTGAAACCAAATACTTTTCATGAATTTGGCTACTGAGGACTGGGATGTTTGATTAGTATATTACAGTTGTGGTGTATATTCTTTTATCACCTATTTTTACATTTTTATTTTTCTTAATATTTATGTTTGTTTATTTGTTGTACTCTACTGTCTTCCCACTTACTTGTCTCCCCAAAATCACTCTCTCTCTCTCTTCTCCTGCTGCTAACCAACTTCTTTAGATTCCTCTTTCATGCTTCCTAAGATCTAATAACTCTATATCCTCACCTCCTACCCACTAACAGTTCATCCTATACCTCACCCCTGGTTCTCTCTTTGTCCACCATCAAAAACTGTAGACCATTTTGAAAACCTACTGTTTATATTGTAGATAATTATTGAACTCACCATTTCTGTGTATTGTGACAAAACTCTAAACATCTTAATAGCAGCTATTTGGTTTAAGGATGTATATTGTTTGTATTGGGATCTGTTAATATTGTTCTTCCCCTTAAAGGAGAGGTATTGGGACTCTGTAGGGACACTATAAACCTATAGGGTAAAAACTGTACTGCCTCAGATATGCAGTGCTAGAAGGGAAACAAACGAACAACATGAAAAAACAACGGAAGAAAGTGCCCCAAACAAACCAAGATACTATATTATTAGAATCCATAGCCAGCACAACAGAAGAAAGGACAGAAAAGGAGTTCAGGATGTACATAATTAAAATGTTCTGTGAAAAGGATGATATATGAGAGCAAATACCTGCAACTAAAGATCATTTCAACAAAGAGCTACATAAGCAAATATAGGAAGCAAAAGATTACTTCAACAAGGAGACAGAGGTTCTGAAAAAAACAAACAGAAATCCTTGAAATGAAAGAAGCAATAAATCAAATTTAAAACTCAATAGAAAGCACCACCAACAGATGAGATCACTTGGAAGCCAGGACCTCAGACAATGAAGACAAAATATATAATCTTGAAAAGAATCTTGACCACACAGTGAATATGGTAAGAAACCATGAGCAGAACATTCAAGAATTATGAGATAACATAAAAAGACCAAATTTAAAAATTATTGAGATCGATGAAGGTGTAGAGTTTCCAACCAAGGAATGAACAATCTATTCAATGAAATAATATCAGAAAAATTTCTAAACCTGAAGAATGAATCGAAAAATCAAATACAATAGGCTTACATGACATCAAAAGTACAAAATCACAACAGATCCACACCAAGTCACATTATAATAAAAATATCAAGCATACAGAATAAGGAGAGAAATTTAAAAGCCAGAAGAGAAAGAAATCATATTACATATAAGGGGAAACCCATTAGGATATCTGCAGATTTTTCAACCCAGACCCCGAAAACTAGATCCTGGAACAACATATACAAAGCTCTGAAAGAAAATGTATGCCAACCAAGAATCTTATATCCAGCAAAATTAAGCTTTAGATTTGATGACAAAATGAAAACCTTCCATGATAAACAAAAGTTAATGGAATTTACAACTCAAAATCCTGCACTACAGAACATCCTCAACAAAATATTCCAAGAGAAAAAAATAAAAAAAACAACAATAAAATCAGCAAAGAGTGGTTTTACACTAAAGGAAAAGCCAATCAAAGGAAAAACCAAGTTAAACACCAAAAATAAACAAAATGACTGGAAATACAAATCATGTCTCAATAATAACCCTGAATGTTAATGGCCTAAACACGCAGATCAAAAGACATAGACTGACAGATTTGATTTAAAAAAAAGACCAACAATATTCTGCCTTACAGAGACTTATCTGGTAGAAAAAGACATCCACCAACTGAAGGTAAAAGGTTGGGAAAAAACATACCACTCACATGGATAGTGGAAACAAGCCAGGGTTTTCATCCTCATATCAAACAAAGTAGACTTCAAGCCAAAGTTAATCAAAAGGGATAAAGAAGGACATTTTATACTGCTTAAGGGAACCATACACCAACAAGACATAAAAATTATAAATATATATGCCCCAAACAATGGAGCATCTATGTTCATCAAATAAACTCATCTCAAGTTCAAGTGTCAAATTGAGCACAACACAATAATTCTGGGTGACTTTAACACACCTCTTTCACTACTGAATAGACCTTCCAAACAAAAGTTAAACAAAGAAGCCATAGAACTCAATAATACAATCAATAACTTAGACTTAACATGCATATATAAAAGATTTCACCCATCAAGAATGAATACACTTTCTTTTCAGCAGCACATGGATCCTTCTCTAAAATAGATCATATATCATGCCACAAAGCAACTTTTAGCAAACACAAAAAGTAGAAATATTACCCTGCATTCTATCTGACTGATCATAATTGAATAAAATTAGAAATCAATAATGAAATAAAAATAGAAGCTATTCCAATACCTGGAGACTAAATAATATGCTATTGAATAAAAAATGGGTTACAAAACACATCAAAGAGGAGATTAAAAAATTCTTAGAGGTAAGTGAGAACACTGATACAACACATCAAAATATAATCTCCAAAACACCATGAAGACAGTACTAAGAGGAAAGTTCATTGCATGGAGTTCAATCCTTCAAAGAAGAAAAATTCAACAAATAAATGACCTAACATTACATCTCAAAGCCCTAGCAAAAGAAGAACAAATCAACACCAAAAGCAGTGGGAGACATGAAATAATTAAAATCAGAGCTGAAATCAATGAAACGGAAACAAAAGAAACAAGTGAAAAAAACTGACAAAACAAAAAGTTAGTTCTTTGAAAAAATTAATAAAATTGAGAAACCCTTAACCATGTTAACAAAGAGGAGAGAGAAAACTCAAATTACTAATATCTGTGTTGAAAAAGGAAATATCACAATAGACACTACAGAAATACAGACGATAATTAGAAATTACTTTGAAAATTTGTTCTCCAAATGCAAATCAAAACCACCCTAAGAGACCATCTCACTCCAGTAAGATTGGCAGCCATTATGAAGTCAAACAACAACAAGTGCTGGCGAGGATGTGGGGAAAAGGGTACACTTGTACATTGCTGGTGGGACTGCAAATTGGTGAGGCCAATTTGGAAAGCAATTTGGAGATTCCTTGGAAAGCTGGGAATGGAACTACCATTTGACCCAGCTATTCCCCTTCTCAGACTATTCCCTAAAGACCTTAAAAGAGCGTACTTTAGGGATACTGCTACATCGATGTTCATAGCAGCACAATTCACAATAGCTAGACTGTGGAACCAACCTAGATGCCCTTCAATAGATGAATGGATAAAAATAATGTGGCATTTATACACAATGGAGTATTACTCTGCATTAAAAAATGAAAAAATCATGGCATTTGCAGGGAAATGGATGGCATTAGAGCAGATTATGCTAAGTGAAGCTAGCCAATCCCTAAAAAAAAATGCCAAATTTCTTCTTTGATATAAGGAGAGCAACAAAGAACAGAGCAGGGAGGAAGAGCATGAGAAGAAGATTAACTCTAAACAGGGACGAGAGGTGGGAGGGAAAGGGAGAGAGAAGGGAAATTGCATGGAAATGGAAGGAGATCCTCATTGTTATACAAAATTACATATAAGAGGAAGTGAGGGGAAAGGGAAAAAAACAAGGGAGAGAAATGAATTACATTAGATGGAGTAGAAAGAGAAATGGGAGGGTAGGGTAGGGGGGATAGTAGAGGATAGGAAAGGCAGCAGAATACAACAGACACTAGTATGGCAGTATGTAAAAACGTGGATGCGTAACTGATGTAATTCTGCAATCTGTATACAGGGTTAAAATGGGAGTTCATAACCCACTTGAATCAAATGTATGAAATATGATATGTCAAGAGCTTTGTAATGTTTTGAACAACTAATAAAAAATTATATGAGATCTACAAATTTAAAAAAAAAGAAAATTTGTTCTCCAGTAAAATAGAAAATATTGAAGATATTGAAAAATTTCTAGAGACATATGGTCTGCCCAAACTGAATCAGGATGATATATACATAAGTTAAACAGATAAATTTCAAGCAATGAAATAGAAGATGCTATCAGAAGCCTACCAACCAAAAAAAAAGCCCAGGACCAGATGGAAACACAGATGAGTTCTACAAGACCTTCAAAGAAGAACTAATTCCAATATTCCTCAAATTATTTCATGAAATAGAAAAAAGGGGGAATACTTCCAAACTCATTCTATGAGGCCAATATCACCATGATTCCAAAACCATGCAATTGCACATCAAAGAAAGAAAATTTCAGAACAATGAACATAGATGTGAAAATTCTCAGTAAAATTCTGGCAAATCAAATACAAAAATGTATCAAAAAGATAGTGCACCATGATCAAGTGGGGTTCATCCCAGGAATGCAAATTTGGTTCAACATATGGAAATTAATAAATGTAATTCATCATATCGATAGACTTAAAGCTAAAAATTATATGATCATCTCATCAGATGCAAAAATAGCATTGACAAAATACAGTGCCCCTTCATGTTCAAAACACTAGAAAAACTGGGGATAACAGGAATATATCTCAACATCATAAAGGCTATCTATGCTAAGCCCCAGGCCAACATCATTCTAAATGGAGAAAAATTAAAAGTATTCCCTCTAAAAACTGGAACAAGACAGGGATACCCTCTTTCACCACTTCTATTTAATATAGTTCTTGAAACACTGGCCAGAGCAATTAGACAGACAGAAGAAATTATAGGGATACAGATAGGAAAAGAACTCAAATTAACACTATTTGCCAACAATATGATTCTATACCTAGAAGAACCAAAACTTCCACCAGAAAACTTGTAAAACTAATAAATGAATTCAGTGAAGTAGCAAGATATAAAACCAAACCCCATAAAGCAAAGGCATTTTGGTACATCAATGACAAGTTCTCTGAAAGAGAAACTAGTAAAACTACCCCATTTACAATAGACTCAAAAAAATATATACTTGGGAATAAACTTAATGAAAGAGGTGAAAGACCTCTACAATGAAACCTACAGAATACTAAAGAAAGAAATTAAAGAAGACCATAGAAGATAGAAAGATCTCCCTTGTTCTTGGATAGGCAGAATTAATATTGTCAAAATGACCATACTTCCAAAAACACTATACAGATTTAATGCAATTACAATCAAAATCCCAATGACATTCCTCATAGAAATATAAAAAGCAATCATGAAATTTATATGGAAAAGTAGGAGTCCCAGAATAGCCAAAGCAATCCTTATCAAGAAGAATAAAGCAGGTGGCATCACTATACCAGACCTTAAACTATACTACAGAGCAATAGTAACAAAAACAGCATGGTATTGGCATGAAAATAGACTTGTATTACCAATGGTACAGAATAGAGGACACAGAGACAGACCCACCTAAATACAATTATCTCATATTAGATAAGGCACCAAAAATATATATTGGAGAAAATATAGCCTTTTCAACAAATGGTGCTCAGAAAACTGGAAATCCATATGCAGCAACATGACTTTAAGGCCCTATCTCTCATCATGCACAAAACTCAAAGTGGATCAAAGGCCTAGGAATTAAACCACAGCCCCTCCACATAATAGAAGAAAAAGTAGGCCCAAATCTTCATCATGTTGGATTAGGCCCCAACTTCCTTAATAAGATTCCTATAGCACAAGAAATAAAATCAAGAATCAATAAAAAGCTTCTTCTCAGCAAAAGAAACAATTAGTGAGGTGAATAGAGAGCCTACAGAATGGGAGCAAATTTTTACCACATGCACATCAGATAGAGCACTAATCTTTAGGATAAGAACTCAAAAATCTTAACACCAAAACAAACAAACAACCCAATCAATAAATGGGCCAAGAAACTGAATAGACACTTTTCAGAAGATGATACACAATCGATCAACAAATATATGAAAAAATGTTCAACATCTCTAGCAATTAGAGAAATACAAATCAAAACTACTCAAAGATTTCATCTCACTCCAATCAGAATGGCAGCTATTAAGAATACAAACAACAATAAGTGTTGGTGAGGAGTTGGGGAGAAAGGCACACTCATACATTGCTGGTGGGACTGCAAATTGGTGCAGCCAATATGGAAAGCAGTATGGAGATTCCTTGGAAAACTGGGAATAGAACTATTTGACCCAGCTATCCTACTTGTTGATCTATACACAAAGGACTTCAAAACAGCATACTACAGGACACAACCACATCAATGTTTATAGCAGCACAATTCACAATAGCTAAATTGTAGAACCAACCTAGATGCCCTTCAGTAGATGAATGAACAAAGAAAATGTGTTATGTATATACAGAATGGAATATTCCTCAGCATTAAAAGAGAGTAAAATCATGGCATTTGCAGGTAAATGGATGGAACTGGAGAATATAATGCTAAGTGAAGTGACCCAATCCCCAAAAGCCAAGTGCTGAATGTTTAATCTGATTTAAGGATGCTGATTAATAATGGGGTTGGGGTTGGGGGACATGGGTTTCACATCTATGTTCACTGGGGACATGGGTGGATTAGATGAACTCTAGATAGGCAAAGAGGAGGGATAGGGAGGAAGGGGGCAGGAGAGTAGGAGAGACAGTGGAATGAGATGGATATCATTACCCCAAGTACAGGTATGAAGTCATGAATGGTGTGACTCTACTTTGTGTACAACCAGAGCTATGAAAAATTGTATTCTATATGTGTACTATGAATTGAAATGCATTGTGCTGTCATGTATAACAAATTGGAATAAATAAATAATTTTTTTTAAAAAGAAAAATAAGTACATTTTAAAAGCTCTGTGTAGCATGGGGAGTATCTTTACCTTAGTGGAAAAACAAGCATGACAATGACTTTGTGTGAGTCCCCAGACTTTGAACAGCAGTGGTCTTGACTATTGTGTAGCTGAACACTATCTCTCACCCAAGCACCACTCAAGCCACATGTGCAAGCTTGGAAGTGAAGGTAGTAACACTGTAGTTTTTATGGCATGCATCAAAGCAATGTGTGTAAAGACCTAACTTGGAAGAGATGCTGCAAAAAAAAAAAAAAAAGCCAAGCCTATGCAGATATGACCAGCAGTAGTGCAACCCAGAATGACAGAGCTGCAATTGCCTCCTGTGTGGCATCAAGAGCAGGTTGAGCAGTGAAGATGATGGCCTCCTAGCTCAGTAGGAGGATGAGCAGGACAGCAGTGATACAGTTTGCTGGAGAAAGGCAGAGGTTGAATGGGCTAGAGGTGGGAACTATTCATCTAGGCATAACTAGCTCTGAGGCTGAGTTCAAATCACAGTGTGAAAGAGAATAGTGAAGCTGTGCAGAGAGGAGTATCTGGCAAGTCCCTATGACTTCACTGTCTCAAACAAGAAGTTCAGATGCTTACCACAAGTCTTTGTGCCTTAAGAAAGCACTGCAGTGGCTTAAGCTCATAGTGACTCAAACCTTCAACAGTCCCTTAGGTAAGAGGAAAGATGCTTCTTTCCTTAGTATTTTATTTACTTTGGAAGCTCTACACAGAATCGGTGGTGTGTTGTCATTGTTTCACTTCTTTAATGCTATAACTCTTTTCATAGGATTTGCCCACAAACTCAGGATGGCTAGGTTAGGAGAGGATCCGAGGCTCAGTCAGCCACTCTGTCAAAAAAAACAAAACAAAACAAAAAAACAGAATTAGCTTTTCCCCATAATCAAGGGACACAATATTATAATAGGAATTAAAATTGGCAGGATGGAATTTCTGAGAGTTCCACCTTTTCAGCAACTTCTAAGCTCTTTTTTATAATCCAGAAATCCAGACCTTTAACAAAGTAATAAAAATATATTCTGTCATCCCATCACATGAAAGAATGGATGGGGACTTTCCCTGCAAATACACAAGAGCAAGTGCCACCCTCACAATTTGTCCAGGAAACCAGAATTCTTCTACAAAGGACAAGTCAGTTGTTAATCTGAGAAATAGAAGCACCAGTGCCTCAAAGTGGTTTCACCCTTATTTAATTGGTAATTAGAATATATGTCCCTTTTTATCAGGCCCCCTTTTAGTCTACAGTATGCAAAGGCCCCCATAGTTTCTTACACTGAGCTGGTCATTAGGCTCGTCACAGAAAGAAGGACACTAAGGGTTGAGTTATATGTGTGCACCACAGATTTCAAAACTGTGGAACAAAAAGATTAGTGTATGTAAAATGTTACATTAGACAGTGGCCAAGAAATAATAATTTAAAAGGATTAAGAGAAAGCTCAGAAGCTTCCTCTATTGTAATTATCACATTTAATCGGAAATAAAAACCTAAAAGTTGCTGCAGCTAATTTACCTTTTTGAATAAACTGTGAGCTTTGTAAAAAATTTTTGGTGGAAAAAAATTACTCATACATGGCCTAATAACTGTAAAAAAAAAATCTGAATAGAGGATTTTCTTCTCTAAGTTACACCATTGTGATCATGTTAGTTTCAATTATTCTTATTTCTGCTTAAGATCATATTTCATTTAAATGGAAAGTAAAATTTAGTAACTCTAAATGAGCTTGGTAATCTTAAGGAAATAATCAGTTCCTCTGAACATGAATTAAATTAGCTGGCAGTTCTGTACGATCATATTGCTAGTCAGAGAAGACCTAGAAAAGGAAAGAAAACCAATTGTAAGAGACTATATTTTGGAAAATGGTTAATTCTTGTTGGCACACTGTGCTTATGGAAGCACTTCATAATCATAAAAAAATCAAACAATGTCAGACCTTGGCTTTATAAACTGTCCTATTGAGGGGATGCCTTTTTATTCTATTTCTGTGAAGAGAATGTGTGTAAAGAGAAGAGTTCTAGAAGAGAATGAGTGTAAAGAGTTCTAGAAGATGACTTCTTCTTTGTTTAGATTTATAACTTTCTCCAGATTGAGTCTCTTGGCTTCTCTTTTGTGCTTTCACCTCCTTAATTGCCTTAAGTAAGCTTTTTCAATATCCAGTTTTTTAAAAAAATAAAATAAGTAGTGGTTGTTAAAAGTCAAGACATAGATAGTATTTTGAGGTTTTCTTTTTTTGAGAGGGGTGTAACCAGGGATTGAACTCAGCATCACTCGACCACTGAACACATCCGCAGACTTATTTTTTAATTTTATTTAGAGACAGGATCTCACTGAGTTGCTTAGCACTTCATGTTGCTGAGGCTGGCTTTGAACTCACTATCCTCCTGCCTCCGCCACCCAAGATGCTGGGATTACAGGTGTGCTCTGGGCTACACATAATTTTAATCCATAGGTTACTGCTAATAAGTCCATGAGGAGAAAATGCTGAGAGACAGTTTTTTAAAGGCTCACAATATGGCTTTCTATGGATAATTTCAACACCACCTGTCATAGTCTATAGTGAAGAAAATAGAACACACTGATGATTAGAGTCTAAGTGTCTGTGTCCTCTCTAAATTCATAATCCTCGTGAATAGAATCAGTGCCCCTAAAACAGAGGCCCAGAGGAGTGTGTTTGCCTGTTCCCCCAAGAGAGGACACGTGGAGAAGGTGCTGTCTGTGAAGAAGGGGTCCTTCCCAGATGCTTCAGGATCTTGGACTCTCCAGCCCACAGAACGGTGAGACAGGAGTTTCTATTATTTACATTTTGTTGTAGCAACCCAAATGGATTAAGATGCTAATGTAGCTTAATTTTTAAAATTGTATTATAGCACAAATATAGAGCAATACACATAACAGTATAAGTCAACTCATCTTTACATACCTTCGTCTATATACATCTACATTCGTACCATTCAGATCAAGATACTGAACTCCCTATTAGTTTCCTAGGGCTGCCATAAGGTACCCCAAACCGATTGACTTCCCTCTCAGTTCTGGAGGAAGGTCTGGCTTATTTCAAAGTATCAGAACTTTTTATTTCATGGCAAAATAAAAATACCAGTCTTTTTTTATTTTTAAAAGCCTGAAGGATATTTTGAAAGTGGATTTTTGTGTCATTATGATGAAATTTGACTGCTGTAAACTGTACATCATCTATAAAAGCTCTTGTGTCTGTTCTCTTAAAAACTGAAAACACGCAAGGCTGGGGGTGGGGGTGTAGCTCAGTGGCAGAATATGTGCCTAGTATGGACAAGACCCTGCATTCCGTCCCCAGCACCAGAAAACAAGAAACGACCATTTACAAATTTAAAAAAAAAATTTTTTTTTAACTTTTAAAAAAAACATAAATGGATCATAAAATGATTTTTCAAAAGTACAAAAATTCATCAGGAATTTCATAGTCTTCAAAGACAATTAACATCAAGCAAAATAGAGTTTCTAGAAGTAGTTCGACAAAAATCTTTTCCTAATTACTGAATAGGAGTAAATTCAGAATTTTTAAGGAAACCAATTTCAATTTCTTTCTTTTAAACCTTCTTTTTTTTCTGTTAGCATCCTTGTCTACATGATTCTTTTTTTGTATTCTGATTTGTTATATATGGCAGCAGAATGCATTACAATTCACATTACACATATAGAGCACAATTTTTCATATCTCTGGTTGTATACAAAGTATATCACACCATCCGTGTCTTCATACATGTACTTTGGATAATGACATCCATCTCATTCCACCATCATTTCTAACCTCATGCCCCCTCCCTTACCATCCCACCCCTTTGCCCTATCTAGAGTTTATATATTCCTCGCATGCTCCCCCTCCCTATCCCACTATGAATCAGCCTAATGCTGGTTGTTTTAATGAATCATCATAATAGCCATTATTTATCAGGTGGTTAGTATGTGCCGAATATTATTAAAACACTTCATGAACTAGATTTCTTTTTAAAGTCATGTTTGTTGAGATACAATTTATATATGGTACAATTTGCCCTATTTAGTTTTATAGTTATATGAATTTTGACAACACAAATATAAAAAGTGACTATATATATATATATATATATATATATAGAGAGAGAGAGAGAGAGAGAGAGAGAGAGAGTTAGTACTACAGTCAAGATACAGAATAATTTGTTCTCCTTTACTTCTTTTTTTTTAACAAATAGAGAAATTATTTTTTAATTTAATAAACTTTCATATAATCCAATGGATTACCAACATAATTTGCAAAGAAAATAATTGTTAGTAAGATATTTCATGTTCATTTTATTTGTCCTAGTAATTCTTTGGAATCTAATGTCTATTTATTTTTATGTTGGAATCTTTTACCTCCTTTGGGACCGTGGCCATTATTGAGTGTTGGCTGAGGTGGCCTCATGGGTTCTTCCAGAGCATTTCCATATACGTGCCCTGGCTGGATTGGCGTGCATGGGCTTTTAGCCTGGGCGCAGGCTTTTGACCTTAGCCCTGCCTAATGGTTTAAACTGAAATCTGCCTAGGCCCCTAGTGATAGTGACATAACTGCCCTCTATTGGTTCTCGATACTTTCTGTCCTTACCCCCTCCTTCTATCACTATATAACCTTGTCCCTGACACAATAAAGCTGAGATCTGCTGCGCCTTCACAGCTGACACAACTCCTGGCTCAGTGTGGTTTCTTCCCAATCTTGGGGTGAAAAAAAAAAAAAGAAAGTAAAAATATACCTCATCTCATATCACAGGCAATGTATGTACACATACCAGATTAATTATATATTAAAATATAACACGAAATGCTAAAACTTTTAAAGAAAAATATTTGTGTAACTTTGTGAAGAGAAACAGAAAACTAAAAAAAAATCAAAATAAACAAAACCCTGAAAAATTAGATAATATTGTAGTTGAAATTTTTACATGTAAAATTGTATCAAAAAGAGTTGAAAGAGACATAAATTGCATCAACAGTCATTTTTGTTTATTTTTGGTATTTAGCTCGACTTGGTTTCTCCTTTGGTTGGCTTTTCCTTTATTGTAGTTCTTCCCTTTGCAGATTTTCATTGTTGTTTTTCATTTCTTCCTCCTGGAATATTTTGCCAAGAATGTTCTATAGTGCAGGCTTTCTTTCTGTAAACTCTTTTAGCTTTTGTTTATCATGCAAGATTTTTTATTTCATCACCAAATTTGAAGCTGAATTTTGCTGGACATAAGATTCTTGGTTGGAATCCATTATCTTTTAGAGCTTGGTATATGTTGTTCCAGGATCTCCTAGCTTTGAGAATCTAGGATGAAAAATCTGCTGAGATCTGAATTGGTCTTCCTTTATAGGTAATCTGATTTTTCTCTCTTGTGGCTCTTAAGATTCTATCCTTATTCTGTATGCTAGGCATTTTCATTATAATGTGTCTTAGTGTAGATCTGTTGTAATTTTGTACATTTGTTGACCTTTAGGCCTTTTGTATTTGATTTTCCAGTTCATTCTTCATGCTTGGAAATTTTTTGATATTATTTCATTGAAGAGATTGTGCATTCCTTTGGCTTGAATCTCTGAACCTTTGTCTATCCCAATAATCTTAAATTGGTCTTTTGATGGTATCCCATAATTATTGGATATTCTGTTCATGGTTTCTTAGCATCTTCACTGTGAGGTCAACTTTATTTTCAAGATTGTATATTTTGTCTTCATTGTCTGGGGTTCTGTCTTCCAAGTGATCAAGTCTGTTGATGATGTTATCTATTGAGTTTTTAAATTGGATTATTGTTTATTTTATTTCAAGGATTTCTGGGGTTTTTTTCAGCATCTCTATCTCTTTCCTGAAGTAATCTTTTGCAATCTGTATTTGTTCTCTTATCTCTTTGTTGGAGTGATCAATTTTTGCCTGTATCTGCTTACTTAGGTCATTCTTTAATTCCCAAATCATTTTAGTTACGTATATTCTGAACTCCTTTTCTAACATTTCACCTACTGTGCTATCTACGGATTCTATTGTTGTAGTATCTTGGTTTGTTTGGGGGAAATTTCCTCCCTTATGTTTTCATAATATCTATGTGTCTTCCTCTCTCTCAGTGTAGATCTGAGGTATCACAGCTTCTGCCCTATTGTCTTATAGTGCCCCTATAGGTTACCTTAAAAGTGAGGTCACTTTTTTAAGGGGGACTTCAATATTACAGCACCCAATGTACCCAACATGCAGCCATTTATCTGTTAGCTTCTATTTTTACATTTACAGTTTTGTTACTATAATCGTAAATGATGAGTTTGGTTATATTCTACAATATAGTCAATAGGTTTGCATAATGGTATACAGTTTCTAATGGTAAAAAGGGGGACTGGGGGGGTTGGCTGAGATGTTTTTGAGGTAGGATGTGAGAATATGGAGGTATTAGATTATATGACAAGTGAGAGGTTAATGTTAAGAAGTTGGCTATTAGTAGGAGAAACGAGAGATAGGCAACACTATGCAAGATTTCCTGTTACCTCAGCAACAGTATAACTGTTAGCACCCCTAGTAGAGAAACCTCTTGTGCAGCCAGGCCCACAGGTGCCGCAGTCCAGCTGCAGCAGAATAATCAGGGGGGGTGACGAATAACTTGTGTACGTTGATACAGCAGGAGTGGGAGCCGTTTATTGCAGGACAGGAGCAGTATTTATACATTCCACACAGCTTATCTAATTAGCATAAACTAGATACATCAGTCAACCAATAAGGAATCTCCACACTTAATGGCTCGCTTTTGTTACTTCTCAAACCATTCCCTCTGGCATTTTGCCAGGCACCATCCAGACTTGTTTACAACTCTAACATTCCCCTGGCAAAATGCCAGGTGTTATTTTGACTTGTTTACAGACTCTAACACACAGGGACCTTGGTGATGTCTTACCAAGTCCTTATTGTTGTCCCTTGATAGAAGCAAGGATATCCTAGTTTCATGGTAGTAGCAGCCTCAAGCTTATATGTACCCTGATGTTTGGCTGTAGAGCCACAGTTTGGTGAATAAAGAACCCCAGAGTGGGGTGGCTCTCTCTCCGGATCGCTAGGCAACTGTGTGGCAGGGGGGAGGGAGGCAGCAGCAGGGCCCTCCTCTGGATCTCCAGGCCATGGTGTCTGTTAAATAACCTCTTTTTAAATAATCTTTTTCAGTTACAAAAACTATTAAAACTGAGTAATGGTATTCTCAAATACAGTGAATTTAGTCTAATTCTTTGAATTGTTATTGACATTAGGTCAAGATTTTAAAAAGTAATGAAGTATTTTTGCCATATTATACTCTATAAATTATTAATAATACTTTGGGGAAAAAAAAGCTATCTACTATCATTTGAATTTAAATATTTTTATTTATTTATTTTGGCTTTGTATTTATCAAAGGAATAAAATTCTTTTTTTTTAATTTTTATTGTTGGTTGTTCAAAACATTACATGTTTCTTGATATATCATATTTCACACTTTGATTCAAGTGGGTTATGAACTCCCATTTTTACCCCGTATACAGATTGCAGAATCACATCAGTTACACATCCATTGATTTACATATTGCCATACTAGTGTCTGTTGTATTCTGCTGCCTTTCCTATCCTCTACTATCCCCCCTCCCCTCCCCTCCCCTCTTCTCTCTCTACCCCCTCTACTGTAATTCATTTCTCCCCCTTGTATTTGTTTTTCCCTTTCCCCTCACTTCCTCTTGTATGTAATTTTGTATAACCCTGAGGGTCTCCTTCCATTTACATGCAATTTCCCTTCTCTCTCCCTTTCCCTCCCACCTCTCATCCCTGTTTAATGTTAATCTTCTTCTCATGCTCTTCGTCCCTACTCTGTTCAGAGTTACTCTCCTTATATCAAAGAAGACATTTGGCATTTGTTTTTTAGGGATTGGCTAGCTTCACTTAGCATAATCTGCTCTAATGCCATCCATTTCCCTGCAAATTCTATGATTTTGTCATTTTTATAATGCAGAGTAATACTCCATTGTGTATAAATGCCACATTTTTTTTATCCATTCGTCTATTGAAGGGCATCTAGGTTGGTTCCACAGTCTTGCTATTGTGAATTGTGCTGCTATGAACATCGATGTAGCAGTGTCCCTGTAGCATGCTCTTTTTAGGTCTTTAGGGAATAGACCAAGAAGGGGAATAGCTGGGTCAAATGGTGGCTCCATTCCCAGCTTTCCAAGAAATCTCCATACTGCTTTCCAAATTGGCTGCACCAATTTGCAGTCCCACCAGCAATGTACAAGTGTACCCTTTTCCCCACATCCTCGCCAGCACTTGTTGTTGTTTGACTTCATAATGGCTGCCAATCTTACTGGAGTGAGATGGTATCTTAGGGTGGTTTTGATTTGCATTTCTCTGACAGCTAGAGATGGTGAGCATTTTTTCATGTACTTGTTGATTGACTGTATGTCCTCCTCTGAGAAGTGTCTGTTCAGGTCCTTGGCCCATTTGTTGATTGGGTTGTTTGTTCTCTTATTGTCTAATTTTTTGAGTTCTTTGTATACTCTGGATATTAGGGCTCTATCTGAAGTGTGAGGAGTAAAGATTTGTTCCCAGGGTGTAGGCTCCCTATTTACCTCTCTTATTGTTTCTTTTGCTGAGAAAAAACTTTTTAGTTTGAGTAAGTCCCATTTGTTGATTCTAGTTATTAACTTTTGTGCTATGGGTGTCCTATTGAGGAATTTGGAGCCCGACCCCACAGTATGTAGATCGTAGCCAACTTTTTCTTCTATCAGACGGCGTGTCTCTGATTTGATATCAAGCTCCTTGATCCATTTTGAATTAACTTTTGTGCATGGCGAGAGAAAGGGATTCAGTTTCATTTTGTTGCATATGGATTTCCAGTTTTCCCAGCACCATTTGTTGAAGATGCTATCCTTCCTCCATTGCATGCTTTTAGCCCCTTTATCAAATATAAGATAGTTGTAGTTTTGTGGATTGGTTTCTGTGTCCTCTATTCTGTACCATTGGTCCACCCGCCTGTTTTGGTACCAGTACCATGCTGTTTTTGTTACTATTGCTCTGTAGTATAGTTTGAAGTCTGGTATCGCTATACCGCCTGATTCACACTTCCTGCTTAGCATTGTTTTTGCTATTCTGGGTCTTTTATTTTTCCATATGAATTTCATGATTGCTTTCTCTATTTCTACAAGAAATGCCGTTGGGATTTTGATTGGCATTGCATTAAACCTATAGAGAACTTTTGGTAATATCGCCATTTTGATGATGTTAGTTCTGCCTATCCATGAACAGGGTATATTTTTCCATCTTCTAAGATCTTCTTCTATTTCTCTCTTTAGGGTTCTGTAGTTTTCATTGTATAAGTCTTTCACCTCTTTTGTTAGGTTGATTCCCAAGTATTTTATTTTTTTTGAAGATATTGTGAATGGAGTGGTTGTCCTCATTTCCATTTCAGAGGATTTGTCGCTGATATACAGGAATGCCTTTGATTTATGCGTGTTGATTTTATATCCTGCCACTTTGCTGAATTCATTTATTAGCTCTAATAGTTTCTTTGTAGAGCCTTTTGGGTCTGCTAGGTATAGAATCATATCATCTGCAAATAGTGATAATTTAAGTTCTTCTTTTCCTATTTTGATGCCTTTAATTTCTTTCGTCTGTCTAATTGCTCTGGCCAGTGTTTCGAGAACTATGTTGAACAGAAGTGGAGAGAGAGGGCATCCCTGTCTTGTTCCAGATTTTAGAGGGAATGCCTTCAGTTTTTCTCCATTCAGAATGATGCTAGCCTGAGGCTTAGCATAGATTGCTTTTACAATATTGAGGTATGTTCCTGTTATCCCTAGTTTTTCTAGAGTTTTGAACATAAAGGGATGCTGTACTTTGTCGAATGCTTTTTCCGCATCTATCGAGATGATCATATGGTTCTTATTTTTAAGTCTATTGATGTGGTGAATAACATTTATTGATTTCCGTATATTGAACCAGCCTTGCATCCCAGGGATGAATCCTACTTGATCATGGTGTACAATTTTTTTGATATGTTTTTGTATCCGATTCGCCAGAATTTTATTGAGGATTTTTGCATCTAGGTTCATTAGAGATATTGGTCTGTAGTTTTCTTTCTTTGAAGTGTCTTTGTCTGGTTTAGGTATCAGGGTGATGTTGGCCTCGTAGAATGAATTTGGAAGTTCTCCCTCTTTTTCTATTTCCTGAAGTAGCTTGAAAAGTATTGGTATTAGTTCCTCTTTAAAGGTTTTGTAAAACTCTGCTGTATACCCATCCGGTCCTGGGCTTTTCTTAGTTGGTAGTCTTTTGATGGTTTCTTCTATTTCCTCAATTGATATTGGTCTGTTTAGGTTGTCTATATCCTCCTGACTCAATCTGGGCAGATCATATGACTTAAGAAATTTATCTATGCCTTCACTATCTTCTAATTTATTGGAGTATAAGGATTCAAAATAGTTTTTGATTATCTTCTGTATTTCTGAAGTGTCTGTTGTGATATTGCCTTTTTCATCCCGTATGCTAGTAATTTGAGTTCTCTCTCTTCTTCTCTTCGCTAGCATCGCTAAGGGTCTGTCGATTTTGTTTATTTTTTCAAAGAACCAACTTTTAGTTTTGTCAATTTTTTCAATTGTTTCTTTTGTTTCGATTTCATTAATTTCAGCTCTGATTTTAATTATTTCTTGCCTTCTACTTCTTTTGCTGTTGTTTTGCTCTTCTTTTTCAAGGATTTTGAGATGAAGTATGAGATCATTTATTTGTTGGTTTTTTCTTTTTTTAAGGAATGAACTCCAAGCAATGAATTTTCCTCTTAGAACTGCTTTCAATGTGTCCCATAGATTCCGATATGTTGTGTCTGTGTTTTCATTTATCTCTAAGAATTTTTTAATTTCCTCCTTGATGTCTTCTATAACCCATTGATCATTCAGTAACCTATTGTTCATTCTCCAAGTGATGTATGCTTTTTCCTTCCTTCTTTTATCGTTGATTTTCAGTTTCATTCCATTATGATCAGATAAGATGCATGGTATTATCTCTACTCCTTTATATTGTCTAAGAGTTGCCCTGTGACATAATATATGATCTATTTTTGAGAAGGATCCATGTGCTGCTGAGAAAAAAGTGTAACTGCTTGATGTTGGGTGGTATACTCTATATATGTCAATTAGGTCTAGGTTATTAATAGTGTTATTGAGTTCTATAGTTTCCTTATTCAACTTTTGTTTGGAAGATCTGTCCAGTGGCGAGAGAGGTGTGTTGAAGTCTCCCATGATTATGGTATGGTGGTCTATTAGACTCTTGAACTTGAGAAGAGTTTGTTTGACGAACATAGCTGCACCATTGTTTGGGGCATAAATATTTATGATTGTTATGTCTTGTTGGTGTATGGTTCCCTTAAGCAGTATGTAGTGTCCCTCTTTATCCCTTTTGATTAACTTTGGCTTGAAATCTATTTTATTTGATATGAGTATGGACACTCCTGCTTGTTTCCGAAGTCCATATGAGTGATATGATTTTTCCCAACCTTTCACCTTCAGCCTATGTATGTCTTTTCCTATCAAATGCGTCTCCTGTAGGCAGCATATTGTTGGGTCTTGTTTTGTGATCCATTCTACTAGCCTGTGTCTCTTAATTGGTGAGTTTAAGCCATTAACATTTAGGGTTATTATTGAGATATGGGTTGTTCTTCCAGCCATATTTGTTTATTTCTGTTACTAAACATGGTTTGTTTTCCTCTTTGATTATTTTCCCCCCCTTTACTGTCCTACCTCCCACTGTTGGTTTTCATTGTTATTTTCCATTTCCTCTTCCTGTAATGCTTTGGCGAGGATGTTTTGAAGAGATGGTTTTCTAGCTGCGAATTCTTTAAACTTTTGTTTATCGTGGAAGGTTTTAATTTCATCTTCCATCCTGAAGCTTAATTTCGCTGGATACACAATTCTTGGTTGGAACCCATTTTCTTTCAGTGTTTGAAATATGTTATTCCAGGATCTTCTAGCTTTCAGAGTCTGTGTTGAAAGATCAGCTGTTATCCTGATTGGCTTACCCCTAAATGTAATCTGCTTCCTTTCTCTTGTAGCTTTTAAAATTCTCTCCTTATTCTGTATGTTGGGCATCTTCATTATAATGTGTCTAGGTGTGGATCTCTTATGATTTTGCACATTCGGCGTCCTGTAGGCTTCTAGGATTTGGGATTCTGTCTCATTCTTCAAGTCTGGGAAGTTTTCTCGTATTATTTCATTGAATAGACTGCTCATTCCTTTGGTTTGGAGCTCTGTACCTTCCTGTATCCCAATGACTCTTAAGTTTGGTCTCTTAATGTTATCCCATATTTCTTGGATGTTCTGCTCATGGTTTCTTAACAGTCTTGCTGAGCTGTCTATGTTCTTTTCAAGTTGAAATACTTTGTCTTCATTGTCTGATGTTCTATCTTCTAAGTGTTCTACTCTGCTGGTAGTATTCTCAATTGAGTTTTTAAGTTGGTTTATTGCTTCCTGCTTTTCTAGGATTTCTGTTTGTTTGTTTTCTATAACCTCTATCTCCCTGTATAGTTGATCTTTTGCTTCTTGGATTTGTTTATGTAATTCATTGTGGAAGTGATCTTTCATTGTCTGATATTGCTGTCTAATGTCTTCCTTGAGACTCCAGATCATCTGAAGCATGTATATCCTGAACTCTTTATCTGACATTCCATCTGCTGAAGCTATTACCTCTTCTAAAATTGAGTTGACCTGCATTACTTGTGGTCCTTTCTTTCCTTGTCTTTTCATACTGCTTGGTGAAACTGTTGTGTTTTTGAAATTTTCCCCCTATATATTTATATTGCTCTTGTATAGTTGAAAAGTCTCCCTTGCAGGGGCGGGCGGTGGCTGTGCTCCTCCTCCAATTGGGGTGATCTGTCTACCACGCTGACTGGCCGCTGGGCCTGTTCTGCCGGTCGGTCGCAGGTCTGCCTACGTTGCAGGCGCGGGCGGCAGCTCTGCTCTGCCCTTACTCCAATTGGGGTGACGTGACTACCACGCCGGTGGGCCACTGGGCCTGTTCCGGGCGCAGGCGGCGGCTCTGCTCTGCCCCTACTCCAATTGGGGTGACGTGACTACCACGCCGGCAGGCCGCTGGGCCTGTTCTAAATATTTTTAATATAATTTCATCTTCATCTCCTACTTTTCAAATTTTTATTTTTTGCATGTTTTATACAATAAATCATTCATTAGTAGAGTAATGTAAAAACTTCACAAGTAAGCACATATGTGTATATCAAGGGTATAGGCTCAAAGGTTCTCACTGATAGAAACGTAAAATCAGAAAATGTGAACACCAGTGTTATTGGTAAGGTTGTTTTTATAGGAGGAATTAAGTGTTGCTTTTTTTAACAAATGGTTAACGAATTGAGGTAAATTTATTTATTTTTTTTTTACCATACGATTTATGAGGTAAATTTCTATCTGAATTGAATAAAGCAAGTGGGAAACAAGATATATGGGAAACTATTTTATTACTGTTTTAAAAAAGGCTGTGAAAAAAATTAGACCTTTATTTTGCTGATGAAACATTGGCCACTAACCATGTTTCTGACTGGCTCTTCCAAAGGCATACTACCTGCCTCTGATGGCTCCTTGCTCTTTTATTCAATTGTCTTCATGCATCTGCTCTCTGTCAAATTATTTATTTGTCAGGGAATCAGGACAATAGGGTTTTGTATTTGTATATGACATATACAAACATTGGAGAGAGAGAAAGAGGCTCCTGTGATCTTCCTACAGGGTGAGCCAGCAGGCTGTTGACCCAGCTAGACCTCATTTCTGTTCAAGTCCAAAGTTCATCTGCTGGCTCAGTTTTCTCCTGTTTTGGGAAGGACAGTCTTTTCTATTCAGGCCTCCAACTGATTGGATGAGGCCCGCACAGTTTATAAAGGGCAAGATCTTTGCCCAAAATCCACCAATTCAAATATTAATCTCATTCAAATACACTCTCACAGAAACATCCAGAGCCATGTTAGGTCAAGTATCTGAGCTCCATAGCCCAGCCAAATTGACCCATGGAAGTAACCATCACATCCTACAAACATGCTCACTTTGTTACCTGTCCTCCAACTGAGGTAAGAGAGAAAAGAAAGAAAGAGGGGGTGGGGAGGCAAACAGGGAACTTTAAATGTAAAACCTCCACCAACACCTTCACCTTAACTGCACAGGCCTGTTTTGCTCCAGGCCTAAATTCTTAAAAATGTCCAAAAATATTAAAAGTATAGCAAGTCCAGTTAATTTGTGCCTCTACCCCTATTTGCTTACAGGATATATTTTTGCACTGATTAAAAGAGGCCTAGAGAGAAAAATTGTTAAAAGACCCATGATATGGGTACAGTCCAAGCACTGGGTATTAACCAGATAATATCAACCTAAAGAATCTGAAAAGAATCAGACCAGTGTGGTCCACTCTGCTCCACCACCAAAGGAATCGAGCTCGTCAGCATGAAGTTGCCCCCTTATACCACTTATAAGGTTTCCTTTAAAAGGAGAAGGCTGAGACCCCCAAACCTTGTCTCTTTCTTGAGCGCCATTGTACTTCTTTCTTTGAGTGTGTATGCTGTTGTTTTATTTGTTTTGCTGAATAAATTTCTCCCTCCTCTTTAGATGCACCCTGAAATTCCTTTCTCTGGTATAACTAGAGAACCTGCCAGGGCTGAGTTGAGGTCCCCTTGTCCCTTCTGAGGACCTCCTCAGACCTCATCTGGTGACAAGACCAAAACAGCTACAAATTCCACAATTATAACAATAACAACTGTCAACATATTTTGACCTCCTCCCTCCCAAGCTACAGCTCTGTTCTTCTCCTGCCTTTAATGACTAGTTTGAGTAAACATTGGGGAGGCTGGCCTACTAGAAGTTACGTATGCACACATGTGTGAATAGATTCACTGTGTACTAGTGATAAGTCCACGTGGAGAAGTCCAGTGAGAGTAAACACTGACATGAGTTAAGTGAAACAATTTTATCACTCACAGATAGTCAACAAGGAACACTACACTAGAAGCCTAGGACTCATGCAAGCCACTCTTCCAAGGCTGAGGAAGGCTGCCTGGGTGGATGGAGGTTCATCTGTGCATGCCCATGTCACACTGCAGCGGAAGGACCCTGAACTCATTCTGCTTTGGGTTTTTTTTTTTTTTCTAGCCTAGAAGTAACTTGGTTCACTGAGCTGAATATGTAAGAGATCATCTTCTTGGAGGGATGAAGACAAAGCCTGGGCTATTCTGGATATTTCCTCCTTATCTCAGGGTGCTGCATTCACAGTAAATTCTAACAGCGACCTAACAGGTGGAAGAGGGCAGAGCTGAGTGGGCAGAAGTCATCTTGGACCTGTTCTGCTGCAATGTGGGGTGGGAGGCGTTTCTCTGCTTTAGTACTTATGGTGCCCAAAGTTACTCTGGTTTCACTGAAGATGGTAACTCAACTTTTAAGAATAAATAATATCTTCTTCCTGAAGAGTGGAATCTCTTGATGCCAACAGATCACCTGACCTCGTCTTTTCTTTCTCTAAAGTATTCAGAGTATGGAGGGGAAACTTCCAGTCACTACCTCTCTCTCCAGAAAGCAGGTCAAAGAGAATTGGTCAGGCTGTCTGTGTCATGGTGAACACAGAGCCATCTAAGCACTAATATTTGAGGTCATGTTCTCAATGAGAATTCTTATTTAGTGACTTGTGAATTTTCAAGTAAATACTTGAAGATGTGAAGACTTAGATAACTGAGCATTTCAGAACTCTGACACCTCCCAGAAAAAGAGTAAAGATGAATGTACATTCTCATTTTAAACTGTGACCTCATGCAGAAACATCATCACTATTAAAATAGTACTGCTAGTAGATATATGAAATAAAGATAATATCTGTATTTGACCCAGAAAGGATTGACCTCCATCCTCTTTCTTTCAATGTGAAATCAATGAAAGAAAAGTATGAATGCAGAAGCATTAGCCCACTAGTGTTTCCAGCTCTGGGGAACAAACATGAGGGGTGGGACCCTAACTATAGTTCTACAGGCCTTGGGGATACAAGTCATGTGTACTTTCACATGGGCTTCCAGAGAATAGTCTGTTGAGATAAGCACATTTTGATACCCTGTGGTAGAAGTAATGCTTTGTCATAACCCAATCCTTTCTTATTATTCTCTTACAAGGCTCAGACAATTGACCATTACACCCCAATCCTTCCTTCATGTGACCAAATTCACTATGAAGAATTCAGTAGCAGAAGTGGTGTGCATGGCTTAATAGCCTAGCCATGAAGCCACCTGCATCATTGCTTAGAACTTTTTTGGTTTGCATAAAAAGGCATGCCCCAGAAAATGGGAGCAGCCTTTCCAGAAAATTGACAGGGAGAGCCTAAGGAACTCTTAAATTAAGCATGTTATGAGACTATTTTGTTAATTGATTGAAATTTGGAAACTCTTTATTTTGCTAAAGCATTTGCTAGCTGTTCTTATTCAAATAACATTCTCCTTAATTTATTAGATGATGGTCCATAGCACCCAAAAGTGGTTATGATTTATAAAAATAAAAATAACTTGTTTTTATTATTTTAGAAGTCAGTGTGCAGTGGAGGGGAAAATTGAGAGATTTCAAAGGAATCCTGGACATGAGACATTTCCAGGACTTACCAGAATAGATTCAACCTACACTACTCCAGTATTTATTTGCCATTACTAGCATGACCCAAGGTGATGACAGTATGGGATGCAAGTGATTTTCAAGTAGCTATTTAAAAATGTGGGTTGAAAGTAGCCAAAATTTTGTCACCCTTCTATGACACATCTTAGTCATTTTCCATTATGACTTGAATGGATAAGTTTGCTAGGTTCAGAAATGCAAGTCTCTTCCTACTTCTTTTCTGTGATTATTAGTCTAAAGTGGTAGAAGGGAGAAATGGGTCAGCAGTTACTACTACCATATTATACCCTGACCCAGCTAAAGTAGCATCACTTAGCATGCTCACCCAGTATTGCATGCTGGATATAGGTAACAAGAACCAATATCCTTTCTAAGCTTATTCTGCCTATAGGAAATGCAATGAAATAGAAGCAAAAGGGAGCTAAGTGTCATTATTCCATGTTTCCCTGCCTGAGTTATTTCATCTGGATTTCCTTACTCCACCCCCATATAAATCCAGAGACCTTTAAATTCAATGGTTTCTCAGTATTCAATGATAAGAAAAAGAACCTGGGAAGGAAGCTCTGAGTTAGTCAAGTAGCATCTTTTCTCTTGCGCTAGAATTATAAAGCCTCAAATCTTGGGGGTAAGTATTTTTAAAACTACATTGTAAAACTGAGAGGCACTGATTATCTCTCAAGGCTGTCATGCATCTCTCAGCAAGGTCATAAGAAATCATGAAGATACAAATGTGTGCAGACACTGTCTTCTAGATAGGCACTTTAAACTGGCCTCACACTCTGGAGCCCAAGTTCAGGGCACCTTGAAGTGTCTGCTGGGAATTTTTGGTGTTTGGGTTTGGGCAGTGGATACTGTCAAATACCTCATCCTACTTAGGAGGGAAATGCATGTTTTCCTTTATTCTGTGGAATTTTATTTAGTTTTTAGGTGTGGCTTAGTGAAGGCTTGCTATCTTTCTAGTAGCAAATCATCCAGAGGCGTCAGAGCTCTAGATGTCTTCACTATATTCAGTAAAAGATAAGCAGAAATATGAATTCATTAAAGTTCTTGGTCATCTGAAGATGATAGGCCTAAAATTGTCCCCTGGATATGTGCAAGTCTAAGCATAAGCCATAATTTGGTGATTTATCAAGTAGAAAATACTAATATGGAAAGTATGAGAAGATACTTATGATGCCTGCATTTGAAAGCTCCAAAGGATGCTCTGGGATCCTCTGGATTTGAATGTAGGAACAGTGGCATCAAGGCCCTAGGTCAGGGAGGTCATGGGCTCCTCAGAAAGTCTGACCTGGAGGGTTGCTGAACCTGTGACCATGGCAAGAAATCGCTGTAAGCACACCGACTGCCAGTGTTCACACAGTCACCTAGGCAGAGACCCTGGGCTGATCATTTTGGCCTGGACACATTCTGTGTGCACTTTGCTTCCATTTTAACATTTGCCACCAAACTGATCATAAGAGCTCTCTGTTTGAAAACTCCTCAGTGCATCTTAAGACAAAGCATCACTTCCCAATCTTTTGGAGAGGTGCTCCAGGAAGATAGATTATATACAATTCTGAGAGGATTTGGATTATAACCAAAAGGCAGCCCAACACTTCAAGGACAAAATGTCTTAGATGGCAAGGTTCAATTAAAGATTTATGTGAATTTTTAAATCTTTTTTTTGTCCTTAAGAGAAAAAAAATGTTTTAAAATAATGCATTAGCAATAAGTAAAATTATGCTTTTGGAGGATGTCTCATATTTATCTGAGGTTTTTTTTCTTTTTGGTACCAGTCTGAGGATGGAGAAAGACTTGGTCCAGTTAGAGAGACTGAATCACCAAGCTCAAATATCTTTACATGATGTATAGGTTTTTTCGTATGTCCCCTGTCTCCCTGACCAGTCCTATCTTCTGCTATGTCCTGTGACACTTTATTCTGCATGCAAAGTTCTTTTACTCCTCCAAGTCTCTGTACACATTGCTCCCTCAGCCTCTTTCCTTTCCTTATCTAATTAGCAACCTGAATTTGTTCTTTAAAATTCATTCATGTTTTTCCTTCTCGATGAAGTCCTTTCCCGTCCCTCCTTTCACATTACACTTTGTATTTGCTTTTTTTTTTTTTTTTGGTGTAAGAGGTTGAATCCAGGGGTGCTTAAACACTGAGCCACATTCCCAGCCCTCTTTTTATATATTTTATGTAGAGACAAGTTCTAACTTGCTGAGGCTGGCTTTGAACTTTTGATCTTTCTGTCTTAGCCTTCTGAATGTATTTGCTTCTATTTTCTCCCCTCATCTCTTAAGGACCTGACCATTTTTCATTTTTTTTTTTTTAGTTTGCTTGTTTGTTTTTGTTGACCAGGGATTGCAACCCAGGGATGCTTAACCACTGAGCCAAATCCTTGGCCCTTTTTATATTTTAGTTAGAGACAGGGTCTCATTAAGTTGCTTAGGGCCTCACTAGGTTGCTGAGCCTGGCATGCTCCTTCTGCCTCAGTCTCCCCATTCCCTAGGATTACAGGTGTGCACCACTGTGTCTGGTCTCTCATTCACCTTTGTACCCTTCAGCACATAGGAAAATGCCCAGCATATACTGGATGACTGCCGCAGTCTGGCTGGGCACAAAATCACGAGCCACCACACAGCTTGTAGATTCAAACAGCAACTCTTTATTCCCGAACTCACACCAGCCGTCTACAATCACGTTCTGGGGAAATCCACGTTCTCTGCCCAAATCCACGTTCTCTCCCAAATTCACCTCCACTGGGCTTCAGTCTCCCAAAATATACTGTCTGAATCCCGTGAGAACTCAAGGGGAACTTAGGCAGCAGGATACGCCCTATTCCCAGCAGGAATAATCTTAAACCTTAAACCTGGAACCTAAACTGGGAACGCCCTAAACACGATTATGTTAAACCGGGAACACCCTAATCCGCCCTGGTCCTTGAGCAAGGTCAACTACATTCAATGTCACTGCAAAATGTCAGCAACATGGGGTACGCTGGCAAGGAAATTGTCATACCTACTTGGCTAATGGCTCCCAGCAGATGACCAATAAACAGTGGAAAGGATGGCATACATTTCTTTTATGCATATATTCTTCCTGTAGGTGTTTCTTACATTTACTTTTATTCTAGTATTATTTTACCAGCTTTTATTTTCTTGAGTGAAACTTTTCAAGTAATTATCTCTATGAAAAGTTTGTCCCCATGATGATTATGTAATGGTTTGACATCACACGTGTACAAACAGCCCATGTTGCTGAGACATGTAATCTCCTTAAGAGCCATTTTCTGTAGCTGATTTGATCTATATCCTTCAAGACTCCACTTCCACTTACTTAAATTGAGTGCTTATCTCTGACAGATGGCCTTCACCAATAATAAGAACCAAACTTTTGTAAAGGAAATCTAATTGCAAAGGCAACTTTTGCACTTCTATTGCATTTTCTTATATATCTTTTTGTTATCCATTTTTCATAACTCCAGTGCAAAATCATAGGATTTAACAGTTGTGAACTCTTATTTTATACACTCAAGAGATTTGAGGTAAAGAAGAAAATACTATAATTCCCATTTTGAGAAAACTGTTTTGTTTTCAGTATATGGTAGTTACTGAAAGCATTGCTTTAGAATATTTAGTAATAGATTGCCAATTTAGTATGCTCTTTTCTCTTTCATTTTTTTTCCAATTTACACAGCACAATATTATGTCTCAAATTTAACTGTCTTTCCCTGCTCATTAAGTTCTTCCTGGATTGCCTTCAGAGTGATACTCAACTCTAGCAAAGCCTCGGGGTCTTTCCAACCAGGGCTCTGCCCCACTCCTTTGTACACACTTATCCTCCAACCCTAGGCACACTCACCACTTCTCCCAAAACTTGCTCTTTCCAACACATTTTCTGGAGAGACACACATTCTTAATGTCCTCCTCAACCTAGTATGCCTCTCTCTCTCTTTCTCTCTCTCTCTCTCTCACACACACACACACACACACACACACAGAGAGAGAGTCACTACCACCCTTGCCCCAATTTAAAGCCTAAATCTAAATCTAATTTTTCAGGAGCCTCCTCCTGGAAGCCCTGTCTTTTTTCACATTGACAGGGCTTACATAGAAATAAGTGTACATGGAAAATACTGAAATTGGTTACTACTGTCTGTTAGATGAGGTAAACCAGCCATTGCAAATACATATTTAGAAATAGGCTTATTTGGATCATTAAAGGCTTACTAATTTGAAGCATAATAAATACACAGAATATACTGGTTAAATGAAAGATGGGGAAAAGGAATACAAGCTGGGGCATTAAGCATTCTATGTGTGGCCTAGTAGGTTTGCAATGGAAATGCGAAGGACAAAGGTGGTACCCAGCCTAAGGAATCAAATCAGGTTTTGAGCACTTTGATCAGTTCCACCAACATGGCCGAAAGAGCAGGCCACTCTTCTGCTCAAAACCAGTCATCTACAGGCTCCTCTTCCTGCACAGGATAAAACTGAAATCTACACCAGGGCACGTAAGGCCTTACCTGCTTTGGCCCTTACTTACCATTTGAAGTACTGTTAATTCTACCTCAGTTACCATGGCCTCTAGCTTTTCCTTGATCATGTCAGGCTTTGTTCTGCCATAGGTATTTTATGTCTGCTCTAATCTCTGCCTGGAATTGTCTTTCTTGGCTGCTCATGGCTAGGCCTTTCATTTCCTTCCAGTTGCTACCCAATATCACCTTGACAAATAAGCCTTTCTTGGCCATTACAATTAAAACAGCATTCACCCATCCCCATCAATTCTGTCCATTAGACTGATTTACTTTTCTGCATAGAGTTTGTTGCTGTAATGTCAGCATCACAGTGTTCATGTTTTGGCTTATTTACTTACCGTGTTTGTGATTATAATACAAGTTTGCAAGAACAAAACTTGCATTTGTTTCTACCTTCTTTATTCAACAGCCTATTTATTCATTTTTACAACATGGTACAAAAAACAGGACTGTTTTTGTCTTCGTTTTAATTTAATTGGCCATAAGGTAGATATCAAAGTAGGTTTGAGGCACCATGTATCAAATTTATAAAGGAAATTATAAAAACCTTAGACCTCTCAGACAAATTCAGAATGTAAAAATTATCAGTTTATGATGAGAACAAAAATACTGGGTAATTTTTTTTTTTTTTGGTGAGAACTACTTTTTTCATCTTATACCTAGTGAAGCCATGGGAATACCCAGAAAACTTTGAAATGTATTCCCTGCAGTTGGGAGTCATACAGGACTGGTGTCTGACCCATACACATAATACAAAAAAGGGTAAAAAGTACACCCATTGTGTACAGCTCCATGAACAGTCTCCTGTCCCAGGACCACTCGGCACAAGGGATGTTTTTAGAGACTAGATATGGACCAAACCAAACAAAAAACTAGAGAGATGAAGTGTTCTGAGTTTTTCCCAAGAAAATTTCTGCAAAAGTATGAGACGACTCCAGTATTGAGACTCTTCAGGATGGATACTGGAGAAGTCAAAGGGGTTCTGGGAGTGATGGAAAGAAAGAAATGTGGCCAACACCACAATTGTTGTTGTTGGAGGGAAAGCTTGTGAAATCTTCTAAATATCCCTGAAAACATCCATGGAATATATACAATCTACTGGGTATAGCACTTATGAAGCCGCACAATCAGATACAGAAAAATGTTGTCTTTTCTCTGCCCCCATCCTCTTAGTCTCCCCACGTTGGCCTTAGCAGTATAAAGTGAGTACATAGTAGAGGAAGAAATGAGATAGGAAAGAGTACATAAGCCAACCACCTTCCCTTCCACACATTCTTGTATCCAGAGGCCAGCAGCTGCCTATTTCTAGCTCAAATTTGGAGGAGGGAGTTCTACTTTTAAATGCAGACATGAAGGTATAGAATTCTTTTCCTTTTCCTCTTCTCTCTCCTTCCTTTCCTGAACAATTCAATGGTGGAGATGACAGATCAGTGGTATAAAAGGAGATTGATCAAATAAGTAAATGTTATTTTTAAGGATCATTAGAGCTGGGTTTCTCATTGCCAGAGAAAAGAGTTACAAATAATGAATGAAAAAAAAATTAGAATGAACTACTGATTTGAATTAGAATTGAAAACATCTGTGTGAACTGAAGTTGAGGTGAACAGATAAATAGAGATGTACATGTGTGTATATACGCAGGTATTTCCTAGATCTGTCCATCTGGACGGTCTGGGTAGATGACACTTCAATACCTAACACTCAGGTCCTGCATCTGAATTATATTCTCATGAACAGAAACCAGATTTCCTTGGAGAAACCACTGATTCTAAGACTGGCACAAAGAAAGTCCAACATGAGCTTGAAGTATCCTGTGCCTCAAGATAAGGAAGGCTCAAAAACTTAGGGGGCCATGCAAAAAGAAAGAGAGAAGAAATAGAGAAGGAGAGAGAGAGAGAGAGAGAGAGAGAGAGAGATAAGCTTTAATGGAGCTTTTACTTACCAAATTGAGGGTAATCTAAGCATTAAAATAAATGATGGTAATTACAAAATATAATCTATTGAACTATGTGTCAATCCAAATACAAAAGTGAAAGTCTGGTGAGGGATATTTCTAAATTCTCAAAGTATTTCCCTACAGAATGTTTATTAATTGCAAAGAATAGTTAATCAGATGATCTACTGGCCATCATTAATTATGCACCATGTAATAGGATGCAATGAGAATACAGCATCTATGCAGAGCCCATGACCAGAACCTATTTGTGAAGGAACATCAAAAACCCAAATTGAGGAATATAACAAAATAACTGTAAAAGTTATGAAAGGTGCAAAAGTCCTGAAAGTCAAGGGAAGACTGAGAAATTATTCCAAGCCTAAATACTGAAGAGACAAGAAAGATCATTTTAAAAATCTAAAAGATAGTGAAACAACTGGTTAAACTGAGCTGGGCCTGAAAAATAGATGCAGATAGTGTTCCAGTGTTAACTTCCTGGGTTTGATGGTTTGTATTATAGCTACATGGGAGAAGAACTCTGTCTGTAAGAAATGCAGACTGAAGTGTTGGGGTTAGACAGAACATGAGGTCAGCAATTCACTCCCATATAGTTCAGGAAAAAATTTCTTTGTACTATACTTGCAATAATTCTTTAAATTTATGATGGTTCTTTTCTAAAAGTTAAAATACTTTGTAATTTTCTTCAGACATTAAAGTTTTCTTTTACCTGCCCTGACCTGAAATAAAAGATCTAGAATACCTAGACATTCAAATTCCTAAACTAGGACTGTCTATTGCATTACAACAGAAATTCATGAAGCCTACCATGAGTTTTCACCAGAGACAGTGGAATTGTACCTCTTTTTGGATAAAACTTAACAGAGTAGAAGAATAAAGAAACAGTAAAGTTGAAACTTGACTACCCCTTTTTTATTTTTATTTTTTTAGCATTCCAGTTGCAAAACCACGTACTCCTTCACTTTAAACACATTTAGGTGGATGTCCTGGGGCAGAAAACGTGCTGGTTACGTTTTTACTGAAGTTAAAAGGGTGAATAGTAACCTTGAGTTACCCTAGTAACCTTGAAGACCTACACATAAAAAAACAGCGACACGGAGTTACATGTATTATAGAAAATGTAGGAAAAATGTTGTAGTGGGAAGCCAAAGGAGGGAATGATGAATCTATTTTGTCAATCAAGGAAGGTTTCAACAAAGATGACATTTTGATCTGGATCCTACAGTTTGAAAATAAATCTGTGAGCAAGAAAAGATGGAGGGGGAGGAAATGTGGGAGGAGGAAGAGATTTTAAGCAATTTGTGGCCTTTTAAAAGGACTTTGGATGGTGGGAGAGCAGAGGAAAGTTCCGTGTGACTTGAAGTTAATTTATAAATGGAATAGGGTTGAGGCAGAGATAAGAGGGGAAGATTTGATTTGCAAAGATATCTTCTCTCTGGTTCCATCCACTTGTTTTCCAAGATATTTATTCTTCATATTAGAAAAACATGTGAGTGAAGAATCACTGTCATGTCTATGCTTTCCCTAAGGGATTGGCAGCCCATCAAGGAAGAGATCTGGTTTCTGTAGGGCTTGGCGCTTCCTCTTCCTGACTTCACATTATATTCCAGGCATTGTAGTTGAAGTCTTGGTGAGTTACCATTTGCTCTGCCAAATCACGGCTGGAATGTAAGTTCAGATTTTTTCCCCAGAAATTATCAAACACATTGTATTATGCAATGTCATAAGAGAAGAGTTATATTCTCTAAGCTGGAAATTTATTTTTTAAATCTATTTGCTCATGTCATTTGTTAAATATTTATTAAATTTTCTGTTTCTGAACTATAACATGTATTTATACAGAAATTCAGAATTTCTGTATAACTTGAACTAAAAATCTTGATGTTTTCCTTTCATTTTAGTTTTGGTCTAAAGAGATTGACTCGTTGTTAGATGTTTCCTTAAGCCCAATGACCGCAGATAGACAAAGGGATGACGGAAAATGAACAGCAGAAAAAATAAATGGCTGAGCCACAACAGAACCAAACAAAAAGACTTACTGCAATCTAAATTTTCATCATTCTATTTTCTCTGGTGGGCATCACCAAAATAACAGTTTAGTGACATAGGTCAGGGTCCTGAAAACAGAGCTGAATGCTACAGGCATTATTTAAAATATTAAACATCGTGAAAACACAAATAGCTTATCAAAGACAATCTTATAAAACCATTTCATAATCATTTTAATGTAGAAATTTCAGAAATTTCATTTTTTCCAGCATGATTATTTCAATAACATCAGAACATTTGGGTAAGAACCATCTCTTGTTACTTTCAAATAGTATGTGTTGGGAAAAATTATAGCAAGCTTATTTAATCAACAGATTTAAACAAGCTTCCCATTGTTGTCATGGGTTTTGGTGCTTTGCTTTTGAGGTGATGTGCTGTCTTTGGCCTGGAGCAATGTGAAGTTATGCAAATAGAGCTAAGGGCTGACACATGTAGCAGAACAAGGATATGATTTTCACACTTACCAGGGCCTGAGAAAAGGCAGTAGAGGGTGCTGCAATGAGACCTTTTCAGTTTTTGAAGCATCTGTTACCTGAGTACCTAAGAAGCTTCTTCATTTGACATAATTGGGTGTGAGACTAGAGATGGCTGCAGCCCCAGAGTGAGGAAGTGAGATACTTTTCAGAAGCCTGGATTCACAGATCTGGGCATGAAATTGAGTGCTAAAATAAAGCATGCATTTCCCCTTCTTTTCTGCTGTGCATTTTTTGTCTGCCTTTGAATGGTGTTAGAAGGACCCTGCACTAGTAAATTCTTAACTGGCAGGAATAGTTTTACTTGGCAAGAGTGTCCTAAAAGTCTCTCTCTCGAGACAATTGGAGTGATAGAAAGAAGTTAGACATCCGCCTAACTTCACCAGAAGATAAAGAGCACCAAAACTCTGCAAGAAACTGGTGAAGAGGCCACAAATGGGTATCAAAATTTCCAATGTAAAATTTCATATTATACTTTGGCCAGCAGAGTGGTGGGGGACTTTTCGGAAGAATATTGTCACTGGGGCTAGGGCTTTGGTTCATGTTTTGTTGGAGTGATCTCCTAGCATTTTCAAGTTTCTGGTTTGGGCCCAGAACCAAAAGAACAAAAGGAGGAGGAGGAGGAGGGGGGGGAGGAAAGAAAGAAATAATATTGTCATGATTTTCTCACCTTGGGATAGAAAGAAAAGAAGGACTATGTTATAGCATTGGAGATAAACTCCTTTCTTAGGAGATGTGACTGGGGAATGGGAGGTGTTCAGATTTAGTACTTTGCTAAACATTAAATCAGGATCAACCAGGCTTCCAATGACCAAAGCTGTGAAGTAAATAAACTAATTCAGAATTATTCACACTTTAAATAAATTAACTTTGGGGACTATGGACTAGTCTAAAAGGAAATATGAGGAGGCAAAACTATATAACCAGGAAACTCTACTGCCCTCAGAGACCCTGACAGTGTGAGTCTGATATTTCTACCAGGGGATCCAGTTTGACCCCTCTTGATGTACTTGTCCTCCTACTCTGGGATTTGGGGGAGTCTGTGAATGAGGAATAAAATTGGAGAGAGTCCCTGTATGGTCCAATGATGACCATGTGCCATAGAGGGAGTGGCGTGATTAACTGTGCCCTCAGCCTGAGGGAAGAAGAGAAGAGGATAGGGAAGGGGAGGAAAACAGGAAGGTGTGCTTCATCCATCCTGAATTCTGAACCAAACAAGAGCCTGACAAAGGAAATAGCAGATGGAGCTGAAGTGAGTTTTTATCAGTTCCGGGCCTTTGAGACCATGGGGCTTGGGTCTGGAGACACAGCCACCCCATACTCCTGCACCCTGGGGTTAGACAGGCTGCAACCCACTCACAGACAAAGCCGAACCACCAGGCCCATGAGACCACAGGAAACAGAAAAGTAGGCAAATAAATGATAGCTTAGTGGGAGGCTGTGACAAGAGAAAAGCAAGGTGCTCTCTGCAGGAAAGAAGGGGGTTTCTCTCCCATATCATGCCTCAGGTAAATAACTTTTCCCAGTCTGGGAAGAACAAGACAGGTACCAGGGAATAAAGAGGATCCCGTAAGAGAAACTGATCCTCATGAAAATGTAAAGATCCAGGAATAAGAAAGGCTCCTCTCCCTCTCCCCGGTTGTATGTTAGACTCCTTTTATTAATAGTTTTAAATGTAGCATTTAGTGCTTTGAGTGCCAGATAGCCTAATAATCATTGAATCACAATCACCTGGGTAGCAAAGGCCATAATTTACCTCTGCTCTTTTAGAGTCCTGGTTGGGACTGAGAATTAAGTTGACATTAAGAGGTTAACAGGAGAAAAGCATACAACATTAGTGTAAGTTTTACTTGACATAGTAGGCCCCTAAGCAAATGACAATCCAAATAAGGGGCAAATTTTAAACACTTTTATATTACGTTGAACAAAGAGGGGCAATTGTGGGAAAGTAATTGAATTTTGCAGGGAAGCTAAAATAAGATTATTTTAACATGGTCCCATTGTACCAAGTTCTCTTGACCATGACTAACCATCCCCAAAGTGGTTCTTTTCTCTGGGTATAGGGAAGGCATCTTTCTCATGGGGGCTTTCAGCTCTTCTGTTTTTAGCCAAGGTGGGGGAGTGGTAGAATACCCTTCTTGCATCTGCTATTTTCCAAGTGCCTTTGGCTCAAAATGATCCTTACCAAAGTAGCATATTTTGGAGTGCATGTATTCTGCCACCCTTCGTTGCTATTTATTTCAGTGGTTCTCAAAATTGTACAGAACCTCAGCACATTCTGTAAAGTGACTTAATAGCACTCCTGTGTTTGGGTTTCATTCCAGACTTACTGAATCAAAATCTGCCATCAGGGAACCCAGGCACATCAGAAGCCAACTCATAATGCCTACTGCTTTATGCACCCATTGATGCACCACCGGGATATAGAATTAAGATAGAAACAGTCCCTGCCCAGAGTCTTGAAGAGAAAACACATAAGTAGGAAATAAATTACAGCACAGTGGGATGCCGTCACAAGAGAAGTATATAAAATGTGCAAAGAAAGCAAATAGCTACAGTTTACTAAGTGCTCTGCTTTGACATCCATTATCTCAGAGCTGAAGGATTCTGGAAGGACTGAGTTGATAAATGGTATCCTTTACTTTTTGGCTTTTGTTCAACCAGTAGGACACCCCAGCAGGAGATAGAGAAGGAGTTGGGTTATTCTTCTCCTGGATCACTCCACAGGCAGACTGACTGTGTCTCAACCACAGGCTATAGCTCTGGCAGCTTAGCATTTTCTAGATATCAGGTCTAGAAGTGCTAGGCACTTTCCACACCTGAGACACCAAACTATTTACCCTGCACACTTATACATAGTTCCTCCATTAAACTTTCCCCAAATTACCTAATCTGCACATGTCAACTATTTCCTGATTGTATTCGAATCAGTGGCTCCCAACAAAATTCTGGAATCAAAAATGGAGGGCTCTTAAGAAGTGTTTCATCACTGATGCTCTTGGTGACACAGAAACTGACATCATGCAGAAAAATATGGACATCCATGAGTTTGAGTCAGCAATAGGTTCAAATGAACTGTCACAAATTTCTAGAAATAAACCCATGTTTTTCTGACACATTCTTCTTTGTGAATGTACAATGATGATAAGTCATTAAAAAATGCTTTGCTTCAATAGTCTACCTATTTCAATAAGTATGAAATAAAAACCTTGGATGATAAGAAAGCACTTTATCACAATTTAATTGGCATCCTATTTTGTAGTGAAACATAAAATAATGGTAAATCACATAGTCTCTGGCATCTTAGATTCAATAAAATATGGTAAAAGCTTTTAGTATGAATTCTACCGAGTCTGATAGTAAAATTGTGTTCTCTGATTTCCTTCCTGCACTGTCTTTCACACCTTAGCTGTTCTTTCGTTTTCAACATTTCTAAATTACTTTAGATGTATCTCATATATAGCATGAAGTTTTGTTTTATAATCCACATTTGTTTGCCTTATTTCTACCAATAAATATATTTAATGATTATCACAAATCCTATTGTCATAGTTTCCTTTGTCATTACTTGGTTGACTGAAATTTGTTCTCCAGCAGTTTGCTAAAAGAAAAAGCCCATGGGAACAATATTTCCTATATTACTGCATGTTTAAGGATGTCTTACTAACATTTTTTACACTGAAGGACAGCTCGACTTATACTTTCTTCTTTTCAATATCTTGTAGCGTTGGTTTGCTCTTTTAGTCAAAATCTGTTAAGAGAAAACTAGAAGCCAATCTTTTACTACCTTATAAGTAACTTTATATTTAATTTGTTGCTCCCCAAAATTCCTTCCTTATTTTCAAAGTACAATAATTTTGCATATATATTTTTGGTACTGACTATTCTAATTCAATTTTGCCTAGCACATAGTATGTGTTTCAATATCTTGGGTTTTTTTTTTCAGAAATGTTTTCTTGAATCATAATTTGTTTTTATATTTTGATACTGGGGATTAAATCTAGAGGCACTTTACCACTGGGCTGCATCCTCTGCCCTTTTTATTTTTTATTTTGAGACAGGGTCTTGATAAGTTGCTTAGGGACTCAACTAAGTTGCTGAGGCTTTGACCTTGTGGTCCTACTGCCTCAGCCTTCTGATTTGCTATGATTACAGGTATGTGCAACCATGCCCAGCTAGATTATGATTTATAATATATTCTCCTATTGTTCTGGTTCTGGGTTTCTGTTTAGGATTTCAATTCTTTTTCCTTTGTTTTTCCAGTGCTGGGGATCAAACCCAGGGCTTCCTCACACATGCTAGGCAAGCACTCTTGAAGCCTAGCGTTAAAAACTTCATATTAAACTTCACCAGACCTTCATCTTTCTTCTCCGGGCAACTACCCCTCTAGCATGTCCATTTGTGTAATATTTCAGGGACTGCATGTAGGCAAACAAATCAATAAGAACAGCCTGAGGAAACAATGATCTTTGACAAAAATAATCACTGTTATTCTTGGGACTATTTTCAAAACTGAAAACTGTGTTGTGACTGGACCATTAAGATCAAAAGTGCATCATCTCACCTCCAACCCAGAACCTTTACCCACTGTGAGAAGGCACCCACCTCAGTCTGTGAACACCTATCACCTCCCTACATAAACCAGTCCTCAGGGCTGGGGCTGTAACTCCTTGGTAAAGCGCTTGCCTCGCATGTGTGAGGCCCTAGGGTTTGATCCTCAGCACCACATAAAAATAAAGATATTTTGTCTACAACTGAAAAAAAAAATTGAAAAAAAACAAAACAAAAAAAAAACCACTCCTCAGTCAGCCGCTAGGCAAGATGGACTTTGGACAGTTAGACAGGAGTCCTCCATCTTCTTTGGCCAGCTTTTCAAACAAAGTCATCATCTCTCAACACTCTTGTCTCTTGACTGAATTGGCCAGTCATGCAGTGAGCTGCCAGATCTGGGTCAGACTTTACCACTGGTCCACTCTGCTAGCCCAGGGTTTCAATTCTTTATGTATCAGAACTGGTTTGTCTTGTTTCTCTGTCAGTTCTCCCTGATCCTTTTAATTCTTTGTTTCCATTTCATCAAATTCACTTTTCTCATCTGTCATCTATATCCACTAGATCTTTAATATCTATACTTCCTGGTGCACCCTTCAATTTCATTTTCTTTTCTCTTTTGTTAAATAATTCTAAGTTCTGTATGCTCAGGTTTTATCTACTATTGTTTAATCACCATTTTCTCAAGATCCCAAATTTCTGATTTGTGCAGAAATAACCTGCAAAGAGATTATTGACTAAGTTTTTTTTTTAAACCATAGGGAAACATTCAGTCACTCTATTTATATATGTCATGGCAAACTTTTCTTTCCTAATGAGTGTTATTTCTCTACTGGTAAATTTCAAAAGTTTTCATGTAGTTTCTTACATTAACAATCTCCCAGTTCCTGGTTGTTGTTTTCCTCCCCAGCCCCGTCATTGAATGAGCTAGATATTGTGGAATTTTCCAATGTAAACAAGGCAAAAGGGATCAATGGAAAGTTCTAGATTCTTAAGATAAAAGATTCCGACTTTTGCTGCTCATAGAGACGGACTTCCAGTAAATATGACTAATTATAGCATTTCTCTTTCTTCTTCCCTTCTTTCCTCCCTCCCTCTCTCATTTCTTTCCTCCTCTCTCACTCCCTCCTCTCCTTCTTTAGCTTATTTCCTCCATCTCTTTGAAACAATCCACATTCTCAACCTGTTTCTCCACCCATTGTTACCAATAAGGAATGTAGTTACATATTTCAGCTGAGCCTATCATTTTACAGAAGTGCAGTTTTGCTGACATTTCCTGAGATCTGCTACGAAAACTTAGCTCACCTGTCACTCTTCATGATTGTACTCCTCAGTTTTGCTTGATGCATCTTTCTGCCAGGTCTCAGCTGTACCGGCTTTCTGTGTTTTGCACAAAATGGAGATTTTTCTTTTATGATTTCCAGCAGTGCCACAATCAGAAATTTGAGGAGAGGGAACAATGATAACTTGTGCAGCAGTGCTCATACCATAAATTCATTTAGAAATGTTTTGATTTGATGATTGGAAATATTTTCTTGGAGAATTGACCCTAGGTGGAGACAATATATAGCACTAAGACAATTTTTGAGATCTGGTATTCAAAACTATTTCAGTGTTACTAGAATGATATGAATATTAGGGTAACATTCAGTTTAATTGTCAGATCATAGTGTGGAAATGACAGCTGTATGGCCCAAAAAGCAGATACAGAAATGGCATAATCCATAGAAATCTCCCATTTCATTTTCTACCTACTGTCTAGAAGCTATTATTTATTAAATAATGTTTGGTGGGCATTTCCTACCTTCACAAATTTTTCCAGCCTTTGCTGTTGCTGAAGTGCCTCAGCCTGGCTCCTTTTCTGAGGACCTGCACTCATCGTGGCTGCCTGTCTCTAAATTAAACACCTTTACATTTGCAGGAAAGGACTTTCATTAAGCAAAAAGCCCTCTGCATGGGACACACTCTCAGTATAGACATGCACACACGAAAGAAAATATCCTGAAAGTGAAAAACTAAACGCCTGATAAATTAAAATTAAAAGACATGAGCCACATGCCTATAATCTCAGCAACTCCGGAGGTGAAGCAGGAGGATTGCAAGTTCAAGGGCAACAACTTAGCAAGACCTAAGCAACTTAGTGATATCCTGTCTTAAAATAAAAAATTTTTAAAAAGGCTGGTATGTTGCTCAGTGGTAGAGCACCCATAAGTTCAGTTTCCTGTAAGTACACAAATAAATAAAAAAAGCAAAAAGATATGGTTTATCTTTGACCTTATTGTTTAAACTTGACCTTAAGTTTGCTCTTGTATAGAAAAAAGGAAGCACTTGTTTCAATCTTAAGTTGGGATGGCATCTAATAAATAAGAAAGAAAACTCAGCCTCCTTAAAAGCAGTAATTTCTCTTCCCAAAAGGACTCTGCATACATTGCTATTTGCCTCAAATTACTGTCCTTCAAAGTAATAGAAACATCCAAGCCACTGTGGTTTGTTCTGACCTCCCAGCCTGTGGACTAGATGACCCCATTAAACTCTCTGCAAATGGTGATATAACAATGGTTGTTTTCCTAATGTGTAGTATGCATTCTTTTCATATCAAAACTTATCAAAATTATGAACCCATTATGTTGTTGAGATTGGACACCAATATTTAGTTAGAGAAAATAAATGTTTTTTTCTGCTACGAAAAGGAACAGAATAAAAACACAGGCTATTTATTAATTTCTCCTTATAGCAAACAAGGGAGGTTTTCAGTGTTGAAATGAATGTTTGCTGAGGCAATTCCCGAAGCACTATTTAAACACCCTCAGAGGTAGCCTCTGTCCTATGCCTACATTGAAATTAAAAATAGGAACATACTACTTCCAGTCATGATGACTGATCTTCCTATATATTTCTTTGATTAAAATTTAAAAGGGCTGTCATCTCAGAGACTCAGGAGGCTGAGGCAGGAGGAATAGCAATTTAGCAAGATTCTGTCTCAAAATAAAAAATAAAAAGGGTTGAGGAAAAAGCACCCAGGGTCCAATCCCCAGTACCACCACCACCAAAAACAAAACAAAACAAACAAACAAAAAACAACAACACTTTTTTTAAAGCCCATGGATGCCCTACCACTGAGCTACATCCGCAGGCCTTTTTATTTTAGAGACAAGGTCTTGCTAAGCTGCCCAGGCTAGACTCAAACTTGTAATTCTCCTGTCTCAGCCTCCTAAATTGCTGCCATACAGTATACATCACCACACCCCGTTCAATAATCAATTTCTAACATTTTTCGTAAGCATCTTACAATGGAAACATGGTACAATTGGACTCATCAAGTCGTGGTTCAATTCTCTGTGCATAAGGGCTTCAACTGTCCTGTCTTATTCTCCTGTCAGTCATTTACAGGCTCAGTCTTGTGTATAGGATGGAAAGATAAATAGAGAAACCATCAGTCAACAACACATGTTAAAACCAATAAATATTTGATATGAGATTTTTAAAAAGCCTTAAAATCTAGTGAGTTTTTAAACTTTAACTCGTATCTTTTGGTAAAATATAGACTCATCTGTGATTTTTCAGCATGTTTATGCTTGTACTTCAGATTTCATTAATTATTATTCCGTACAAGAAATAGTCTGAAAAGTCAATGCCATTGCAAAGGATGCAGTAATATGTGGTTTTGGGCTTTTTAAAAAGTCAAGACTTCTTCAGCAAACACATGATGCGCAGGTAGTAATAAAGAGTGGCTTCAGTTCATTTTTGGTTTCAAGGAATCATGGCACACCTCAGTATCCTCAAGGATAGCAAGGTTTATCTGAACATTACAAGGGTGGGGATCAAAGGGCTTTCAGAAATTAGACAACCAGTCTGTCTGTCTGCTCTTATGAGGAGCCACCTAATCCCTTGCAAGGTGCTCCTGTTCCTCTACTATGACTCCCTCCCTTTTCTCTTCTCCTTTTCTTCTCAGATGGCTTCCTTACCACGGGGGCTTGCACTGGCCTTAAATGGACCCTTTGATCCCACTTTAGCATGACTAACCAATCCATCTTACCACTTTCTCAATTTCAGAATATTGAAAGACAATGAGGTTGACCTAGTTTATCTCTTCATTCTGACTTTGATTCCTAGCAAACCATGGATTCTCTGCCTATGAAGGAGTCCAAATGGTTAAAAATTCCTTTCTATTCCCATTAAAAAAATAATGTCTAACTTCCTTCTCTTAACACTGGCCTCGCCTTAGGGGTTTGCTGGATGCATATAATACAGAAGTAACTTGGAAGACCACCTAACCAGGGTTAGGTAAGAAGCATTGGAGCTTCTTCCTGGGGTTTCTGTAGAACAAGCCTCCTTGCAGCTACAAGCTGCCATATTAACCACCTTGCCAGAAAGACCACATGAAAGTGTTCTTTGACTACACGGTAAAGGAGAAGAGTGCAACTGAATCTTGCCATCCAGCACCTCCACCAAGGTCCCAAACATGTGAGTGAAGTTACCTTAGACCCTCCAGACAGACCGCCAGCAGCTGAGTACCACAAACTGTCCCTAGTCAATGCCATGTGCAACAGATCACCCCACATCTGAGCACGGTTAAATATCCCTGACGACAGAATTTTGAGGTTTCATTAAATGATTGGGTTTTTTGTTGTTGTTGTTTTGGGTTTTTTTGTTTGTTTGTTTTTGTTTTTTTGATACTGGGTATTGAACTCAGGGGCACTAGACCCCTGAGCCACATCCCCAGCCATGTTTTGTATTTTATTTAGAAACAGGGTCTCACTGAGTTGCTTACTTCCTCCTCCTTCCTGAGGCTGGCTTTGAACTCGAGATCCTCCTGCCTCAGCCTTTTTTTGTGTGCAGTTTGCTATGTAGCCATAGATAAGTGAAATATTTCTGCTCCCATCTGCTGTGAGGCAAAGAACAGGAGCATGGCAATGAAGTTCTACCAAATACAGTGGCTAGAAGTTTCCTTATAGAAAAGACAGCATGTCATCGGGGATCATAATGCACCCCTAGTTTACTTGCTGTTTGTTCTTAATCTCCCTTGAGGATAGAACAAGGAAGGATGGGATTAAGTTACAACCAGATTCTGGTAGGATTTAGATTACAAATACAAAGACCTGTCTCCAGGCTGGATGATACCACTGACGTCACAAGCCAGACGGCAAGTTCATCATATTAAAAGTAGATAATCATATTTCAACAAGGCTTGTGTTTGTACTCAGGGATGATGTCTAAAAGCCAAGGACTGTCTTTGTCAATCTTATCTTTTTACGATGAGCTAAAGCAGAGGAATGAATAAATTTTAGTGCTGCCTCAATTCTTTTTGAACCTTGGCTGGAATGCATTTTGTAGACAGTCACTTGAAAGTAGAAGGTATGTATGTAAAATCAGTTATGTGTAGATATTTTGGAAGAAAAAGCCTAAAATTTAGAAACTAATTAGAGTCATTATTAACCAAAAAGTGACAAAAGTAATCACATTTCTCATAACCGTAGTTATTTTAAAAATAACTATTTCTCTCAAATATTATAAATTTCAGCCTTCAATGTACAGATTTATAATGAAACCATCACAAGCATCTGGGTAGTATGTTCACTGTCAGATTCATTCTGACTTGTCTTCAATATAATTGCCTCAGTTTAACTTATTGACATATAGCAGCAAAAATCTCAAAGCCCCCAAGAAACTTCTGTGAATTATTAAAGTTAACATAATGTAAAAATGATCCATGTTCGAATGGACTAGATGGGTTAGCTGTGTTAATTATTTTACTTGAAAAATCTGCATACTAAATATTAATGTAACTGATAGGATCACTTTTTAAATTGCCTGCTTAAAAAGTTATTATGCATGCCTACAATTTGAAATGATGCTGAAGTCCTGGTATACCTTTATAGTGCTTGGAATTTGGTTTGAGTTAGCAGCATTAGGAGGAAAAAAAATCACTGAGACCAGATCACAAAATAAGACATCACAGCATCAATAAGGCTCTTTGCTCATTCAGTGAATATCTGTTGAGCATTGAAAATCATGGAGCTAGGCTCAGTCCCCTTCTTGTCTTTAATGAGGTGAGGAAGTACCCAAACTACTTTTTTTCCCAAACCTGAGCTCTCTTTTTGTGACCTTACCATGACCATATCCCCCATCAGCTTATACTAGGAGTTATTTTTCCCATCAAGAAAACATTTTGGTCTTTTACACCCAGAAACATGTTGAGTTCTTTCCTTCTCCAATTTTCTGCTACCCATTAATTTCATTCATTCCTTAAGTTCTCTCTCTTCTCTTGTTTAGTTAATCAACAATATTGATATTCAACATAGAATTCAAGGCCTAACTGAGGTAGAGCTGCGTCTGTCAGTGCTTCCCTGAACATTTAGAATTGTTGCCCTGCCTAGAAAAAGACTTTTTAAAAAAAGAAAGATTGCTTTTGGATATAGTTAAAATAAAATACACTTCCCAATGCATCCAATAGTTGGGATTATAATTTGCTATAATAAATTTCAAAGAAAGCAATAGTAGAAATGCAGAGGTCAGGAAGGAACAATTAGTTCTGACCAGGGTAATCTGTGAAAGCTCCATGGAGGGAGATGGATTTAAATGGTGCCTTAATGATGAATATGATTTTGTTGAAGATGGAAAAGGTAGAAAGAGGCCAATATGGCAAATAACACCAAGCCATTAAAATGTGACATTCATGATTCATCAAGCACATTGAAAGACAAAAAAGTTTATTTTTAGATATTGTATGGCTTATAACATCTTTAAAAACTACTGTCCCCAAATACCTCACATGGACTTTGTATACACACACACACACACACACACATACACACACATACACACACATATATATATACTTATATATTTATACTTATACATACACACACACACACACACACATATATATATATATATATTTTAGTTTACACAGCTTCCTTAATATCATCATACTTGCCTCAAATGACTTTGATCACAGAAGCATATAAAACAGACTGAATGACTTTTTTTTTTGTATCTGGTAGCTAATAAATGTTTTTTACAAGTGCCATAATTCCACATATTTATTCTTATTATAACATGCTATATGGTAGCAAGGTTAAAAAGAAGAGACACTTATCTATCTTTAAGTACAAGAGGTTACCAATATTTACCAAAAGGAAGCCAGCAATTGTGAACAACTATATTCAAATAGAACAGTTTGCCATAAGAGATGTTGAGAAAATAAATGGTCTACTATTCGGGTCAGGCTGAATGTTTAGGAAAATGATAATTCTATTACCCTTTAGGCAAGTTTGAGAAAAAAATAATTTTGGCAGATCCTCAAAAAACATGTGCAATTCAGAGTTTCTGATCAGCCACTTGACTTTTACTCATTCACTAATTCATTCAGCTAACATTGATAGGACCCTTTCACTGCACTAGCTTTTTCTAGAGATCAAAGATAAAGGAGAGAGTAAGATAGACAAGGCCTCTTTCCTCAAAGCATTTACGTTCCAGGGCAGTGAAAGAGATTCGGCTTTCAAGAACTCGTAGATTTCTAATTGTTTTCTTGGTTTCCTCTGTGGTTGTTGAGAAACCAAAAATAGGTGGGTTTTGGTGTACATTCTTTCTTTCTTTTAAAATTTTAGCACATAAGCAAAACATATTCACCACATTCACTAAAACCACTTAGGTAAGAAATTTTTTGTTGTTTTGTGTTTTTTTTTTGTTTGTTTGTTTGTTTTTTGTTTTTTGTTTTCTTCAGTACTAGGAATCAAACCCAGGGCCTCACACATGCTAGGCAAACACTCTACCACTGAACTGTTAGCCTCAGCCCATGAAATTTCGTTATTCTTATCAAATTGGAAATCTTTTATGATTGAACTATACATTTTTAGCAAAAACCAGTGTTACCAACCCACATAGGGTTCACGCATGCAGTGTCCTGCCACGCAACCGCAGACTTTCTGCTTAGCAATGGGGAAGAGAGGAGTTCTTAGGGACCTGATTAGGAACAACAGAGGGCTGAAGTCACCCTGAGAAGCTCTGGGGAGGAGTCATCTGGGGTGCAACTGCAACTGAAGTTGTTGCTGCCCAAGCAGAAGTCTTCCCAGAGGCCACAGGACATCTCATGTAGCTAAAGTCCACGTGAGGTATTTGGGGACAGCTGCCACTATTAAGGATGGAAAAATAAATAGTATTTCTTGGGGACCTGGGACCCTTCTCTTTTGTCTCATTTACAGCCAATTCTTGCCAAATGGTCACAATATGTATTGACAAAATAATTGCAGCCACAGTGACTGCAAGTTAGCAATGATGATAAAATATTTTATAATGGGGCTGGGGATGTGGCTCAAGCAGTAGCGCACTCGCCTGGCATGTGCGGGGCACTGGGTTCGATCCTCAGCACCACATAAAAATAAAAATAAAGGGCCGCTGCGTACGGGGGTTGCTGAAGTGCTGAGCGTGGTGCTCAAAGCAGCGGCTATAATAGAGATTTCGCACAGTCTCTTAGAGCTTTCACCGTTAATCTGTAGCGGACCACTTTGCCAAGGAGTAGGAAGAACAAAGAAATCAAAAAAGAGACGCTTGGATGCTCAGAGCCGCGGGCGCTTTGCTCCCATCTGCTTCCTCTTTCGCTTCGCTCCGGGCGGAGAAGCTGAATGTGTAATCAGCAGTGGATTGTAAGTACCCGAGGCAAAGAAAGCTCAGTGCGCCCCGCCTT
>NW_026000211.1:10258442-10266230 GCF_001458135.2 Marmota marmota marmota | reverse complement strand
GCAGCACTAAAAAATGACAAAATCATAGAATTTGCAGGGAAATGGATGGCACTAGAGCAGATTATGCTTAGTGAAGCTAGCCAATCCCTACAAAACAAATACCAAATGTCTTCTTTGATATAATGAGAGCAACTAAGAACAGAGCAGGGAGGAAGAGCAGGAAGAAAAGATTAATATTAAACAGATACATGAGGTGGGAGGGAAAGGGAGAGAAAAGGGAAATTGCATGGTAATGGAGGGAGACCCTCATTGTTATACAAAATTACATATAAGAGGTTGTGAGGGGAATGGGAAAATAAACAAGGAGAAATATGAATTACAGTGGATGGGGTAGAGAGAGAAGATGGGAGGGGAGGGAGGGGGGAGGGGAGAGGATAGGAAAGGTAGCAGAATACAACAGTTACTAATAGGGCATTATGTAAAAATGTGGATGTGTAACTGATGTGATTCTGCAATCTGTATTTGGGGTAAAATTGGGAGTTCATAACCAACTTGAATCTAATGTATGAAATATGATATGTCAAGAGCTTTATAATGTTTTGAACAACCAATAAAAAAAAATTAAAAAAAAAAAAATAAAAAATAAAAAATAAAAATAAAGATGTTGTGTCCACCGAAAACTAAATAAATAAATATTTAAAAAATTCTCTCTCTTTAAAAAAATATTTTATAATGTTTCTTTATTTAGAATCTATTGTACACAACACACTATCTTAAGAAAAGTAGAGATTCAAAAGCTGTGAAAGAAAATGTCTTCTTTTAAAAATAGTTGGGCTGGGGTTGTGGCTCAGCGGTAGAGCACTTGCCTAGTGCATGTGAGGCCCTCGGGTTTGATCCTCAGCACCACATTAAAAAATAAATAAATAAAACAAAGGTATTGTGTCCAACTACAACTAAAAAATATATATATATTTTAAAAAAATAGTTTACTTACCTTGGGTTGCTGGTTCTCTCCAGGATTAGGTCCATCAGCTCACCAAACTTTTATCCCTTTATCAACCATCCTAAAATTTGACCCTAATATTACAATGCTGCCTTTTAAAACTCATATCACCTGGATTTAATATACAGTTCTGGATATACTTTATTAATAAGCTACAGCATCATCTTTCTCTGTTGTTTGCAAGCTATAAAATCAAAATGCAGCATCTATCAGGCACCAGGCCAGTTTCTGGGTAGCAGAGGCAGGAGGATCACAAGCTGGAGACTGGCCTAGGCAACTTAGAAAGACTGTCTCAAAATAAAGATTAAAAAAAGAAGTTGGCAAATGCCATAATTTTATTTTTCTTTAAGGCTGAGTAATATTCTGTCATATATATGTATATATACACACGTATATATATGCACATATATGTACATATGTGTATACATGTACATATGTGTGCATATGTACATATAAACATGTATATACATATGTGAATATATGTGTATATACATATATACAGGTATACATATATATTTGTACACATGTTTGTATATATATATACATAAATATGTACATAATATATATCACATTTTTTAAATCCATTCATCTGTTGAAGGGCACCTAGGTTGGTGCTAGAGAATACCATGCTAGGTGAAATAAGCCAGTCCCAAAGAACCAAAAGCCGAATGTTTTCTCTGATATGTGGATGCTAATTCACAATGGGGAGGGGGGCTAGGAAAGAACAGAGTTACTTTAGATTAGGTAGAGGAGAGTGAGGGGAGGGAGTATGGTAGTAGGAAGGATAGTAGAATGAATTAGACATTATTACCCTATGTACATATATAACTATATGACCAGTGTGATTCTACATCATGTACAAGCAGAAGAATGAGAAATTATACTCTATTATATATGATGTATAAAAGTACATTCTATTTTCATGTATAACTAATTAAGACAAATTTAAAAATTAAAAAATTAAGTTGGGATGTAGCTCAGTGGTAGAGTGCCCTGGGTTCAACCTCCTCAAAAAAAACATGTTCCATTTTTTATAAATTTTGAGGGGATAAAGTTTTGATGAGTTTATTCAATTTCAGTCCTGACTTTACTCACCTACTCTCTTTGGTAAGCGATATTGTTATTTTTTATTATGAGACAGGGTCTTGCTAAGTTGCTGCGGCTGGCCTGGAACCTTAGATCCTCCTGCCTCAGCCTCCTGAGTCACAGGAATTACAGGCATGTGCTATAATGTTTTCTCAACATTTTCTTACATTATGTGTAGAATCTTACATAGCCAACGTCAGTTTCATATAATCTTTTTAAGAGCATAGGAAATTATAGACTAATTAGCATTCTCCTCAGTGCTTCTCAAAATGTGGTCCAACAGCTTCTTGTGTGAAAATTGGAGTGCTTTTCTAAAAATTTAGATTCCCCAAATCCTACCCATACCTACTGAATTGAAATTTTGAAAACAGGACCCTGTTATCTACATTATATAATTTCCCTAGTTAATATGCATAAAATCTTATTAGTTTTTGAGAACCACTAGGTTATATATTATTGTGAAAAAAGTAAAAGTGGGTAGCAGAACTTGGGTACCATATCCTTTTATTCTCCTTTTCTCCATTTCAGAGGAAGGTATTTTCTTGGATCTTTCTTACAGGACATGTGCCTCCATATTATACAACCTGTTAGACTTCTCTACTTCACGTCCAGGTAATTTCATAGATGAAAATGGCTTTGAATCTATTAGAATGACTGTTACATAATCTTCTCTGATTATTTTCTTCTGTGTCTATCTAATTCCAATCACATTTAAATACGTTTAAAGCCATCGTAATAAAGCACATGGGATTCTCTAACCTGCTGTGAACTCCTTAAACTCATATTCTGGATCATCATGTGAGAAGCACAACTAATCCAACAATGCTTATGAAACATGGAAGCAATTAGGTTAATAAGAAAAAGTAAACTTGGTGAAAAAGAAAATCAAAGAAAGTCATTTAACATTTGCAGCTAAAACCCCAGGGGAAATTAATAAACACTTTTATATATTTTAGAAAGAAATTCAGATTGGCCCCAATTTACGAGCCATTCAAATCACTAAGATGCCGTTTAGTAATTGGTAATGTTGAATGCCATTAATTTGTAATCAATGATCATTTGGGTACAAGGCAAAGCTGTTGCTTCCTTTGAATCTTTTGATGAAGAAATGCCAATAAATTGATGGTACAACCAGAAAGGAATGCTTTGCAGGACAACTCGTTCTGAAGCCTGTATAAACCTTACAAGTATCCATTTGCATGAAAACAAATAACACATAAATTGCACACTAAACACTCTCTTATCATTCACTATGCAACAGAAGAGATTATTTTAGAAGATAAATCCAGTCCCAGTTGTTTGTTCTATGAGAATTTGGTTTGGGAGCAGAGTTAGTATATACTATAGTTAAAAGTGTGTGTATCTTCAGTTATTCTTCAATTTGCTAATTACAAAGGACCAACTTTTAGATAGATTTTGAAGTGGCCAATGTAACTGTTAAAAAGCTCAAATCCAAGTTTGATCATCAGTTACAAATCTATAGCTTTCTTGACCAGTAAATTATTATTTCTCCTTCTCCTTCTCCTCCCCCCACCCATGCCCACCCCCATCTCTCTCTCTCTTGGCACAGGAGATTAACCCAGTGCCTCATACATGCTAAATCTAAGCAACTGCTCTACCACTAAGCAACATTTACAGCCCTTTTTTAAAAATTTTACTTTGAGACAGAGTCTAAATTGCCCAAGCTAGACTTGAACTTGAATCCTCTTGCCTCCACTGCCCAAGTAGCCACGATTACAGATTTGCACCAACATACCCGGCTTCTGATGCATATGTTCTTTTGATATATTCAGGTTGGTCAAGAAAAATTGTATCTGAAAGCTAACATCTTGTACAAGATTGTCTGTCCAAAATTTACAAGTCAAAATCAGACTTGCTAAACTTCCCCAAACCTCCAAGCACCCACTGGCACTCCTCCACAAAACATTTACCATCTCAACTAATTATAAAAAGAAGGGAATAAAAGAGTTCTTCTTGATAATGCTTCACAGGCTACCATATCCATAAGAGATGTAATAAATATATGCTAGGACAACCACTTGGTGCTCATGCCAGATTTGCCATTGGGACAGCTACTTTGCAGGTAATTTAAAAAATATTTGCCATTGAAGACTTAACCTTTCTGTTTCTTGCCCTTTCCGGCTCCTGGGGGCTGCTGGTATTCCTTGAATTGTAGCCTCATCACTTGAATCTTTGTGTCTGTGGTCACATTGTCTTTCTTCTTCTGTTTGTGCCAAATATCTCTCTACCTCCCTTTGATAAGGACACATGGAATGAATTTAGATCCTACCTGAATAATTCAGAATAGTGTCCCCATCTCAAGGCCCCTAACTTAATCACATCTTAATCCCTCCTTTTACTGTCACATAAAGTAACACAAAAGGGATTGGACCTGCATCTTGGCTCTCACATCAAGATATCAAAGTCTGTTCCTACCCTATCCACCTAGCCCTCAGGTTAAAATAAGGAGCTGATCAAAGTATGATTTCATAAATCACATTGTTTATTACCAAAGAGGGTTGTTTTTCTTTGCTTTTGGTTCATGAAACTTAAAGAGATGAAGAATGACAGGAACAAATCTCAGGAATACACCCAAGAGACAAGGTATGTTAACCATGTAGTAAAAGAGTTCCAATTTAGACTCCAATTACTAACGTCTAGTTGCTTAATTAGGATGCAAGTAGGCCTCTGTAGAAAGTCAAGTCTAATTAGTCTGAAGTGTACCTTTTTATTAACAATTCTCAGGAGAGATTAGTGTGGCAAATATCAGAGATCCATGAGGACAAGCAAGGTCCCTGGACTTGGTCCTTCTACAGGGCAGTTGACTGTCAAGGCTTTGGAGACTGGTTTAAAGGCTAACTGGGTGTGGTGCTGTCATAGCCTGAGCTCTTAATTTTTGAAAAGTAGTTGGTAGTATGCAGCCCTTCCATGGCTTAAGCTCTCAAAGAGTCTGTCAAACTCTTAGGTTTGTATGTATCTTGGAGTCCACTTTGAGCATGCTAGGAGGATACTTACTCTATCACTGAGCTATACCTCTATTTTTTTATTTTTTTATTTTTGTTTTGAGACAGGATCTCACTAAGTTGCCCAGGCTACCCTTGAACTTGCAATACTCCTGCCTCAGCCTCCTGAGTAACTAGGATTATAGGCATGTGCCACCACGCCCAAGCAAAATGGCATTTTTGAGGGGAAAGGGAGCTCATTTCAAGTTCTTATTATAGAAAAATAGTATGTCAAACTATGTAACCATTTCTACTTTGGGAGTGTGAGTTTTGAAATATGCAGGCACAAAATTCCTCATCTTTAATAAAATGAATGCAATACATTAAAAGGAAGACTCATTTCAATCAGTAATTGCAAGAAGAAAATAACTCTCACCCATTTTAGAGGATACTGACTTCTGTCATTAGTTCATGGAAATATTAAAATATTTATTTTCCATGTGGTATTCACTTATCTGAAGACAGTCCATTAGCAAACTCACAATGCCAAATTGGGCTGCAAGTCAACATCTCTGAATAGTTGGGCTAACTACCCATTTTAGGGTACTCAGAATTTTGCCTTTTTATGCCTTTACCTGGCCATGTTATATTCTTGGTTTCAAGTGATTCTGCAACAAAGAAGATAAATCCCAGAGGAAGACATCAACACTTTGTTACCATGATCATTAATCATCTAATTTGCCAGGTACTCTGTTAAGTGTGTTACGTAGTTCATTTTATTTAACTCTTTCAATGACCCTACAACTAAGATTCTATTATTATGAAACAACTAACCTCTTCCATTCTAGAATGAAGCCTTAGATAGTAACTTTTCCAACATTATAAATAAGAATGATCAAGTTTATACCAAGACTGCAGAGCCCACAATACATTATGCAGTGGTTTCACAGGAATTTAACCACATATTCATTCTCAGCACAAGGAGGCAGAGGCAGAAAATTTTGTCCCCATCTTTCTCATTGGGCCAAGCTGTAAACTGAACTTGAGATGGGGGCTTCTGATTTAGTCTCTGCTCCTGAGCAGCCGCAACTAACTGCATTGGGTGTGGTTTCCATGTTAAGTGTTTAAAGCAACATAATCCTTACAACTACTAGGAAAATGCCACACTTGTAGTTAAAAGAGGAACACTTTGACACTGTTGGTAGAATTGTACATTAGTACAACCACTTTGGAAATCAGTATGGAGGTTGCTCAAAAGACTAAGAACCACCATATGACCCAGCTTACAACTCCTTGGTATTTATCCTGAAGAATTAATGTCATCATACTGGTGATACATGCCTACCATTGTTTATGAGTGATGAAAACCAGCCTAGGGGTTCATTGAGAATGAATTGGTAAATAAAATGTGATTTATACACACAATAAAGTTTTGTTCAGCCATTAAAGAAGAATGAAATTATGTCATTTTCAGGTAAGTGGATTGAATTTGAAATAGGCCAAACTCAGAAAATCGAGGGTCATGTTCCTCTCATATGAGGAAGCTAGAGAGGGGGAAAAGGTATGTGTGTGTGCAAGGGTAGAATCTCATGAAAATAGAAGGGAAAGTAGTAGAATAGAGGAAAGGGACCAGAGAGAGGGAGGTAGTGGGAATTAAATTGATCAAATTATATCATTTCAAATACAAATATTTAACAATAAATATTTGTTAGCGCAGACCTTTATATTCCAAAACCGCATTAATCATAAGTGGCTGTTGCTATAATTCAAAACCATAAACAAGCATCATGAGATCTAAAAGCATAAGCAGAAAGGGGAGTGAGTTAAAATGACCTCAGTTGAGTACAAGACAAAGAATGGGTACTAACCTCTAGACAGTCATTCTCTGGTGGGGTGCATTGTCCAAGAAAAATGTGAACCAAAAGAGCAACAATTTTACATTGTATGAGAATTGCCATTTTGTGTTGCCAAACATGCTATACTAAGCAACTGTTAATGGGTACAGAGGCAGAGTGTTCCCATGAGAGAAGCATTTCTTACATGACATGGAGTCTCAGGGTAAAACGGAGTCCGTTTTGTCATTGCCCAAAGAGCCTGGCCCATAACAAAGCTAAAAGACATTATCTTGAGTTTTTGATTGCTTATTTGTTTTGTGGTACTGGGATTAAACACAGTTCCCTGCCCATACTAGGCAAGTGCTCTCCCACAGAGCTATATCCCCAACCCATTTTTATTTTTTGAGACAGGGTCTTGCTAAATTGCCCAGATTGACCTTGAACCTGCAATCCTTCTGCCTCAGCCTCCTAAATAGCAAGAATATAGGCATGCACCACCAAGCCTGGCTTGTTTTTGTTCTTACTAAAATCTTGGTGTTTGTTTTATAAAACTGGTGATTTTTACCATTTACATAAACTATCTTCAATTTTATAAGCTTCTTTAGTCTCAGCTAAGATATTATGCCTGAAGGGAAAAATATATCAAAATTGAAAAAGAAATTCTCAGCCAATAAGACAAGATAAAGATGAATTCAAATATGCTATTTCTAGCTCAACAACTCACACAGCTCTGTAATCATTTTTCTATGATATCATCCACTGATGATAACTCTTCCTTTTAGAAAAGCTTTAATGGCAAAAAGCAAAAAAGAAACAAAACAAAAGAAAAGAAACTTTCAATTTAAAAAAAAAGATAAAGTTTTATCCTGAGTTTGGTATTCTAGACCTAGTCTGCTAGATTCAGGAATGATGAGTGAGCAAGAAGATGAAGGGATTTGTTTTATACATATAATATATATATATATATATATATATATATATA
>NW_026000211.1:10205474-10258059 GCF_001458135.2 Marmota marmota marmota | reverse complement strand
ATATATATATATATATATATATATATATATATATATATATATCATATCCAGATTTTTTTCTTGTTATTTTTCCTTAAAGAATATAGGGGCTGGGTTGTGGCCTAGTGGTAGAGCGCTCACCTAGCATGTGTGAGGCACTGGGTTCAATCCTCAGCACCACATAAATAAAATAAAGGTATTGTGTCCACCTACAAATTTTTAAAAAATCTAAATAAATTTTTAAAAAAGAATATAGCCTAGAACTATTTACACAGGATTTACAGTACACTAGGTATGATAAGTAATCTAGAGATGGTTTAAATATCATGGAAAGATGTGGGTAGGTTATATGAAAATACAATGCCGTATTATATAAAGGATTTATATGTACAGATTTTGGTATACACAGGATGCCCTGGAACAAATCACCTGAAAATACCAAGGGGCGACTGCACTTAAGGACTTATTAATGTGGGTAGCAAAGTAAGGAGCAGACTAGGTCTAGAATACCAAACTCAGGATGAAACTTTATCTTTTTTTAAAAAACCAATATTAATCTTCTCTTTCTTATCCTGTCTCCTGCTCAGGTCTTCACTTTCTCAGTGTCTTCCATCTCACCAGCCACCTGGTTGGACAAACCATGTGTAGGTCACCTAACTACTAGTCCTTCTCCCCCCACACCAATATATTCATTAAATCAACTTTGATTATGACTCAGCTATGTATTTGATATGTCTACCTTTCCTATCTTAATGTCCAGAGCTATTCCCCTAGTACAAGTCACTACCATGTCTCCCTGGCATATTACAGTATTGTTCCTTCTTCTGTTTGCCTCTTTCAGTGCCTAAAGAAAGCCTTCTGATGTCTTTTACACTGTGTACTGGCTAAAAATGAAGCTGAAGCTCATCACAGTCTGCAAACCTGGGTGATGCGGTTCCTGCCCTCCCTGTCATCCTCACTTCATGGCCCTCTTTTGCTGTCCTGCTGCTCCCTAGCCTGGCTCCTCTCAACTCATTGAATTTATTCGCTCTTTGCTAACTTGGACTTTTGATATACTGTTCCCTTTGCCTGGAGCCTAATTCTATATGATCTTCTTGTGGCTTGCTCTTTCTCTTTCTGCAAGTCTTAATTTAAGTCACTCCAAAAGGAGACTTGCTCTGATCACATTCAGTGAGCCCACCTCCAACTTTCTGTACCACTGCACCCTGGCCATCACATCCCTTTACTTCATTCCCATTCATGTCACAGGGAACTGGGTGGGGTGAGGGAGATTACAAGACACATGGGAGAGAGAGCCTGTGCGTTAAAGTATTTCCTCACTAAAATTAGTTCTGAAATTCTCGTGAAGAACTCATGTGTAGGTTTGTCCCTCTAGCCTTTTGCCATGAAAAAAAAAAAAGAGAGAGAGATAAAGAAAAAACAGGGAGTAGACTAAGACTGCAAGCTGGTTTGGCCCTGGACACAGACACAGAAACAAATAGAAGTATCATGTTTCTTTCTTAAGAAGGGACCAACGGCTAGGCTCAGCTGAAAGGTACTGGGTCCCCAGCTCCATGAAAGCAGGTTGATAAAGTCTACCTTCTCAGCCCCTGCAGAGACTTATATAAAACTGCACACTTAGGGAGGTGGGAGGTAACACAGTCTCCCCATCAGCATGGGATCAAGTGGCCTGGTGCCTCTGCAATATCCCCACTATCACATTCTGTCCCTGGCCTGGGCCACCACAGATGACCTGGTGCTTGATTTGAGCCTTGGGGAACTCATGGGGGATACAGAAAAACTCCAATCAGAAGACAATAGAGAGAGAATTATCTTGTTCGAAGTGACAATAAGAAACACAAATTCCAAACCAAAATTTCCAAACAAATTGAAAAAAAAAAATGATGTCAGACAAAACTATCAACAATTAGAAAAAGAACACATCCTATACTAAATGAAATACAACAAGCTGATAGAAAAAAACATTTTAAAATAAGTATATTACAATGCTCAAATTACTTTTTAAAAAGAATAAGAAATCATGAAGCATGAACATGTAAGAAAAAGATCCAATTAAAATCCTTGAAATCAAAATATTACTCATGGAATTTGTTTTTAAAAGCTTAAGAAAGAATACTTCTAACTAAATTTTTTAAATTTAACAAATATCTTCCTCTGCATTCTCTGCCCACCAAAATGTTAGGAAAATAGATTTTTAAAAGGCATAACAAAGGATGTCAACAAAATTTTTGAATCTGGATGTAGGTGGATTTATTTGAGCAGAAAAAGCAACGATCTAAGCCTACAAGAAGAAAGACGACAGAAAGCAAATCAAAACATGACAGAACCGTACAAAGATTTCAAGATGTAAGGTACAATGAATTTCTGGAAGCAGATGTGTGGAGTGGGGTTGGAATTTTTTTTAAGAAGTATAGGCAACTTGTATCTCAGATGCAAGGAGAAAATAAGTGGCTTAATTTCTGGAGAGGTTAAACCATAGAACATCTGGATTTGGGAATACCAATCTCAACTGAGAGCCTGTTGAAATAAAGTATTTAAAATATTGATGTCAGGCAATAATTCACATGCTAAATGGAGACCTTTCCCCCCTTGCTGTACTTGGCTCTTAAAACACTAGTCACCAGACTTATATATACCTCCCATTACCCTGCCCACCTTCACCACAATGACAGGGAACTAATGCAATCAAGAGACAAGACATATATGTCCTGATATCTGAATGTCCGCAATGAGACACTCAGCATGACAGATTTCCAAGGTTTCCCTAGATTTATTCTTTCTTCTCCCACACCTTATTCTCTGTCCCAGGAATCTGGTCACTTAGAACTACATAAGTGAGCTCATTGACCTGATTAATGAGGGAGACCAGGTACAGATACAAGGGCAGAAGGAGATGAAATTTTGAATTTATTATTTTGCTCTCCTATATGCAGATCCCTTGCTGATTGAGACTATCAAGGGTCCTGTTTTCTTTTACAAGACTCATTTCTAATATCCAGTAACCACTTCTTCCCATGATTCCCCTGAACAGAAGAGTAGTCATAACCTCAGATTGTGTCGATCCTTTGCATGTTTCCAACACTGTCTACATCACTGTAAGTTGTCATTTCCTTTAATTTTACTAAAACTGTCCTAATTTGAACATCATCTTTTTCTTCCTGGGATTCTGACATTGCTAATTCATTGCCTTGTGACCTTTCAGATGAAATCTCCAGGTTCTTGAGTTCTACTCTCACAGAGGATAGATCTGATTTTTAGTGTCTCATTTTCAGTTGTGAATGGACAATCCTGACAAAACTCTCTAGCACAAAAGACCAAAACTAGGAGAAAAAGGGAGTATAAGAGGAGATGAGGAGAAAAGAAGAGGCCCAACATCTTCCCAGTGAGAAGTTTTAAAATAAGAGAATAGAGGAAAGAAAATGTTCAAGAAAATTTCTCCAAAGGCATCATTACAAAAACAGCAGGAATAAAGGGCTGCTGCTAAAGACTTCATCGGAAAACAGGTCACACTATGAATCAAGAGGGTAGCCATCTATCTTCTCAACACACTGGAGATGCCTTGGCTTTTGAAGAACAAATAGTTACAACCAAGATGTTTATGATCAACCAAACTAGGAATCAGATTCAGAGGCTCCAAACAGTTGTAGATTGACAATGACTCAAAAATGCACTGATACACATCTTCTTAGATGGCCGCCAGTTGTCTTTGGCTCCTAGTATTCTTGCCCTGTGTGATCTCCTACTCACTGGGGGTAGACTGACTGACTTACTTTTATTTTTTGTTTTAATATTATTTTTTTAGTTGTAGTTGCACACAATACCTTTATTTATTTATTTATTTATTTATTTATTTATTTATTTATTTTTATGTGGTGCTAAGGATTGAACCCAGTGCCTCACACATGTGAGATGAGCACTCTCCCACTGAGCCACAATCTAAGCCCCTGACTTACTTTTAAAGAATCCCCCACCCATCAGGATCATACCTAGGGCATCATGCATACTAGGCAAGTGCAGTACCACTGAGCTACACCCACAGCCCTGACTCACTTTTAACAAAGAGGGTATGAGAGAAATAATAGTATACTCGTTCAAATATTATTTTATATGAAGTCTGTGGTTTCCCCAAATACTCACACTTGTTCTCTCTCAGTGTTCTTACCTTTGGGGAAGACAGCAGCCACATCATGAGGCTATCTTCAGCTGAAACTCACATTCTGAGGGTTGCATGCCTGGTAACAACCACCTGAGTGAGCATGGAGAGATTACTATTTATTTTCAATATAACAGATTTCTCGTCTATTATAATACATATCTTCTATTATGACATTTGTATTAAACACCATAATTACATTGAAAATTACTTAAAATTTAATTAAAAAGACAAATCATAGACCCAAAGACTATTTGCCAAGCTTATAATTAATATAAAAGTATTGTTCTGAATTTATAAGAGTTTTTAAAAATGCTAAAAAAAAGACAGAAAAATTCTGAAAGATAACAAATAGGCAAACCAAAGAAAAGAAAATGCAATCGGCTAAAGAACATATGAAGAGATCACCCATTTTTAATCAGAAAAATAAAAACTAAAGGTGACACTATTTTCACTGATTTTTTTTGTAAAAAATACACACACACACACGTATAATCTGCCATTAACGTACTATTTTGTGAAGATTTTGAAAAAGAAATGCTGGAGAGAATAATTGGGTAAAACACTCTGGAAAGTACTTTTACAATGTTTAGGAAAGTTACAACAAAGTATAAGTTTATATGTATTATTAATAACCTACCCATAGACACAATGAGACACATAAAATGATTTCATAAGGAAATATAAAAATTTGATTTAATTCTCCTTGCTGAAAACAGGAGACTTCTCTCCCTTCCCTCTCCTTAGAAGGTCTATTTTAGAAAACTTGCAATTTTCTTCTCTCTTTGAAATGTATGTAAAGCTTTTTTAAAAGCCAAATAAGCCACTTGCCAGCTTGTTGACCCAGGAATGTCTTTCTCAAGGTCTTGGGAGTTATCTCCAAAAGGTGAACTTTAGAGGAGACTGTGCCCCAGTCTTTCAGTATCTGCAGAAAAGAGAGAGCCTTGCTTTGGTGGAAATCTTGCTCCCGATTGCAAAATTATTTCCTGTCATAAACAGACATGTTTATGTTGTACCTGTTTGGCTAGAGAGTGAGATTTCTTCCTGTCTTTGCCTCCTCTTTGTGGACTATACATGAGATGCACCACATTCTGGTTAATCCTCATTCAATTTAAAAACCTGTTTCTTTCTAAACCACCTTTCAGAAGATCTTTTCTAGCTTATGAGAAGATTTTACTTTTGATGATATTTTCCCAACAATTCTCATTACATTATTCTCCTTAAAAGTGAAAAGTATAACAACTTTAAATATCCATTTTGTAGAAGAATGCATAAGTTATTATATAATAAAGCAATGAACTAACATTCAATAGTTAAAAATTAAATTAAAGCAATGAATGTCAAATAGTCTCAAAAACATATTCAATGAATACACATAGTTGTTGGATAATATATACATATATGATTTTATTTCCACAAAATTGAAAAGACTATATACAAGTATAGTAAGACTTTTTTTTTAATGGAAAACATGAATAACAACTTGTAGTTAGCATTACTTGTGACATAGAAGGGATGGTAATGTATTTGGCTATTAGAACAAAGGAACGTGGATTTATTTGTAATTTTTTATTTTTTAGTACAGGAAGCAAAATATAGCTAGATTGAAACATTTGGTAGTTTTGTTACCAGAGCCCTCCCATGCCAGAGGCTTGCCTCTGGGGGTACCAAAGGCTGGATTCAGTTTCCAGTCCTGCTCAGGAATCCAACAAAACTGATGGTGCAATAAAAATATGAATTTATTCTCAGTCTGGCCAAAATAACTTCTGTCTTCCCCAGACCTATAACAGCATCAGAACTTTACGTGGTGAGAACAAAAGCCAGGAAATATGCATAAAGTATGCTGCTAGTCTGGTTTGTAAACCCGATTCTTCCTTCGGGTTCCCTAAACCAGGGAGTTGGGGAAGTTTCTTTCCCAGCATGAGATGGATCTGGCAAGGAAAAACCAACTTTTAAAAGTACAGGTTGCATGCTTCTTTTATATGACTTTTAGCCCTGAGGTGGTCACAATTATTCTCTGTACAATTTTTTAAATTTCATAATAAAATATTTTAATTTTTAAAAAATAGTTCCTGAGGGCTGGGGATATAGCTCAGTTGGTAGAGTGCTTGCCTCATCATATGCACAAGGCCCTGGGTTCAATCCCCAGCAACAACAACAAAAAAAAGTTCCTGAGTCAAATAAAGGCTATTTCAAAAGATGTCTTATTCCAAAACTTCAACTAGTGAGTAGAAGAAATGTTGAACACATGCTCAGCACAAAAAAAGTAAAGGTGTTTCTTACTGACAAAGAAAGCTATCCTCCATTCTCAATCTGGCAGGTGTAGGTTGGATAAGAAGTACCTCCTTCTTATCCAATGAAGAGGCAGAACAAAGGGTTTACTAACCCAGCTGTGGACTAATATCCCAGATTCTTCCAGAGCATGTTAGGCTCAGTGGAACATGGTCATCAACGGGGACCCGGCACCCTATGTTGGTTATATTGTGAATACCCTTCCTACAAAAGAAATGTATATAAGTTGCAAAATATGAAACAATCTTCAAACTGAGATAAACCTTACTAGCCTCTGCTGCTCACTCTCTGGATACCTGCCTTAGTGGGGCAGCCTTAGCAACTCTTATCCCACTTCCTGTTTCTATTATTGCCTTACAATATGTCAGGGAATCCAAATGCAGTACCAAGACTCCCAGAGATGCCTGAAGCATATTTACACATACATACTTATGATAAAGTTTAATTTACAAGTCAGGTATAGCAAGAAATTAACAACAGTTAACTAGCAATTGTTAAACAAACACTACCAGAGGCCATTGTTTTGGACTAAGTTCCTTCACAGGGTCCCGGCAGACTGGACTAAAAATCTAAATGGAGTCACCCTTGCTAAGCTTCACATTACCAAACAGGAAGCCAAGTTTATTCTCTGACCTTTCTGGGGACTCAGGAGAGTCCCCAGAAATCCCCAACCGGATATCCCAAACAGGCCAGTTTCAACTGGCATGAGGATGAAATTCTACCTGCTATAATCCTTCCACAAATAAAGGTCACCTGAATTAACTTCATGCTGACTAATCAGTTATTTTTCTACTATTCTATTTCCCTGTCCTTGTATTACAGGGAAAGTAACTTTGAAATGCAATCAAATTTTTTTGTTTTTGTTTTTTGTTCCTGCTTTGTTCAGCCCTTCTTTGTCTGTGAAACCAACATCTTTTGCCCAGCTCACCAGAACACTCATTCTAGTTCATGGAATGAAGTGATGCCCAATTCTAGAAGTGAAAATAAAGCCAATTATGATCTTTAAACTAATTGTGGTATTTGTTCCATTTTATAATAAAATACAACAATATACTGCAGTAAAAGTTTTGTGAATATGATTTCTCTCTCTTTTGAAAGATTCGAGACAAATATTACTATTTTAGACCACAGTTGGCCACAGATAACTGAAGCCATGGAAAGTAAAACCTAGGAGTAAAAGAGCCCCTGCGGATCCTAAAGCTAGCTCATCCTCAAGCAACACATTTAAATATCTACTTTCTAAAGTTGCCTAAAATATTCTCAATAGCTAAACAGCTATTGACCATCACCACAGTCTTAAACCCATTCCTTAATGCTAAAGCACACCAGAAAATGCCATTCCAAAACATAACTTTGACTTATGGATTTTTTTCTTTTTCTTTTCTTTTCTTTTTTTTTGCAAAAAGGCAATTGAGAACTAGCAGATGCAGGGAAAGCTCTCCCTACCAGCCTAAAAATAGACAATAAATTTTCCCTATTGAAAAGAAAACTTACATAGATAAATAGAATTTCCACTTGTAAAATGTCTCTGTACTAGGAAGACGGCTACTCCCAACACCCAGGAGACAACTCTTATCACCTGAGAGACTCTGGTTCCTAAAATAATACTATTTTATGTCAGGACTTTTTGGAAACTGAAAAGCAAAGGCTTTTATGATGCATATATTTTACAGGAATGAAATGTCCCTGCTGCTTACTGCTTAACTGAAAAATTAAGAAACAGAATTGGTGGAAGGAAACAGTTTCATTCAAAGTCAACTCTCAAGAAGATAGAGGCTACTTCCCACCTCAAACCTCCATCTTAGGAAGCTCAGAGTACTAAAGGCTTTTATAGGAGGGATAAGAGGTTCATCAAACAGGAAGGCCATGTCCTAGGAAGGTCCTCCTCACCTGGGGGGAGTGTCTTTCCTTTTCTCTGCAGGAACATAGCAATGGGCTTTGACCTCCTGCTTCCGGGTTACTAAAATTTAAGGAAGAGCTTCTCTTCCACAAAAGTATTAGGTAGGGGACTGGAGGGAAAAGGGAGTTAGGGGAAGTAAAGGCCAGTTTCAAATGAGCCCATTATATTTATAATATGTAAAACCCAGTTATATTTTATCTATAAAACAAGAGTTTGCTTGTATCTGCTTCTTTTTAGTTCCTTTCTACTCAAAAGAATCCTAATGTTCAAGTGGCATATTTTGGGGTACCATCTGAACACCTTTGAAGCAAATGAGAAAAACATAACCCCTGAACTCAGAGCTCAGAGTTCAGTGAAGTGATTTGTATTTAAATGAAAGATAGTCTTTTTGATAATCAGACTTGGGTAACAGCCAGAAACTGATACTCCTTTTGGTGAAGAGACTAATTGCATATAATTGCAGGAAATGAATTCTTAAACAAGAAATGTCACACTCTTTGAAAAGATGACTAGCACGGTGTTGGATCTAGAGTTCGGTCATTTGGAAATGTATGTGACTTGGCAGGCAGCGTCTGTGGCTAACATCCCTCTCTCCATTCTGCAAATGTATAAAACGCCAAACCAGTTTCTCCCTTGAGCAGTAGGAAGAGAAAATATTCAGAGCCAGCTAACAGAATGAGGAATCTCACAGAAAATATGACTGGCTGGAGCTCAAAGCAAAATAAAAGTGCCAAGGGGCCTCACAGCTACAGAAAGTAGTAGAAAAATAATGATATCTCTCTCCTGACAGGTGGCATGGCCTCGTCATTTTTCTATGAGGATGTCAGAAGAGACCACCTGATGATTTGAATAGAGATGCACTTGGCTTTGAGAAAAGAGCACTGGAGTACCCTGCTCTCACAGGGCTGCCTAGGAAGTTTTTTCTCCAGGAATTTTTCACCATGCTCAGAGACCCACTCAGGCTGCTGTAGGTCCTAGTGAGCCTGGCTACTTACTGCTCAAGGCAGCTGCAGACCTTGGGATCACCCACATGTTGCTGGTTTTGCTGACATGTAGAATGCAAGAGTTATGGGGTCACAGAAGTTTCCAGTGAGACTTCAGAGGAAGGCCTGGGAGTCAAAGCCATTTGTGGCAAGATTTGAATCCCTCAGGGAAGCCCCTGAGAGGTCAATGAAAGAAGTCAAAGCTTCAGTGGAGATTCCCCAAATTAAAAGACGTCAAGAATGTGCAATATCTGCTGAGGAGACCTGCAGAAAGTGAACAGAACCAGCCCGAGAGAGAGGCTAGGTAGGCTGCAACTGGCAAGGTCAGAGGGGTGAGGCTGCCCCAACCCTTTGGGGCCCACATCTAGTCACCGTGGACCCCACATGCTGTCTGTGGAGTTACAGGACTTAATGTTTGCTCTGCATGGCTCCCACCTTGTCTTGGTCTCATCCCTCCTTTCTATGCCTCTATTTCTTACTTTACAATGGGAGTGTTTACTCTGTGCCTGTTTTACCATTCTATGTTGGAAATATGTGAATTATTTTTTTCATTTTTTATTTTTACAGAGGTTCACAGCTAAGAGTTTGCTTTGAGTCTCGGAGGAGACTTTATACTTGGATTTTGAGAATACTCAAACTGTTAAGACTATAGTGACTCTCCGAGATGGACTGAATGCATCGTACCTTGTGAGATGGGCATGAGGCTCTGGGGCCAGAGGAAGAATGTTATAGTTTGAGTCTGGAGTGTCCCTCAAAGGCTCACATGTTGAAGACTTGGTCCCAATTGGTGGTGCCACTGAGAGGTAGTGGAAACTTCAGGGGTGGGATCTAGTTGGAGGAGTGGGTCACTGGAAACGTGCCCTTAAAGGGCATATTTTATCTCCCACCCCTTCCTTGCTCTCTCACAGCTCCTTCACTGCCATGAGGTGAGAAGCTCTCCTCTACCACATATTCTCAACCATTATGCTCTGCCTCACCCAAAGCCCAAAGCAATAGGATCAAGTGACTGTGACCTGAAACCTCTTAAACAGTGAACCAAAATAAATCTTTCCTTATTTAAGTTGATTTTCTCAGGTATTCTATAACAGTGATGGAAAGCTGACTAACATCTAAGCAGATAAGCATCTCTCAGGTGATAAAAATTGTTACTGGGGAAAAGGAAGTAGCTTTCTTCCTGGTACAGAGGTGATTTTACAAATGAAAATATCCTTTATAAAACTCAGAATCTACAGCCTATTGGGGGACAAGTAAAGAGTTTTCCCTGCAACTGAGACCCTAATTCTCAGTTGTCTTTAGGTCCAAATAATCCATTTGACAAAGAGGCATATTTGGAGAGAGCCTGTTCTCATACCTTTCAGCATCCTTCCTTTCCAAGGCCCATATCCCTTTGGAGACATCTCTCAGCCATCAGGATCTGTTGCTGGTACCTTTTTTGAGACTGATCCCTCATCCCCTATTGTGAATGTGTCTTTATGTGTTACCCGGCTCTAGGAACTTCTATATTCATCTATAGATTCATCTAGAGCTAAGGATACTCAGTAAAGGAGAGAGAGAGAGAGAGAGAGAGAGAGAGAGAGAGTGTGTGTGTTACTGGGAATTGAACTCAGGAATGCTCTAACACTGAACTCCTCCCATCCCAGCCTTTTTTATATTTTAATTTTTATTTATTAATTTATTTAAATAAAGTTTTTCTAAGTTACCCAGGCAAGCCTCAAACTGATGATGCTCCTGCCTCAGCCTCCAAGTTGGTGGGATTACAGGAGTGTGCCACTGTGCCCAGGTTCCTCCAGAGCTCCTCATGATAAACATCTTCTTTAAATATGGAATGAAAGTCAATTGAGTTACAGAATTTCAAATTTTCTGTCAACAGGAAGCTTTGTCTTGGTACTACTGATGCTCTACAAAAATGAATGATGTCCCCCAGGACTTTCATTTGTTTGTCAAAATCAATTGCCTTAATTAACTAGTAAGAGCCTGTCTGTAAATAAAATATTGAAAGGGCTGGAGATGTAGACTTCCTGGGTTCAGTTCTCAGCACCAATATATACATATATATCTTAATTAGTGCTTCTTATCTATTTCAGTTTCTACCAACTATAACACAGGGCCTAAGTAAGACTGAATAGAAATAAACTTTTCCTAGAATTTCAATTTTGCCACATGCAATCAGAGAGAGTATATGTGATAGAATTTATTCATTCCTATCCTAAGTCTAGCATTGCAATATCATTCTTTCAGGAATCTTTATGGAAGATTCTCAACATGCCAAGGTTTTTATGCGTGGAAGGTGGAGGAAAGATTAGAATGAGAATGCAAAATAATTTTTATTATAATTATTTATTCATTTATTTATTTTTTTGTGGTGCTGGAGATGGAATCCAGGACTTAATGCGTGTGAGGAAAATGTGATACCACTGAGCCACATTTCCAGTCCCAAGGAAACTTTTAAAAGAAGTCAGTCATTTGTTTCATAGAAAAATGAATCATGGGAGCATATTAATTGACTCAGACAACATTCTTTAATGATAGTTGGTGCTGATGAAAAGAAGAATGGAAAATGTAAATGCAGCATTTAAAATCTAATTCCATTTGATGCTTTGGGTTTTTTGTTTGTTTTGTTTTTGTTTTACATTAGAATTTCCTGTAGCAGAAGTCTTTACTAAGTCTCAATCAGGTAAATTCTAAGAGGCCCAATTCTCTGTATTTGTATTAATAGATTGAAAGGAGTTTCATAACTTTTAAAAATCAGTTTACTCCTATACATTTTATATGCTCCAATTTCAAAACTAATGAGTTCATACAAACTCCAAAGAGGAATATGATGGCAAACTGATTTGATGGGAGTTTGAGACCAGCCTGGGCTATACAATTAAACCCTATCTCAAAGAAATAAAATAAAAATTTTCATATTGTAGCTATGAATTTCCTACTAATATTTAAAAAGCACATATATATTCAGAATTCAACCACCAGCAAGAAAAGAATAGGAAAAGAACAGTGATCTCTTCTGTTGAAGGAAAAGAAAAAAAAAACTATAAGAAATGGGTCAGAGATAACTGATGATCACATGCTACAGGGGAGCACATCTTATAAGGTCTGACAGCATCACCACCACCTTGGACTCCCATCACCTGAGTGATCAGGTCTGGGAGTCTTCCTCTCCCTCTAGCAAACCCCCACTATAGCAGCACTTGCTAACCAACCTCTCTCTACCTTATTTCTTTCCTGGTCTTATTCTTTTTTTCTTGTTCACAAGGGAGGGGACATGCATTGGCTCTACTTTTTGATGGAGTGAAACATAACCAGAAATATTTTAATTTCTACTCTTGCTTTTATTACATTTTTCATAGTAACACATTTATTAGCCAAAGTACAATATGTTGCATGCAATTTACTTTTCCTTATCCAATTAGGATTTTGCTCTGTCTCAGGATCATAACCCAAACATGACATGTGTGCATTTTAAATAATAATTTTAGTTACAAATATATAAATGAAAGAAACAGAACTACTCTAGTTCAATCTGTTCTCTTTAAAAAGAAGCAATAAAACCATGGACCAGGCTGTTTCTCCCTCTGGAGATGGCCAGCATTCTCTCTTGAATGTGTCTCTGCTTTCCTAAAGAAAACTTTGTATCCTGGGGGGGAAAAATGGCGGAAGAAGGCATACCAGATTCACCTTTTACTCCAAGCACAGTTTCCCAGATGCTGGGAAGGTGGATGGGTCCAATCCTATTTTCATCAGCCTCATGAAGTTGGAGGGGGAAAAATATCTTTCCATTTAACCTCTGAAGTTCTTTCAAGTTCCCGTAACAAGAGACCAGAACAATGAGGAAAAAAAAATCATACACATTTAATATAACTTTTACATGACATGGGAGACTCCGTAAGGAAATGAGAACCCAAAGAAATTGTTAAAACTCAGTATTTTAAACTTTGTTTGAAGAAGAATAGAAGAGGCGTGAGAGAATACTACGGAACAAGAGTTTAGTAAACTGGGGAAATTCATCCAGAGCTGTTGGTTCAGAGTCCTATCAATGACCCTCTGTCCTTGGAGACAAGAAACTTGCTTTCCTCCAGGTATAGGAAAGGGGTCTCTTAAGCTTTGTTTCAGGGCGAGGGGTAGGATCAGATCAGAGTCCTTCCTGCCACTTCTCAAATTCCTTCTGTTTAAAATGTTCTGTATGTCAAGTTGCCAGATTTGGGGCTAGCATGTCCTGAACCCCACCTCAAAGTTGTTGATCTCAAGGGTACCCTTCAATTCGCTCTCTGTATCAAAATCTCAGTCTCCAAGACTGCTTTGTAAAGAAATGGTTGTGTATTGTGTCCATGTAAATTAGTGAATATAAACATTAGTGAAAAGTAATGTGTCACTACATTGCAAGGTTTTTTTAAAAAAAAATAAGACTATGAAGATGATTTAGAAATGATTTTGTAATTGTCTTATAGAATACACATCTTATTTTCCCCACAATTTTATTTTCCATGTAAAACATGTAACATGGCTGATGAGGTTTCAGTAGCCTATTAAGAATTAAAACACCCCACTGGGCCAACAGTAGGTATTTTAATCCTCATGGCCTGATCTGTCTCCCTCTTCCTCATCCTTCTTCCCCTTGCTAGTCTTAGGGCATTCAGTTCACTATGAAATGTGTTCTTTTCCTCAAGGCCAAATATTTCCAAGTTTCCTTTTACATAGTGTATTACATAAATAAACATTTAACACATACCAACATAAAATTGAGAATAATGATAATATTTACTATTTCTATCACTTCATCTTTTGAAAAACAATTTCATTTAACAGCAAAATTGGCATCAAAAGGCAGCAGTTCTTGAGACAGATATATTGGCATCAAAAGGCAGCGGTTCTTGAGACAGATATATTGAATAAATAATTCTGACATGTACCATGAACCAAGGTTACAATACAAGATTGTGAATACTCACTGGGAAAAAGGAGGACCAAATACAGAAGATGACAGGGTAAGCCCACCAGGTAGGGCCATGAGTCCCAGGGAAGCCTGCTGAGGAGTGCTATCTGTCACCTTGCTCTGACTTCATCATCCCTGCAGGAAGCCACTGCCTTGCCATGGAGTAGGAGGAGAAAGAGCCACCTCAGGAGGCCAGTGTAGAACCCGTCCCGTGTCCGAGGATTTGGAGTTGGTGCCCTGGGGGCTTTCCAGAGATCCCCAGAAGCTGTCCACACTGGAAAACCTGCTCCTGGAGATAAAGAGGCACACACCGTGGCCAAGCAGGTGGTAGGGTATGGAAGAAGGATGTATCTGGTGGGCATGACCCACTGAAGCAATGACAGCAAGAGGCTCATGGCAAGGCCCATCTGGGAAGTGCAGCTGCACCTGGTAGTATCCACGGAGCTCTGCCAGTACCAGTGTCCATGCTGAAAATGGAGTGGAGAAGAGAACACTGCTATGGGACACAGAGGAAGTTGGCCCTGAGGGGCTGCAACAGGATGTGAGACAGAACTGGCTCATATCCATACTCCTGTAGTTGCTGCTGCTGAAGTGTCTGACCACATCACTGAGCAGCCAGGCATGGTCCCTGGTATAAAGTTCAGGGAAGACTACTCTGCCCTTCTGCAAGTTCCATACCACTGAAGGCCAAGCTGGTCTGGGGCCTGTGTTTCTTGTCAGACCTGATCACCAAGGACCACTTGGAATGTTGTAAGCAGAAGGACCCCCTGGAGCAGATGATGGTGGCATAGATGACTGGCAGGTTCCCTGCTCTATACCACACCCTCATCTAGTAGTATGACCTCTAGCTCATGTCCATGATGCAACACACCATCAGGTGCTAAAGCTGCCACCAACCTCTGACACCAAGTCAAAGAAGTGTGTTTTCCTTCTGTAGTTGGAGATGTCACAGTCACGAGCCATGTGCCCTGCATGCAGAACTGCCGTGCCGACCTCACCATACAGGAGATCATGACGCCCCCTGCAGCCCATCTCCATCTCCATCAGACTGTGCTGTCTGGCTGTGAAGGCTACTTCCTGCATACTGATGGGCTGGTCTGGCCAGGATACCCTAAGCCTCGTCTTGTTGCTGCCCACCCTATACTTTCCAGCATGGTTTGCAGTCCAGCTGCCCCACTAGGAGGGCCATGCAGAAGAAGTGACCACACTCAGCAGTAAATCATGGTCAGGGTTCCCAAGGAGCACCTAGGGAGCCAACATTGTGGGGAAATTGCTGAATGGAACTGTTAGGAGTAACAAATATATGATATTTGGCTGTACTGACAGAATTATAATTTACAAAGAACAGAATTCAGATAAATATGAAATTCTAGAGAACTACTATCTTAAATGTAATGTTCTAAGAACTTTTTCTACATATGGTAGATGAGGTTAATAGTGAGTAATAATTGACTGTGTCCTAAACTTAGATAGTAAATGGAAATAAATCCAATGCTATCATAACACCCCAAAAGAGACAACACTACCTATGAATTATATGGAACAAAATGAAAACATGACCAAGGCCTTAGATCTAATGTTAGTTAGCCTTCTGATGCTGTGACAAAATACCTAAGATCAACTTCTCAGGAGAAAATGTAATTTTGGCCCCCGGTTTCAGAGGTCTCAGCCCATGGTTACTTGGCCCTATTATTTCTGAGCCTGCGGTAAGGCAAAACATCATGACAGATAGGACAAAGCTGTTTACCTGATGGCATCCATGAAACAAAGAGAGAAAGAACAAGAGAGAAAGAGGAGAGGGGACCATGGACAAAATAAACCCTTCAAAGGCACCCCCACTTCCATGACCTATTTCTCAACTGGGTCCCACCTCCTGATGTTTCTACCACCCCCAAAAATGCCATCAGCTGGGGATCAAGTCTTTAGCACATAACCTTTCTAACACTTATATATCTGAAGAATGTTTAAAGAAATATTAAAATTGAATATAATTAAATTTTAAATTACTGTTTAGGTTTTTGTTTGTTTGTTTGTTTTTGTTTTATTTTGCAGTACTCGGGGATTAAACCAAGGTTGCTCTGTTACTGATCTACATCCTCAGCCCTTTATATTTTTTATTTTGAGACAGGGTCTCACTATGTTGCAGAACTTGCAATCATCCTGCTTCAGACTTCCAAGTAGCTAAATTATGTTATTTTCTAATTTAAGGTTCTATTTATTAGAAACCTAAATTATTACCATAAAAAATTTTGGTTCATTATAATCATATATTCTAAGGAGAATATAAAGACAGTACCAACATAATCATGCTCTAAGCCAACATACACTACTCAAAACAAGTAATGAGAGCTTTTCAATCTATGTTTAAAGACTTGGTCAGAATTGTGCAAGAAATTCTCAACTTTTCTTTCAATATTGTGTAGCATTGTAGATATCATGAAAGTGAAATATATTCTAGATGCTGAAATAGATGCTGAGTTCCAAAGAAATTCTTCAAGTTTTATCACACCAGCAAAAATGGCTAATGATTATGGAGCAATTTCTGTATATTAGACACATTGCAGAGAATTTTACATTAGTGGAATGGCACTGTCAGTGTATTCATTTCCTCCTACAGATAAGAGGGATGTAGAAATCACCAAGTCCCAGAAGAAGGGTGGATTTTGAGCTCTGACTCTCTGACCCCAAACTCTATACTTTAATTATCATTCTTTCCTTATGATGGGGAATAATTTGGCTTAGTTGAACTCACTTTATAAAATCCCAAATGATGTACCTCTCCAAATCAATAACATTGAATTATAGAATAAAATCACTTATTTATTACTGTTGTGCCCTCAGTCACCAACAGAGAGAATAAAAAGTCAATTATAACTGAGCTCAAATCCTCCCCCAGCCCCTGCCCCCTCCACAGAATCCAAGAACAGAATTAAACAGGAGTTTCAATCTTGTACTTTTATAAATTAGGGATCCAAGACAATCAAGGTAGAGTTAAAGAATGGCAATCATTTGGCTGGCTAATCATGGTCCAAATGAACAATTCAAATCTCCTGTTTCCAGGATGGGGCTCATTTTCACTACCACTAAGGTTGATCCTTTAAACCAGTATGTTTTCTGTTACTGGGTGGTCATGTGACATATTTCAGAAAGCCAAGCTCAGTTTCTTATAAGTAAAGTAGTTGACTTCTAGTTTAAGATGAATTTTTTTCTGGCTATGATAAAACAATTGATAGCACAATTCTTCAAAATGAACTTTAATTTAACAATATAATACACTGCACAATCTAAATGTAAATGTTAACAAAAGCAAAATGGAAGAGTAGAAGATAAAATTTCTCTTTGGTCTTTCAAATACATAATAATATATTTACATAATAGATTATTATATATTTTATTTTAATAAGTCAAGACAATATCAAGTATTGAAATGCACTGTCAATGTCAAATTAAATATATTCATATTTCTATGTGATCTGTGAAATCTATTTAAAGTATGCATTTTTAAATGTACTTTAAATATTACAAAATTTCTTGAAATGACTTTCAGTTATTTTTTTAAAAGAAGCAAATATGACTGTAAAGAATATTAACACAGTTCATTAAAAGAAAGGTTGCTGTTATTCACTTCAAAAACAATTAATGTGATTATTTATTAGTAGTTAGTGCCAAGCCCAGAGAGCACCTTTAAACCAGAGAATATTGTATGTTCTTTGATAATAGTCAAGCCCTTGTCATCTTTTTTTAATATTTATTTTTTAGTTGTAGTTGGACACAATACTTTTATTTTATTTATTGTGTTATATGATACTGAGGATCAAACCCAGGGCCTCAAACGTGCTAGGCAAACGCTCTACCTCTAAGTCACTACCCCAGCCCCCCTTATCATCTTAATTGGGTTAAAATTTCTTATTAGCTGATGAGATTCTAGTATTTTGTTTTGAGTCCTTAAAAGTAGGCTAGAGGATTATGCAACAGGGCGGAGAAGTTAACTGTAGAATCAGGACACCATTTAAAATTTAGAGGTTCTCTCAGGTATGTAGTAGGTAGAGGAAAGAAAAGTTGAGAATGAATTGTGTGGCAGTTAGGAGGGTGTAGTCACAGGTGTCTCCCTGAGAAAATGGGCCAAGAAAAGAAAGAGTCCCTGTAGCATGAAAGAAAGGAAGGCAAGAAGGAAAGAAGGAAGGGAGGAAGGGAGGGAGAGAGGAAGGGGAGGAGGAGGAAGAAGGGAAGAAGGGAAAAAAATACTGATCCTGAAAGTTTCCTGGCTACTTGTGAAACCAGTTTTTTGTTTTTTGTTTTTTTACTTCTGCTAGTGGGTGAGATCTGCATAAACTGCAGGCCTCTGCTGGAAGAATTATGTGGCAGCTCTTAGTGGAGGGCTGTGCCTTCCAGTGTTGCAGTAGACCCCAGCACACACATCACTGCCAATGTCTTCTTTCTGGGCTCTTGTCTCAAACATTGGAAGAATGAAATCCACAGATGAGGATGAATATAAGAGTGGAATTTATTCAAGTGTGAACTGTGCTAGTCTGGGGCTTGTATAGCTATTGGTCCAGACTTACACTAACCAGGGTTTGGGAAAGCACTAAATGCTATTGGTCAACCCTGAGTTGGCTTTCCTTCAGGTTTGCCCCACTTCTGTTTTCTCCCTGATTGTCAGGAAGCAGGAAGAAGCAGGTCGACTGATTGTGGATGCTCTCGCAGGTTCCAGCTGCAGGTCTGCACCATGCCCAGGGTAGGCTGCTGTGGGGTGACCATTCCACTGGCCTTGGCTCACTATGCTTCAAGTCCACGAGGGCATGATGGCCTACAGGGGCACAGCCAGTGTTTGCTGCCCAAGTTCCAGCCCACCTGTGCAGCCCCTCCACTGCCACTTCCTGGAGAGGATTATTGGTGTGCTGCTTAGCAGCCAGGGAGCCATGTCACTAGCTCTGAGAGACACTCCCAATTCCACTGTTAAGTATGCCCATTCATGGATCCTCTTACCACTTCCTACTCTACAGGAAGCTAAGGCTGGGCAAGACTCTGGGGGCAGGACTCAGGGCAAGTCCTTGGGGGCAGGACTGAATGCAATTCTATAGTAACTTCCACCTCTTCTACTCCTGAGGGCGGGCACAAACCTATTGGTGTTCATTCTCATTCCTACCTTGCCCATCGTCTTTCTGGTGACCACAGGAATGGGAGGGGCTGCTTCCGACTTGGGGTCCATGCTGCTGTACTCTAATCCAGACTTTGTTAGAGAGGGCTGGTAGTTATTACGTGCTGGCTCAAATGTGAATGAATTCTACCTAAATTCTCATTCTGTTATTTTTTGCCTTGGACGTGGATGTCTTGGTTAGAAAGGCCATAGAAAGCAAGAATGGGTGCACCATAAGTCTGAAGCACTCCTGAGTTCCTGGAACCCAGCATCCCCTAATGACACCAATAATAGTCACAATCTAACTCTAATAGTGAGTAGAACTGGATAGGATTGGGAAACTCCAACTTTACTTTGGCCCTTGTAGTTGAGGCTTAACGTAGCCTCACCCACAAGCTTTTCTCAGAGTGCTAACCTGGTCTCTTTTTGCCTTCAAGGCCAATATACTCACCTCCTGAAAGCCTTATTATACCAACTACATTATGTGAAGAGAAAGAAGAAACACTTATCTGGCTTGGATCTGGAATGTCTTTATTTCTCCAACTAACACCTCCACCTTTAGGTCCCTTGGTACTCAGCTATTGCCCTTCTGTCAAATGACACTGGGAGCAAATCGAGCCCCAAATTTCTTCCCAGAGAATAAGCTACAAAGACATCCCTCGCATCTTGCATTCACAGCAGGCATCACTATATGATCTCAGTCCTCCTGTTCCTAACAAGGAATAACCTTAATTCTTTCTCAACATAGTGTCCCAAGCATCCACCTGAAAAAGGATTTAATACTCAGGGTAACACCTCTCTGTCATTCCTGCCTTTCAGAGACCTAGAAGTGGATTCTAGTTTGAAGTAGTAAATCGGGTCTTGTTCAGAAGCTATTGCAACAGGGGAAAAGAGATATCAATATAGAACTGAGTTCAATTGGAATACAGTAAGCACATGTGGGAATTTATAGCTGGAGAGCGGGGCTGGGGGTAGAGGGCAGTGTTCTGTGATGGGAAATTACTAAGAGGAAATATCTAGTGTGTGTGTGCTTGCTAAACTGATTTAACTAATTCTGAGGCTGGCCAGGGTGATTAGATACCAAAAGGGGGATTCTTCTGTAGAGGAGGAAAAATGTCTTTTCTTCTACACTTCAAAGTTCTAGGTTGGGGCCCCTGTAACAAACAACAGATTAACAAGAGGAAAGCATACAAATTCGTGTATTAAATTTTTATTTGAGTGCTTTCATAAGGAAATGCAGACCCAAAGTAGTGGTTAAGCTTTAGTGTTCTTATGAAGAATGGGGAGTTGTGGGAAAATGAGATAGAATGAAGAGCAGTAAATTGGGAGAATTTTAGCAAAGCTGTTCATTTAGATTCCTCTCACCTTCTCTCTGTCTTTAGAGATTAAGACGTTCCTTCCCTCTAGGCATAAGAGCACCTGTCACATTCGGGGTCTTAAGTCCTGCTTCAAGGGAAGGTCAGAAAATTCTTTGGTCATCTGCTATTTCACAAATTCTGTCAGCTCAAAATAAAAGGTGCCATATTTGAAGGTAGTTGTGTCCTGAACCCCGTCACTCACTAAACTGACTTAGCAAGGATTATGCTACAATTGGATTTAGCAAAAACGAGCACAGAAGCCCAAGGTCAAGGCCTGGTCAAGAATAGGGCTTCAAGGAGTACAGTGAAGATCTGGTTAATGCAAGAATCTTGTCATTCCCCATAGTTTTGAGTATACACACCTGGCAAGCTAAGAAACTGCAAATAACTCTAAAGCAATCCAGCTGTGGTTCTAAGAAGACACAGCTGTATGTATAAATAGCTGCTTTTGACAGCAGACAGATCTGGGCTATTGAGGCTTGAACTGATACCCCAAAGTGTGGTGCCTTGGCATGATTAGTATTTTGAGATGAAACAGATTGAGAGGGCCACAGAAGCATCAGGCTCTCCCTGATCCCCTCCCACACTCTTTGTCCCCTGAAGCAGGTCACAGACACTGGAATTTCCTTTCCCCAAAGCAAGACATAAACCTAGGAAAGTCACTCTCTGACCTCTGCCCTCCTCTACCAAAGGCCATCATGAAAGGTGTCCTTCCCTATACCTGGGGAGAGTGAACATCATGCAAGGGCACAGGGAAGAATCTGAGAAAACAGGACTTCCTGAGTCCCCCTGCCCCACTATGTCCTATCAAGTTCCTCTGCTACTATCCACTTCTTTCATCAGACTTAACACAAAAATATACAGTTCTCCCTGGGTTCTTGAGTCTGCATTTCTGAAGGCTCCCATGTCATGTAAAATTTGTTTGAATACATTTGTTATACTTTTCTTTTAGTCTGTTTTTTATTATAGAAGTAATATGAATTTTGCAAGCGATGAGGAAAAGATATTACTTTTTCTCTTTTGGGGTTCAGAGCACAAATGGGTATTTTAACAAAGCAAAGAAAATAAAAAAAAAGAAACTTTAGTCAGATGGCTCAATTCTGTTTTTATTCTGAGACTATACAGATGAAACTGAACAAGAATTTAATAACTTGTTTAAGAAGGCAAAAATATAGGGCACTGAAAACATAGTCCTATTGAATTACCCAACTTTAATTCAATCCTTGTAACAGCTACATCCAGAGAAGCCCTTGATATCACATTTTCTCTTAGTTGATACAGTTTTGAAGGCAGGCTGCCAGTTACAGAGCTGACAGTGCTTCACTCAACCTATTTTGCAGCTGACATGGAAGGTTACAGATGTTAAATGAGAAAGAAATGTTTTTATTTTCCCTGGAATTGAGTCCAGAAGTATGATGCTGATGACTGGAAAGAAAAGGCTTTTTGCTGGTATATTTCCACTAGCACTTTTCTCATATTAAAATTATAAATAAAATAGACCAAGTCTTTTTACTCAGATAATTTAGAAACTTCATTTACCATTTCTGATGGCATTTATGGCTCAACATTCTTTTTGGCCACAGTCAACTCTGGGTATTTATCCTTATATCTGTGAGAATAAAAGATTGTCTTTTATGGACAATCTAGAAGAGTGTCCACATTCACTATTCAGCTACTTGACAATTCTCTAGGCCAGCTTTTCCTGCCTTTCTGCCTCTTAAGTCTCCATTCCGGATTCTGATTCAGGAGCTCTGGGATATACATTGGTGTCTTGATATTTATCAGGCACGCCAAGTGATTTTCATAATCAGAGAGGTTTGGCAAGTTACACTTCAGAAAAATCCTTAGTTTTGAGAGTTAAAAGATTTTCAAAACCAAACTAAGGATTTTAAAGAGAACATGCATACCACAAAAGAAAAGCAACTATGGTAGATATCTTCATCTTGGGTTACAGAACTTACTAGCTGCCACTTCTCCTGCCATGCCCAGTCCCATGCAACCCTCTTCTTCTATCCTTAGCAATGGCAGAGAACCGTGAAGACCAGGGACAGAGTAGTGTGACATTGCAGGAACCCCTCAGAGACCATCAGCAACTCCTCCCTCCCCAGCTGATGGAGCCAGTCTACTCCACCAAGTCACAGAAAGGCTCTGAGGATGAACTCAAATTACCAGCATACATGATGAAAAAGGTAATATCACAACAAACACTACAGGAATACAGAAGATAATTAGAAATGATTTTGAAATCTTATACTCCAATAAAATAGAAGACATTGAAGGCATCGACAAATTTTTTAAGTCATACAATTTGCCCAGATTGAGTCAGGAAGATATACACAATATAAACAGATCAATATCAAGTGAGGAAATAGAAGAAGCCATCAAAAGCTTACCAACCAAGAAAAGCCCAGGACTGGATGGATTCACAGCCGAGTTCTACAAGACCTTTAAAGAAAAACTAATACCATACTCTTCAATTTATTTCAAAAAATAGAAAAAGAGGCAGTAATTCCAAACTCACTCTATGAGACCAATATCACCCTGATCCCAAAACCAGGCAAAGACACATCAAAAAAGAGAAAACTTCAGACCAATATCTCTAATGAACATAGATGCAAAAATTCTCAATAAAAATTTGCCAAATCAAATACAAAAACATATCAAAAAGATTGTGCACCATGATCAAGTGGGATTCATCCCAGGGATGCAAGGTTGGTTCAACATAACGGAAATCAATAAATGTAATTCATCACATCAATAGACTCAAAGATAAGAATCATATGATCATCTCAATAGACACAGAAAAAGCATTTGTCAAAATACAGCACCCCTGTATGTTCAAAACACTAGAAAAGCTAGGGATAACAGGAACATACCTCAACATGATAAAGGCTATCTACTCTAAGCCCCAGGCCAACATCATTCTAAATGGAGAAAAATTGAAGGCATTCCCTTTAAAAACTGGAACAAGACAGGGATGCCCTCTTTCACCACTTCTATTCAACATAGTTCTTGAAACACTGGCCAGAGCAATTAGACAGATGAAAGAATTCAAAAGGATATGTATAGGAAAAGAACTTAAATTAGCACTATTTGCTGATGATATGATTCTATACCTAGAAGACCCAAAAAACTCCACCAGAAAACTTCTAGAACTAGTAAATGAATTCAGCAAAGTAGCAGGATATAAAATCAACACCCATAAGTCAAGGCATTTTTGTATATCAGGGACAAAGCCTTTGAGAAGGAAATGAGGAAAACTACCCCATTCACAATAACTTAAACAAAAAAATAAGATTCTTGGGAATCAAATTAGCAAAAGAGATGAAAGATCTATACAATGAAAACTACAGAACCTAAAGAGAGAAATCAAAGAAGACCTTAGAAGATGGAAAGATCTACCTTGCTCTTGGATAGACAAAATTAATATTATCAAAATGACCATACTACCTAAAGCACTATATAGATTTAATGCAATTTCGATCAAAATCCCAATGACATTCCTCATAGAAATAGAAAAGCAATCATGAAATTCATATGGAAAAATAAGAGATCCAGAATAGCTAAAGCAATCCTTAGCAGGAAGAGCAAAGCAGGTGGCATCACTATACCAGAACTTAAACTATACTACAGAAAAATAGTAACAAAAACATCATGGTATTAGCACCAAAACAGACTGGTAGACCAATGGTACAGAATAGAGGACACAGAGACTAACCCACAAAATTACAATTATCTTATATTAGACAAAGATGCCAAAAACATGCATTGGAGAAAAGATATCATCTTCAACAAATGGTACTAGGAAAACTGAAAATCCATATCCACCTAAATGAAATTAAACCCCTATCTCTCTCACCATGCACAAAACTTACTCAAAATGGATTAAGGACTTATGAATTAAATCAGAGACTCTGCATCTAATAGAAGAAAAAGTAGGCCCTAAGCTTCATCATGTAGGATTAGGCCTCAACTTCCTTAATAAGACTCCTATAGCGCAAGAATTAAAACCAAGAATCAATAAATGGGATGGAATCAAACTAAGAAGTTTCTTCTCAGAAAAAGAAAAAATCTGTGAGATGAACAGAGAGCCTACATCCTGGGAGCAAATATTTACCCGTCACACATCAGCCAGAGCACTAATCTCTAGGGTATATAAAGAACTCAAAAAGCTAAGCACCAAAAAAACAAATAACTCAATCAACAAATGGGCGAAGGACCTGAACAGACACTTCTCAGAAGAGGAGACACAATCAATCAACAAATATATGAAAAAATGCTCACCATCTCTAGCAGTCAGAGAAATGCAAATCAAAACTATTCTAAGATACCATCTCACTCCAGTCAGAATGGCAGCTGTTATGAAGACAAACAACAATAAGCGTTGGTGAGAATGTGGGGAAAAGGGCACACTACATTGCTGGTGGGACTGCAAATTGGTGCAACCAGTAGGGAAAGCAGTATGGAGATTCCTTGGAAATCTGGGAATGGAGCCACCATTTGACCCAGCTATTCCTCTCCTCGGTCTATACTCAAAGGACTTAAAAACAGCATGTTATAGGGACACAGCCACATCAATGTTTATAGCAGCACAACTCACAATAGCTAAACTGTGGAGCCAACCTAGATGCCCTTCAGTAGATGAATGGATTAAAAAAATGTGGTATATATACACAATGGAATTTTATTCAGCAATAAAAGAGAATAGAATCATGGCATTTGCAGATAAATGGATGGCACTGAAGAAGATAATGCTAAGTGAAGTTAGCCAATCCCAAAAAAACAAATTCCAAATGTTTTCTCTGATATAAGGATGCTGACTCCTAGTGGGGTAGGGAGGGGGAACATTGGAGGGACAGATAAATTCTAAATAGGGAAGGGGGGAGGGAGGGAAAGGGAGGAGGCAGGGGATTAGCAAGGATGGTGGAATGTGATGAACATCATTATCCAAAGTACATGTATGAAGACACAAATTGGGTATCAACATACTTTATATACAAACAGAGATATGAAAAATTGTGGTATATATGTGTGATAAGAATTGTAATGCCAAAAAAAGGACATGTATAAAGACATGAATTGGTGTGAACATACTTTATATACAAAGATATGAAAAACTGTGCTCTATTTGTGTAATAAGAATTGTAATGCATTCCTCTGTTGTGTATTTTAAAAATAAATAAATACAATAAAATAAAGGCTCTGAGAACTAGACAAGAATACACATTTGCACACGTAACAAGGTATATGGTTACTATTTTTATGGTTACTATTTTTGTCACTCTTTTGTGCCTCCACAGTACCATTAGTAAAAGCAGGAATTCAATAAATAGTCTTGATGGCTTACCAGTGCATCCAGCAGAAAGGAAGTTTCTGAAAGACTGAGGGAGGCAGAGCTGGGGAAAAGTGCATGAGCATGAAGAAGCCCAGGAGAAAGAAATAAAAGGAGACTATAGGGGAGAACAGCTTGGGTGGTAGTGAATTTTCCCCACTCTTTTCTTTCTTACAGAATTAGGTCTACAGTTCCTGGGGCTGAACCAACATAGCCTATGCAGGAAGCTAAAGCAAATAGATATCATTGTTTCTGCCTCCACTTTGATAAATTCAAACTAAAAAAATAAAAGGACTTTATTATGGGTCTTAGGAAATGCAATTCAAGACACACTGGTTCAGATAACTCTGAATCAGTGCTCTGAGAAAAGCAGGAGATTATTTGGACTATTGAAGGTTGAGAAGGAATCTTTGATCATGAAACCTACAGAAGATAAAGAACAGAATGTGCAAATAGAATGGAAAGACCCGTAAAACAAGGGTCTATAACCTCTTGATATGCATTGAGCCTCTAGGATCAATGTAATTGGTCATTCATGTGGTTCCAGATGCCTATATCCAAAGGTGGAGGTGATAGTTACAGCATCAGCTGGAATATCATGCATAAACTCTGCTGTGACAAGGACTTAGAGGCTGTTTTTGTTAAAACAGTGACTCTTCACTTGGGCCTGTAAATGAGCAACTAAAAGCAGGATTAAAAAAACTTAGTATCTCTGCCTCTATTTTTCATCTGTCTCCTTTGCTCCTCATCACCTTGGACTCCAGGAACAGCAGGCCTGATCAATAAACATTTGGTGTTGAGTTAAAACTATCCCCCAAACAATGGTAACTTTTTTATCACTGTCCACAAGTTCCCTCCTGACCAATCCTGTGATAATAATCAACTAGACCCCAGTTTGACCAAGACTGCTTAACTGTGTTTACTTCTGCCCCGACCCTTGTCTATATATCTGGGCACCTATGTCAGTGCCCTTGAAGATAGGGCTTAGTGAGCTTGTCTATCCAGTATAACTACACTAATTAAAGTTCCTTTCCTGCTTGTCACCATGATTTTTTCCATTTGTTTTTTTGGACAAGTGTTGAACCTGGGTTGTTGGGACCACCAGCATTGAGCCTCTAACTTAGGACTCCAGTACTCTGACTCCTAATGGCCTCCCAACTCTGTTTTGAATACTCTTTTGATATCACTTTCCATCATAAGTTTCCCTCTTTTTTTCCCACACTTCCTACAATGTTTTTCATTGCTTTTCTGACAGCTCAAAGAGTACCCTGAACCTCCAAAGTACATATTGAAAAGGCGGTTTACATTTAGGCTTAAAACATCATGTGTTACCTCTGTCAGAAAAATTAACAGGATTAAGATGCTACAGAGGGGGGTTGTGGGGGAGAGAATATGAATCCAGGCAAATTTCTTGAGCAGAAAGTTGGGAGGAAAGGAGAGCTGTTTATGGAGAATGACTGGAAAGCTTCTCTCTGGGTTCCATGGTAAGAAACCCCACACTGCTCAGTATAGATCTGCATTATTCCTTCAATGGAGTCCAGCTGTTGCTTTGAATGCAACATCAAAAAGAGAGAACAAGTCACTGGGAAGCCAGCTTTATACAGGAACAGTCACCTTTCCAAATCTGCATTCATTCTTGATTGATGGACACTTTCACCTGTGGGTGAAACCAACCAAGAAGTAACCCATTTCCTGCACCCCTTTTTTCTACTGCATCCTACAGTGGAAATAGCAAGTCTCCAGTCCCTGCTCTGGAGCTGGGATTTCTGTCAACTAACAAAAAATAGCAAGGGCATGACACTCATTGAGGTGACCTGGGACCTGCATGTGAAGTGCTAACAGAGAGGAGAGTCTCTAGGGTGGATGTCAGAGGCAAGGTGGAGGCCACACACTTTTTAAGTAAAAGCGAGAAATCAAGAGTTCTTTGATGATTTTTTTTATTTAACAATTTAAAGTTCTCTTTAAATAAGACCAAATGGTACAGTGATATTTCATTTTTCCAGTCCACCCCCTTTTTGAATGAAATAAAGAATATAAAGGGAAGCCAAAAAACTGCAAAAGATATGTCTTAGCAACTGGAGGTCTGATTATAAAAAACAGATAAGTCACAACGTATTGCTTTTTTCCAAAAGGGTAAATGACCTTCTTATAAGACTCAGACTGAAAAGAAATCCTGTTTTCATCGCTACCTCCCTGCATAAAAATTAGCTTCAGCTCAATTGAGTAAACAGAGCATGAGGCCCAAGGCTGACTGAACGTGAACGTGGTATCCAAACAAAAAACAGACACAGCAGGGCAAGCACCAGACTCCAGAGTTGCACAGGGATGTCACTGGGTGGCAGTTATAAATGTAGTCACTTGTAAAAGTCACTTGTACTTTCAGCACAAACAAAACTTGAAGAAAAGATTTTTTTTTAAAAGCAAAGTGCTGCTAAATATGCTGTTTCAGATGAAAAAGACAGCAAGAAAGTATCTGTTTAAAAAGTTCTATAAAAGTATTCCAGGAAGCATGGGGGTGTCTTATATTTAGACATCCTATCACTTCATCAACAGTGCTGTGTCACATGTGTGCTGATGTTACCGCTGTTGACCGGTGACGAGTCCTTGCTTCCCCATTGTTGAAGAATAACACCAAAGAAGCACGCCGAGGCAAGGTCAGAGTAGAAATTAGAAGTTTATTAAAGGACAGCAGAAAAGACTTCTCCCGGAGGAAGAAGGGGACCCAAGAGGTGGAATCCGTGGAAGTGCAGTTGTTTCCCCTTTTTATAGTTTTGGTGATGGAATGTAGGTTGGAAGGCCCGATGTAGGTTCCAATGTAGGTTGGAAGGGTGGGACACAGGTGGGCCAAAGAAGTAATCTGGTCAGGAAGGACTTCTGAGTCAGCACCTTTTTGCTGGAGGCTGTTCATTAACATTTCTTTGAGGTGGACTTTGGCCTAGGGCCTTTTCGGGACTTCATTAACATTCCATGAGTTGTCCTGTGTTTTCCCTGAGTCATTCTCCGCATGGTCTCCATTTTAGATTTCACTCGATATTAGACCCGGATTTACCTAACTTTAAATCTGGCTTCACTGATGAGCCCATGGTTTCCTACTGTGCACATGTTAATATACTCCTGGTGGATTTTCTCTTGTAATCTGCCCTTCATTACAGGGAGTCCTAGTTAAGAAATATGGAGGGTAGAAAGAAACTCATTCTTCTTCCCAAACAGGGGGTAAGTGTGTGCTTCTAAGGGCTGGTAAATGTGCCCATGTCCAGAAAGAGGACTAAGTTGAAACTGGGCGTAGAGATAGGGATGCTAAGAAAGCAGGGGCTATCTCACTTCTTCTACCTTATCCTACCCCACCCTTGGCTTCCCCACCTGAAGCCACTAGAAAACTAAGAAACCACCCTTCAGGAATTTGATTAAAGGCCTCCTCAACCCCATGGACCAAGGTGAGAGAGCATCTCTGTGGGAGGAGGGAAGATAGAAGACAATTCTTCTTCCTCCAAGTCAAGGAATGTGTATTCCCAGTGATAGGGGAAATCAGATCCTTGTCCATGCATAATTCTCTGAAGTATGATTAGAACTGGTTTCTACTTCAGCCAAAGCTTGACTTTCAGCAAGTCGTGTTCTTTTTAATTTAAAGCAGCAATAATCATTTTAGACAAGGTGAGCCTTCAGTGATTTGAAAATGCTTACACATGACCTTATTTAATTCTCACTGTGGTCCCATGAGAAGGTGATCATGTTAGTCAGCTTTCTGTCATTGTGACAAAATGCCTGAGATAAACAAGTTAAAAGGAGGAAAGGTTTGTTTTTATTCTCAGTTTCAGAGTTTTTAGTTCACGGTCAGCTGGCTTCTTTGCTTTTACACCTGTGTTGAGGCCAAACATCATGGTGGAATGCATGTGGAAAGCTGCTCACCTCCTGGCAACCAGGCAGGAGAGAGTGGGGGAGGGAAGAGTTTGCTTTTGTAACAAAGTACCTTCCTCAAACCCCATTGAGCTATGAATCCATAAATGCATGAATCCACTCATGAGGTCAGAACCCTGGGGATCCAATCACCTCCCCAAGGCCCAGATCTGAACTCTGCTACACTGGGGACTAACCTTCAAATGTGAACTTCTGGGGACATTTAAGATAAAAACAACAAACTGCTCAACTTAGAGATGAGAAAAAAAAATCAGAATTTAAGGGATTAGCCATGATCATGGAGCTATTAAATTACAGAGCTAGGGGTCAGACTTGGTTAGCTTAGCAAGGAGGGACTTGTCAAAGACAAGTGACCTTTAAGCTTGAATACAAGAAAATCCAGCTGCCGTAGCCTTTCAGATCTGAAGCCTTAATAAAAGGATGTGCTCAAATCAAAAGTTGCAAAGTAAGTTCCAGATAACACGATCTTATCCAGTGTGGACTCAGTGTCTGAGAACATCACCTGACCCTGATTAGCCTCTGAATAAATTCAGTCAAGAAGCCTTAGTCTCAGGGATGTTTCTTGTTATTTTTGTTTGGCAAAAGAGTAGGGAAGTTGTCTTTCGCCAGATTCAAAGTGTGCATATTTTAAGCTTGTTTAACAAAATCTATAGCCTAGGTATATATTCTCTACAATCATCTGGAAAAAAGCAAGCAAAAAATGTAGAAATTCTTCACAAAGTATTTAGTTTCAACTATTTTGGAAGAAGGGTTTTAGCGGGTTTTAGCATACTGAGTTCTGATTAAATATATTTAAATACGTTAAGTTCATCACGTAATCTTTGAATAAGACTATCAATAAAATAAGTTATAACACAAGTACTAATAGTAATGACACTTCTAATTAGAGCTTAGTTCATTACAATTAAAAGAAGTATCTGGATACCTGAAAACAGTAAGAACTTAGAACATTATGAACCCTGCAGACTATCTTATCCATGCAAGCCTTGCCCCGGAATTCCCACTGTGGAAATCAGCAATTTACCAAACACAACACACACCTGACTCACGATGATGCAGCAACAAACCCAGAACTGCCTGTCTACAGATAGTCACCCGCACATTCATGGCCATATTCATGATCAGCAATAGCTTGGGCACATAGGCCTATCTTCTGGAACATCCAGGCATCTCAACATAGGCCTGGGCCCTCTCACATAGGCCAAGATTATAGCCATAACAAAACCCAAGTGTAAGTGCCCTGACAGAAGACGTGTACCTATTTTTGGATATAAAAAAATAAAGTAAATTCCTTCTATCACTACTGTTCTTCATGCAATGTCTGAGGGTTATTAAAAAAAACATGAGGTGTAAAACGCAAGAAAATAATCAACACATCATCAAGAAATAAAGTAATCAACAGAAGAAGGCGCAGAGATAAACAAGATGTTGGAATGTCAAACAAGAACTTAAAATAACAATGATCAATACATCTCAATATCTAGTGGAAAATATACGTAAACGAATGAGTGATTTCATTAGGAAAATAGAAAATATTATAAAGATTCAAATGGAAATGCTAGAGAAGCATAATAAATATTAGAGATATTAAATTGCAGACTGGCCATGCCTGAGAAAAGTGGCAGTGAACTTGACTAGGGTAACAGAGTTAGTCAACCTGCAACAGAAAGAGAAAAATATATCAATGAAACATAGCAGAGTACCCAAGAAAAGCAGGACAAATTTAAATAAACTAACATGCATGCAGTAGGGGAAGAGAGAGGTAATATTCTGAGATAATAGCTAATAAATTCTCAGATGTAATGAAAGAAAATTAAACACAGATCCCAGTTTAGAGAATTCTATAGATATAATATATCAAAAAAATGCCACAAAATTAAAAACAAAATCTGCATATTATGGTCAAAACTAAAGATAAAAGTGAAGTCTTCAAAAGGTACCATAGAAAAAATAAATATTATTTACACAGAAACAAAGATTTATTAAGACTTCTCATCAGAAAATACAAAAGCCACAAAAAAGGAAAAATTTGTTTAAAATACTGAAGAAAAACTATTAATTTTAAACACAGTGAAAAGATCTTTTAATAATCATCAAGAAGGTATAGTCTTAAATGTGTGTGCATTTTCCAAATAAATAAAACAAAACTGATATAACTGAGAGGGAAAACAGACTAATTCACAGAAACAGCATCCAAAGACATCAGTAGTTGCTTGAGAGAGAAATCCATTCATTGGCTCCTGCGGAGGCAGGAGGGAATGTTTTGGAAACAGAGAGAAGCACTGTATCTCAATCATGGTGATAGTTACACAAGTCACACATTTGCCAAGGCAGACTCTATACTTCTGAGTGGGTACACTTTGTTGTATGTAAATTATACCTTAAGAGACTAGAATAAAAATTTACAAAAAGTATCTTTGAACTTACCTTTTAAAAAAAATATATTTTTTAGTTGTCAATGGACCTTTATTTATTTACATTCGGTGCTGACAATTGAACCCAGTGCCTCACACATGCTAGGCAAGCGCTCTACTACTGAGCCACAACCCCAGCCCACTTTGAACTTACTTTTGTTTGTTGTTTTGCATTAATATTTCAAAGGAGCTGTGCTTATTTTCACTAGGGACTATTTTTGTTCTTTGTGGATACCGGATCTCACAGTAGCAAAGCATGATTCATCTGGATCATACATAGAAAAGATTAAAATTGGAATGTGATAAACATAAAATTAATTTTCTGGCTCATCATATTAAGTAGGTTTATGGAACAAGGTTATATAGATTTACAAATGGAGTAAAAATGACATGGTTTTGTTAATGTTTTTGTGTACTTCAGTGACAGAGCAAGTGTTTAGCATGCACAGGGCCCTGGATTCAATCCCCAGCACCAAAAAAAAAAAAAAAAAAAAAAAGACATGTTTTTGAGAAACATAAATGCAAAAATATTATTTTCAATAATTAATTGTTTTTCTATCAGCTATTTAATATACCACTTAATACACAATTGTCCCTCTATATCCACAGGACACTGATTCCAGGACCCCAAAAAGATACCAAAATCTATGAATAGCCAAATCTTTCACATCAAATTTTGTAGTAGTAACAGTACTGTATTATTTAGGGAATAATAATGAGGGGAAAAATGTACATGTTAACAAACAAAGGCAATTTTTCCTTGAACATTTTCAATCCACTCTTGGTTGAATCTGTGGGTGCAGAACCTAAAGATATGCTAGAGAGGTCCAACTATACCCATATTCAAAATCACTTAAAGAAATTCTACTTTAAAAATGTTTATGGGCTTGCCTGGCATGCGTGCAACCCGGGTTCGATCCTCAACACCACATACAAAAAAAGGTGTTGTGTCCTCCGAAAACGAAAAAATAAATATTAAATTCTCTCTCTCTCTCTCTTTTTAAAAAAATGTTTATAAGTTATTGTCAACAAATACCTCAATATGAATATTCCTTGTTTAAATAAATGCTCTGGTATTAATACTATGTAGTCACTCTAACTGGAACAGGAGCTACTTCAAAGACATAGAGTAGGACTCTCCATCAAAGATTTTTTAGACACTTTGGGAAAAAACTGAATAGATGATTTGAAATTATTCATCATTTGATCACTCATTAAAATACAAATATAAAGTACCCTTGGAAGTAATATTAGAGTTTTCACACCCTCTCCAAAGATTATCTCAGATTTTCATAAGTACAGACAATCAGAGATTTCAGTCATCACCTAATTCTCCCCCTCACCTCCATCAATCACAGTGACTACCCGTAGGTGAGTGCTTCTGATGCACCTGGCTCTACCTAAATGCTTTACTTACCTTAACTCATTTAATGAGCTAAAAAGTCTATGGGATAGATGTCTTCATTATTAATTCCTATCTTATCAATGCGTAGATTGAGGCTAAAAGAGATTATCCATTATTTCACAGTTACAGAAGCAGGAGCATTGCAAGTTCAAGGCCAGCCTAAACAACTTAGTGAGACTATGTCTCAAAATAAATAAAAAGGGATGGGGCTGGGGTTTCAGCTCAGCGGTAGAGCACTTGCCTCACACACATGAGGTTCAATTTTCAGCACCACATAAAAATAAATAAAATTTTTTTAAAAAAAATCTAAAAAACAAATCAGAAAAAAAGGGATGGGATGTGTGGCTCATTGTAGAGTGCAAGGCTCTGGGTTCAATTTCCAGTACAAGGGCTGGGGATGTGGCTCAAGCGGTAGCACGCTCGCCTGGCGTGTGTGCGGCCCGGGTTGGATCCTCCGCACTACATACAAAAGATGTTGTGTCTGCCGAAAACTAAAAAATAAATATTAAAAGTTCTCTCTCTTTAAAAAAAAAAAAAAATTCCAGTACAAAAAAAAAAAAAGCAGAGCTGGGTTTTTATTTTTATAGTTTCATATTGGAAATTATCCTTTTAAGTATTATCATGTGTTGTGACCAATGTGGTAATATATTTTTAAATATAAACATCATATATTTATTTGAAAGGAAGAGACCAAACTCTAGCAGTCCATCCTGATCCACAACAGTCTTAGGAGAGGGGTCCTGGTCAACAGCCAAGGCAACCAGAAATTTTCAAACATAAAGATCCCCAAATAACAAACATTCATCAACACCTGGGAAAGGTATGTCCACAAACAGGAGGCAGAAAACCTAACTAATGCCAGAGAAAAGATAATAAAACAAATAAAAGTAAACTTTAGAACAAGTATATTACTACTACTGGAGAATAAAAGGTAATAATGCATAATTTTCTTTCTTTTGTTTTAAGACAGGGTCTTCCTATGTTTTCCAGGCTGGTCTTGAACTCCTGGATTCAAGGGACCCCTCCCCACTCTGCCTCAGCCCCCCAAGTATTTGAAACTATAGCCACATGATACCCTGCCCAGCCAATGAGTGAAATTTTTAAAATTCTAATTAAAAGAAGATTGCCAGGGGGAATATTAACATTACTTCCAAATATAAAACAAGTAAAGAATATAAGAAAAATCTTTGTGTAATTGTGTTAAATCAAGTAAGATGTGACATGATAATAAAATTATGGGGAGGGGATGAAACAGAAAGGAACAGGATGATCACACTGAAAAGCAGATTAGTGACAGCAAAATAAGATCTGAAAAACCAACAAAGAAGAAAAAGACAAAGATAAAGACATTGAAGGGAAAAGATGTGGCGGACAGATAATACCAGGTCATCCAAATAAAGCAAAACTTAAAACTTAATATCTTTTGCAATTTTGAAACAAGTGACAGGAAATACATTAATCTAGAGAAGTAGTCAGTACTTCTCCAGATCAAAAGGAAGCAAAATTCGATAGAAAATTTAAAGGCACAAGATAGGCTAATTAGTATATGAAAGGATTTTGTGCAAATTTAGTGAAATAAAACCCAAACAGCTGATTGTAATGCACACACCTGCAATCCCAGCTACTCAGGAGGCAGAGACAAGGGGCTCACAAGGCAGGCTTGCCAATTTAGTGAGACCCTGTCAAAATAAAACATGAGAAGGACTGGGATGTGTCTCAGATTTACCATTTGCCTATCATGTGTGAGGCCCTGGGTTCACCAGCACCTAAAAATAAAAGAAAGAAAAAGAAAAGAAAACCAAATCAACGTAGTACTGTGTTATGGTTTCAGTTTAGATACGAGGTGTCCTCCAAAAGCTCATGTGTGGGATTGCAAGAACTGTTTGGAGATGGAATGGTAAGGTGTGGCTGGAGAAGTTGGGTCACTGGGGACATGCCTTGGGAGTTTCTATTCTGTTCCTGATGAACTGAGCACTCTCTCTCTGCTTCCTGTTGCCATGTCCTGATCTTCTTTTCTTTCCCATGCCCTTCCACCCTGGTGTTCTGCCTCACCTGAGGCCAATAGTTATGGGGTTGGCCAACCGTGGACTGAACCTCTGAAACTGTAAGCCAAAATAAACTTTCCCTCCTCCACATTGTTTGTGTCAGGTCTTTTGGTCACAGTAACAAAAAAAAAGTTGATAGCTGATTGAAACATACTACTTTTTACAGATAACCTTGTGGAAAAATTGAAAATATTTATAAAACCTAGCATAGATAAGGGTGTAGAAAGAGGAACTTGACTATAATGCTAGATAAAGCTATTATTTTAAAATACAAATATCATGCTTTTACTCCAGTACATTCATCTTTAGTCATTTACACTTCCCCAACTAGGGAAGGAACAGGTAAGGCCATTGCAACATTTTTAGTCATTATAAAAATCAAAAACAATCCTGAATTTTCATCTGCAGGGGACTGGTTTAAGATTATGGAATATTTATATAAGGGAAAAGGTAGACAGTCATTGAAGAATACAGTAGCTCTCCATATATTGATATGGAAAGACCCTCAAGATTCATTCCAGTGATTCAAAAAGTATTTAACAATAGCTATACTCTCATACATTTATAAAAAGGATATCATTTATATTCATAAAATGTACTACAATCATAATAAACTGTATTGATTACATCTGAATTGTACTGAGCATTTGGGGATAAAAGAGAGATTTTAGTTTACACCCTTCCTATTGCATTAGAAATTTTAATCACATGCCTGTATTTCTTTCTTTTTTAATGTTATAAGAATTTAAAAGTTTTTCATTTGACAAGCTTAAAATGTTTTTTAAGTTTTAGCTTTTTATGGAGAAAGGCTGAGATACTTATTCCCTTGCATCTTAACATAGTTAAGATTTCATTTTCAAACATGTGGCATCACTTTTACAGGAAATGAAGGACTTATGCAACATGGTGTTGAATAATTGCTGCAGTCCAGCTGGACAAAATAACCAAGAGGTGACAAGCAACTGAGAAGGTTGAAGCGGGAACTGCTTTATTGTGGAACAGCTGAGGTATATATATCTAACTGATTTACATAAATCATGACTCAATCAGCATCATCCAATCATAGCATTGCTCCCCTACAGATACAGCAATCAGCCAATAAGGAGTCCCCACCATCTTGATGGCTTGGTGGCATTGCCTCACAAGCCACTCCTCCTGGCAAACTGCCAGGCGCCATCTTGACTTGATGGTGGCCTCCAACAAATAATTTCTTCCTTTCTCCCTTCCCTCCCCCTCTTTGCTTCCCTTTCCCTCTCCTTCTCTCTTTCTTCCTTCTTTCATTCTTTCCTTTCCTTTTCCTCCCTTCCTCTCTCCTTTCATCCATCCTTCCTTCCTTTCTTCCTCCCTCCCGCCCTTCCTTCCTTCCCTCCCTCTTTCTTTCCTTCCTTGCCTCCCTTCTCTCTCTCTCTCTCTCTCTCCCTCCCTCCCTCCTTTTCTCTCTCTCTCTCCTTTTCTCTCTCTCTCTCCTTTTCTCTCTTTCCCCATTACTGGGGATTGAACCCAGGAGCATTCTGCAACTGAACTACATCTTCAGCCCTTTTTAAATTTTTTATCCGGAGTTAAGTTTTCTCTAAATTGTCCAGACTGGCCTTAAACTTGCATTCCTTCTGCCCTAACCTCCCAACTGTCTGGGATTATAGGCATGTGCCACTGTGCCCAGCTGAATAACTTCATTTTTATTCACATAAAGAAACATGAATAAATTATATATCGCTATAATTTAAATCTAAAAAAAAAGTATTTGTTAAAGTAACATGCACACCATTTATTTTTCTACATTACTGCAAGAAGATATTTCCTTCCCTTGACAATGCAATGAAGGCCTACAAGGAGTCTTTCTTGGAAAGATGTCCAAGAGTTCATCAATGGGATTTTAACTAATACCACTGAGAGAGAAATTTAGGGATACAGAGAGAAAAATGAGTCTCTACAGGAAAAATATTCCCGTTCAAATACAGAACAAACAACCTGTAAGCAACTTGTGAGCCAAATAAAGGGGCCTAAAGGATAGGAAAGGACTTAAGGGTGCACTGGACAGCCCATAAATTACTTTGTAACTTTCCAATGCACTGTCAGTTTGCTGGAGTATAGCAAAACAGGAGGAAGGCCTCAATAGAAAGAGGTCCTTAGCCTCATAACGTTAGGAGCTAACATTTGATGGGACTATGACCCTCTGGCACAATCACCCAAACCACCACCCGACAGCCAGAGACATTGGTGAAATGATGAGATCCTAAAAAAATAAAAAATAAAAATTCCTATAATTCTATAGGATAGAGTGCAACTGAAATAAATGACCAAAAGCAAATTATTCTTAAATTATTTATCTATCCTTTCTTCTAACATGGGAGACTTAAATGTAAAGCAAAGCTGCTGGTTACCAATTACTTTTAGAAGTTTTATTCTTTATGTGAATTAAAAAAGACTGAGATGTCCCCAGACATACTGCATGCCAAGTGGAGAACATTGCCTACTTTTTCAAGCCCTTTCTGGATTCATTTCCCCTAACTTTCCTATGATTCCAATTTCCAAGAAGAATTAAAATAAAAGACAATGCCTAAGAAAATTCTGTTTTGATATAAGAGAAACTCATGTACTCGCAGATAACCACTATCTTCTTGCAATTCCAATGTCAAGTTTACCTGGAGCAACACACACACGCGCACACACACACACACACCATTTTGCTTTAAAAATCTGGAAAAACACATAGGATGTAGTTTCTTTCAGAAAAAAAGTGTGTTTGTTCTACATTCTTGTTAATAATTATAATAGTTGGGGGTGCCTCAAAGTGTTCTCCTCATTGTGCTTGACATGGCTTCCTTTGTGACTAGCAATGAGTGGCTCTCCTCTCATAGAATCCAGTGAGTGCTTTAAAGTCCTTGTTAGTTCTTGTTTGAAAGCCCTAGCTCACTGCTTGCTTTATCTAGTAAGATAAGGGAGGTCCTATCAGAGAAATACTGAAAGATTCAGCTGGTGCATGAAAGCTGAACCCAAGAGCTCTAATTTTTAACTTTCAGGTCGTTGTAGAAACAAAATGTAAAAACAGTGGTCTGTCAGTCACAAGGAGTTGATATGGCCGATAAGAACTGAACTCTGCAGGCAAGATCTGGCTAAGGTTTTCTCTTTGATTATGAGACTGGTGGACATTATCAGGCTTGATTGTTTCTCTGGTTTAAATTTGGTGAAATTCCTGAAAAGAGGTTTTAAGTTAACAAACACTTATTTTAGATCTTACTATGTTCCAGACACTATTTTTAGCAATTTGCTGTAAATATTAACTCATTTAATCCTTCCAATAATAAGACATATTGGTGAATTCTATTATTCTGATCATTTAAGTATAAAAAAACCTAGATGATTAGTAATTTGCCCAAGGTCACAGAACTGGTATATATCAGAGTTTTAATTTGAACCCAGAAATCAGGGTCTTAAGTATTTTGCTATACTGCTCCTGTGATCAGGATAAAGCAGGGTTTCTCTACTTGAGCACTATTGACATTCTGGGCCACATAAAATTCTTTGTTGTAGAGGGCCATCCTGGATATTGTAGTATCTTTGACCTTGACCCTTTAGTTCCTGTAGCTCTTGCAAAAATTATCTTCAGACATTGCCAAATGACCCCTGGGGGAGCCCAAATCATCCTTTTTCTGGGAAACCATTTCATATTTCTATCATGAAAATAGAATGGCCAAAGCAGAGGAAATGATAGTAGAAAAATGTAACTTGCTAACAATAACTCAACTATGCCTCGTTACTTTTTCGATAGTTTATCAACATTGAAAACCATAATAGCTGGGTGCAGTTACCCACGCCTGTAATCTCACCGGCTCTGGAGGCTGAGGCATCAAGATTGCAAGTTCAAAGCCAGTTTCAGCAACAAGGTGCTAAGCAACTCGGTGAGATCTTATCTCTAAATAAAATACAAAATAGGACTGGGGAGGTGGCTCAATGGTCAAGTGACCCTGAGTTCAATCCCCAGTACCCTCTCCCGTCGCAAAAATAAGGAAAACCGTAACAAAGTGGTAGGCAGTTTCAAAGACAGCTCTTAATAACCCTTTTCTTCTGGAAGTTACATTTTTATGCTACCTCCTCCCCTAGAGTGTGGGCTAGACCTGGTGATTCATTTCTAATGAATAGAATATGACAAAAGCAATGGGATGTCACTTCTGTGGTTAGATTGTAAAAAGAGCATTCTGGAGATCTGCAGATCTATTGGACAGCATGGTGAGAACAGTGAATAACAATGTATCATACATGCAAAAATTGATAAGGAATAATCTGGGTTCTTTTTTCCAATTGTGGTTTTAGGGATGGAACAACCACTGAGTGAAATCTCCAGCCCTAAGAGAATAATCTTGAATGTTCTCACCACAAAACAAAATAAAAACAATAACTATTTGAGGTGACAGACATGTTAATAGTTGAGGTAACCATTTTTAACTGGATACACATACCCAACATTACATTTTGTACCATAAATATGTATAATTTTTGCTTGTCAATTATACCTCAATAAATCTGGGAGATAAAAGAAAATGTAAATCATACCATATTTGAAAGAAAGAGAAACTGACATCTGTTGCAGTGTAAAAAAAAAAAAAAAACACAAAAGAAGAATGTAAACCCCATGGAGAGAGGAGTTTGCCTTGTTTTCTTTGTGATCCCAGGGCCTGGAACCTCTTAAATAAATAGTGAATGAGGTGAGTACAGTTAATGGTGGTGAGAGAATTGGAGTTTAAATGCCCACCATCCCTAAATATAAATACCAAAGTAAAAATGCTTTATTCTCCACCCCCAACACACACCTAATTCTATATTAATTAGCCTACTCTAAATTGACAAACTTACCCATCTTACTGGGTTGGGTGATTCTATTATTCAGACTCTCAAGCACGATGCCAAGAATCTGAGCTGTCAGCCGATTTCCTAGTTAGTAGTTTCCAGAAAAAAAAAAACAGGAGCAATAGGATGTATGTTAATTTTTATGTGTCAACTTGACTGGACCATGATGCTGAGATATTCAATTAAACATTATCGTCGATGTTTCTGTGAACATGTTTTTGTATGAGATTTACATTTAAATGGGTGGACTGTGAATAAAGAAGTCCACACATAATGGGAGTGGGCCTCATCCAGTCAGTTGAAGGACTGAACATCCCCCAAGCCAGGAGGAATTCTGACAGCCAGAGGCTGGATCTGCAACATTAACTCTTCCTTGGTCTCCAGCCTGCTGTTTCACCCTACAGATTTTGGACTTGTCCGTCTCCACAGTTCTGCGAGTTGGTTCTGTTCTAAAAAGAAAAAGTCAAGTATCAACCGTTAGCATGATCTGATCAAACTCTATCAAAACTTCAGAATATATACATTTTTGTACTAAGATAACACTCACCATGTTAACCACGTAAAAGTGTACAATTCAGTGTTTTTAAATATGCTCACAAAGCACCCATCACAGCTAATTCCAGAATATTTTCATCACCACCTAAAGAAACTTTGCTCACTAACCAGTCATTCCACATTCATCCCTCACCCAACTCCAGACAACTACTACTCTGCCTTCTGTCTTTATGTTTTCTGGACATTTCATGTAAATGGAATCGTGAAGCCTGTTACCTTTTGTGTCTGGCTTCTTTCCCTTGGCACATTTTCAGTGGTGGTCTGTGGGCAAATACTGGCATGGTTAGGTCCCAGGAAGACAGATGAGGCACTAAGGTCATCTGTGTCATGTCTACGTTGCTCTAATCATTCATTGTTGCTTCTTCATAGTAAAAGCTGGTCACAATTTCTTGGAAGGAAGAAAGAGAGGGAAGGAGGGAGGAAAGAGGGAAGACAGAAGGAAAGAAAGAGATGGAATGAGAGAGAAGAAAAGGAGAGAGGAAGAAAGGGAGGAAAGAAAGAAGAAAGGGAGAGCCGGGTGCAGTGGCTCACACCTGTAATCCCAGCAACTCGGGAGGCTGAGACAGGAGGATTTCGAGTTCCAGCCTCAGCAACTCAGTGAGACCCTCTCTCTAATAAAATATATAAAAAGGGCTAGGGATGTGGCTCGGTGGCTAAGTGCCCTGGGTTCAATCCCTGGCACTTGAGAGAGAGAGAGAGAGAGAGAGAGAGAGAGAGAGAAAGGAAAGGAAGGAAGAAAAAAGGAAATAAAGGAGGGAGGGGAGGAGGAGAGGAGGAGGAGGGAAGAAAAGAAGGAAGAAGGAAGGGAGTGAAGAAGAAAGTTGAAGATCAAGGTATAAGCACATTTGGTTTCTTGTGAGGTTTCCCTTTGGCCTGCGGATGGCCACCTTCTTACTGTGTCCTCGTAAGAGCCATCATGTGTGAGTGTTGTCTGTATCCTAATCAGCTCTCTTTATAAGAACGCCAAGTATAATAGATTACGGCCCAGTCAATGGCTCCATTTTACTCTGATTACCTCTTTTAATTACCTCGTGTTCTGAGGCACTGAAGAATTAGATTCAACGCAGGAATCTAGGAAGGACACAATTCAGCCCGTAAGGAGGTGATCCCAATACTCTGTCTTTGATGGCCATTTCTGGGTGATGTGGTTTGCCTCGAGGAGAAATCCTTGGTGCAGAGATGTTACACAGTATCCTGTGCCAGTGACTCTGGGACACTGTGAAAATGGGACAGGGCAGGCCAAGACACACAGCTGGGGAAGGCACGCCTGGAACACATTTCAATCCCAGCAAGGAAGAAGAACGCCCCCCGGAATTAAAAGTTTCCAGAGTAATCATGTTGACGCTGCATGGTTGGCTTGTGTCTTGGGGGGTCAGGACCCTAGGGGAAGCTCAGTACTGACTCTGGATTGAGGAGTGTGACTTTCAGCAGTGAATTAGCCTAGGGAAAGGGAGCCTCTGCCCTTAGTTGGTCTCATCCAGAGACTCTCGACTCCTGCCACGGTAGTCACACCATTCCTAAGTTCACTGTGCAAGCACTAGGGTGGAGCAAGCACAAGCTACTTCCTTTCCAGTCCAGGGGTTGTTCAGGGCTTCCTGTGCTTCCTTTGAACATGATGTGGAAAACAACACTCTGCCTGCCTTGTGCTTACTCTCCACCCACAAGTCTCTTTCCCAGATTAAGATCTTAGGATCTTAATCCTTCCTCTTAAACATCCAGCTAAAATGTTTGAAGTTGTTCCAGTATCAAGTTTAGACTTGTCTCTGGCCACTTCTCCTTTTACATGAAGTTAATGACCAAATGCATGTTTGAATCCTGCTCACCCAGAGCACTGTTCCTGGTCATTGCCTTTCAGTGTATTAAACAAAAGTTAAAGGGGGCTGTTGCTTGGGCTAGGCTCCTGGACTGGGCCTGACAGACCACACTAAAAATCAAAACGAGTCATCATGCCTAGCTTCACATCCCCAAACTAAATTCTCCAACCTTCCTGAGAAATCAGGAAAGAGACAGCAGCCAAATATCCCAACAAGCCAGATTCAATTGGCACGGTCATGAAGTTCCTTCTGTTTAATTCTTACCAAAAAGGGTAATATGAAGTAAGTGGATATTAACTAGTTTTTATTTTGGGAACCAGACTAGATCTAAGCATCCTACTCCATCTATATAAAAATAGTTTGTAGGTTGTACTGATTTCTAACAATCTATGAAGAGATGGATAACTTCAAAAAACAAAAAATTCAAACATCCTCTGAAATGGAGCTATATTAGTAATGTAAAATAATTCATTATTTCTAAATTTAATCCAAGAAAAAATATAACTTTAAGGATGTAAAATACTTATATCCTTACTCCTAATTTCAGAGTTCCATCATCTCCATTCCATGGAGATGGAGGCAAAGGGGAGAAGTAATCAGCATAGATAGTAAATGCTCAGAATGGAAAGATGAGGGCTGATTATCAAAGAAGAGGAAACAGGTTGCTAGCAACTAGCCTCCAGGGTTGTACTTTGGAGGTGGGGCTTGGGTTGCTAACCCTTCCTGAAGCATTCCCACACTCCCCTCCAAATGGTTGCTAACACCTGGGGAGTTCACACTTCTCCAGTGATTACCTCCTGGACTGCTCCTTCCTGCCCTTAGGAGAAGAAAGAGCAGGTGGGAGATTCTATGGGGACTATAAAAAAGCAAGACACACCCATTCCTATAGGCACCCAGCTCTGGGGGCTTCTCTCCAGAGATGTCTGCTACCTCTGTTTTGTCTCTTTCTTAAATAAAACTTACTCTCTACCTTGCCTGGTGTTTCCTCAACATGGTGGAAATGATTCTGACTTCCAATACTGGTATCACTGTCTCCAAACTGAACTCACTGCTTATAGTGTCCTTTCCAATAAACCTTGTTGCAACTGAAAGAAAATAAATAAGATAAATAATAATTCTAATAAGTGCTTCCTCAGAAGGTCATCAGATCACTCTGACTTGCACTCTTGGCTTAGATGTTACTCCTGAAATCTTCCTTGATTTCCACAATATCTTCTAGTCTTCATCTTGCTGACAAAATTGCAATTTCAAGGATAATAATTTCATATTCTATTTCAGTCAACTCACTAAACCATAAACTCCTAGAATGGTGAAGGAATATATTATTTGCTTCTATGTCTCTAGCATCTGGCTCAGATAGGTTATAAATAATTTGTATTTCTTAAAATATTTATAAATCTTTAGTTTTAAATCATAGTTCTTATGTTTAGTTTTTAAAGTTAACTTAAAAACATGAAGTGATATAAAAGGTCCAATTATAACTATTTCTTAAGAGATTTAAAAAATACTCTATTAACTAGTAGCAAAAATGAAAAAGCTTTCAAAGGATAAAATTGTCTTTTTCTAAATCAGATCACACATATTTGCGTTTATTTACTTACACAGTAAGCATGTTTTTTAGACATGTTTATTACCAATAATTCTTAGAAAGAAAAAAATTTCTTGTCTTGCATTCTTATTAGCTTATTCATCTGTTTTCATTTTATCAATATGATCACTCATGGCTTTTAAATTCTCTTACAATCTGAAAATACTAGATGAAGATAATGAGTCTTAATAGAAAAGACTCTGGAAATACACAGCAGCTCATCAGGGGATCTTTGTAACTTAGCAACCACCAATAACACTCTCAAAGTTCCTTAATAACCTTATAGTTTTGACAAATAATTTTGTGGTAGGGCAAATGTGTGTGATGATGTGTGTTTCATATTTTCTTGTGTTGGGAGGATGATTTCAACAGAAGACATTTCTTTAAAAAGCACTCCTACTTCTGTGTGAGCTTCTATCAATCATGGAGACATATTGACTTCTTAAAGTCTCACCTTCAAAGGGACTGATGCTTTTATGGAAATTACTTATCATGCTCCATTTTTTCTCACACTTGCAGTATGGCTTATTGGGGAAAGCAGTAGATCAGGAGCCAGAGGACCTGGAACATCATTCTATGTGAACCTAAACTTGAGCTGTCTGGCCTACAAAATGTCAAGCTTCCTCACCTGCCTAAGGACTGTCCAGAGTGTTAATTGAGAGATGTATGAAAATGTATCAGGAAAGCACTGATACCGCTGGTTATCGGTTCTGCTCCCTCACATGTTAAAGTTTGAACATTAGAGAAGCACACCAAGGCAAGCATATACTGTTAAGGTCGGGTGAGCATCGGAGGAAGAGACCACCAAGAGACTGTCTCATGCAACAGCAGAGGGTTCATTGGGGGTCCAGCATGCTGGGGCTCAGAGCTCACTTGAATGGAGCAGAGAGCCCCGAGAACAACTTAAGCAGAGCTTATATACATTCTTTGGAGAGGGCAGGGACTTTACATACATCACAGCATCCCTTAGCAAATCATCACATACCGCGGGAAAATCAAATAACAACTCTAAGACATGATTAGCACGTTCACTGGCGGGAACAAGTTGGGTAGGGGTGATTGGTTAGCACAAACAAAGGGGTATATATTTGAACTGGTTGGGTTAAGCCCTGAGGTGTGTACGTGCTGAGCTGCATGGTCTCTGGGAGGGGTTGTTTTTACAGAGTGACCAGATGGTCAGGAGAGATTTCTCAACATACATTTACTGGTCTCTCCGGGAGTTGTTTTGACCCTTCCATAAATTTCAGGTCCCAGGAAAACAGAACTTAAAGAAATTGAAACTTAACAGAACTTAAAACAAGTCTTATCCTTTACATTTTAACCTTTCAATACAGCAGGGTTTATTTAAAAATGGGTAACATAGACTTCTCCCCAGAGGGAGAAGGGGACCATAGCTGGTATCTTGGTATCCCAAGAAGCATTCTGCCTTTTTCATACGTCTTAGTCTTAGGCTTCCTTTGTTCTGCTCTCTTCCCCTGATCTCTCTCCTTCCTGTGTAAGTAACTAGGCCTAGGAAATGCTGGGTGGGTTGGGCAAAAGGTGGGAAACTGGTGGGCTGAAGGGGGAAGGGCAGGATGGTGCAGCCCAGGGCAACCTTCTAGCTCCCTGTAGGGAGGGGCAATTCCTGGGACAGGTCACCTTAGCAACAGGTTGGAGCTGGGGCAGGGTATCTTGATGGAGTGGAGGAAGGGCTCTGAAGGAATTAACATTTCAATCCCTCAGGGGACAGTCTCCAACTTCCCAACTCAAAATTGGCCTCCCAGATCCGATCTGGACCTGACTCGATTTTCCAATCTATACTGACTGCCTGTCTAATTCTGGCTTCAGCACCAAGTATTGAAATGTGAAGGAGCATTGCTATTATTTTCAAGTTTTAAACCATGTTTTCATTCTGCTGGACAAAAACAATTCAAGTAGCTTTTTTTTTTTTTCTGCTAATGAAGCCAGATTTACAGATAGGTATTTAGTGTAGTTAGGTAAATCGGGTCTAATATCTAGTAAGATAAATAAAATGGAGGCCATTACAGAGAATGTGAAAAAACAGCCTCTACCTCAGAGCAAAGCCTGTCCAAGGAAGGGACATCACCTTTGTCCCTGGAAAAACCCACAGAGCACTCCTAGCCTCATTCCCACCCTGCTAAGTTGTTTATCTACAAATAACAGGAGAGATCTGCTGTGCCAGGTGTCCCTGACTCAGTCAGGCTAGGTGGGGATCCATAGCAACCCCCTAGCAGCCACCAATCAGCATGAGACAGGGAAATACCTGGGATTCCAGATGACCCTCCCAGTAGTTTATGGTGGTTGATAACATGGGAAACCATGTAGTTCAGCATGTACACCCCTCTTGGCTTAAACCAATCAGTTCAAATGAATACCCCTTTTGTACTGACCAATCACCCCTACCCAACTTGTTCCCACCAGTGAATGTGCTAATCATGCTTTAGAGTTGTTATTTGATTTTCCAGCGGTGTGTGATGATTTGCTAAGAGATGCTATGATGTATGTGAAGTCCCTGCCTTCTCCACAGAATGTATAAAAATGTTGGAAACCCTGGGCTGGGGGCCTCTCAGCGTCACCAGTTGCTGTGTGTGCACGCAGAGGACCAAGCTAGCTCGCAATAAACACCTCTTTGCTGTTTACATCAATCTTGGTCTCTGGTGGTCTTTTGGGGGTCCCGAATTCGAGCATAACAAATGGAGTCCAGGAACCACTTGGGGAAAGTGAAATGTTAATGTCCCCAAGGCCCGGAGCCCATCCTAAGGAAATGTTAATGAAGCAGCTCCCAGCAAACAAGGAAGTGCTAATCAAAAGCTGCCCCAGATTACTCCTTCAGTGCATCTATCTCCAGCCTTTTGGGCCTTCCCACCTGCATTCTATCACTGAAAGATAAAGGGAAACAAAAGACATGAGTGTGGGAAAACTGAAAGAAGACCTTAGCTACAAAAAAGGGAAGATCTCCCCCTTCCATGGATTCCGCCTTTTGGGTCCCCTTCTTCCTCTGGGGAGAAGTCTTTTCTTCTGTCCTTTAATAAAGCTTCCACCTTCCACTCTACACTTGCCTCGGCTGCTTCTCTGGTGTTGTACTTCAGCATTCGGGAAGCAAGGACTTGTCACCGGTAAACAGTGGTAACACTAGGAGATGCTGTATCAAGTTTTCTACTTAAAGAAAACGCCTTGTGTTGAGAGCCACAGCCCAGTCAGAATGACGCCTGGCATTTGCCAGAGGGAATGGTTGAAAGGTGATGCCAGCGAACCATTGAGATGATGATTTGAATTAAGCTATATATAATTGCTGTGATGCTGGATTGATTGAATTGTATATTTGACCTTTACTGTTGGGCAATAGGGCGGCTCTTGCTGCCTCGGGCGCCCGCTACTTTGGAGTTCCCGTGCAGTTCTCGTGGGGGTTGGTGAGATTGGACGGAGCCCGGTGGAGGGAGTGTGTCCCAGTGTGGTGTGTGCAGTGCCGGTGAGAGTTGGGGAATAAAGAGTTGCTGTTTGAATCTACAAGGCTTTGTGGCGGCTGGGTTATTTGTGCCCACCCAGACTGCGGCAGCCTTGTTTAACCAAAGGAACTTACATTGCTCTGATATTGTGTTCTCAAAAAATAGGCTCCCATTTTAATTAGTCATCTTTGCTTGTCCCTTTCAAAATCCCAGAGTTGGAAGTGCCTTTTGATAATAAGCATATTTTAAAAAGTGTCAAAATACATAAAATACCCCAAGACCCAGTCTAGTCTCAAGACTCATCAAAACCAAGAATAAGGCCTTAAAGTGACAAGTGGACCATCCCTGGATAGACAGGCAAGGCTGCTAGGCTTCTGTCTGTGCCTCCCATCCTTCATCTTTCTCCTAGCATCTTGGCAGGTTTCCCAGTCTTCATAAAAAGGTGACCAAGGGAATAAGAAGGAAAGTAGGCAGGACAGGAAATAAATATGGTGAATGACAAAATAAAAATATAGAGAGCTTTATGGTGGGTGTTTGACCTCATTTATGATCTTCTAAGTTGATCCTGGGTTAAAAAAAAAAAAAAAGCGGGGACAGAGCTTCCCTTGGGCATGGTACAGGAAGCAACAGATGCCCGAAGCCTTAGGCATAGATTATCATTCAAAGTGAAAGGTTATGACAAAATAGACAATCAATAAAAATAATAACTAACACTTGCTTTGGCAGCAGGCACCTTAAACAAGCAGCTTACAGACATGTAAGGGTCAAGCGAAGCTTCGGAGAAAGAGACCACCAAGTGACCACTCATGCAATTGGCAGAAGGGCATTTATTGAACCAGCATGCTGGGGCTCCGTGCCCACTCAAGAAGGGAAAGCAGCCCAGAGCCCCGAGCAGGGGCTGAGCACTGCTTAAGTACACTTTTGGGGGAGGGCGGAGGGCTTTGTATACATCAGAACAAATCATCATGAGGCGCGGGAAAATTGAACAACAACTCCTAAACATGATTAGTCCGTTCATTGGCGGGAACAGGTCAGGCTGGAGTGATAGGTCATTCCTAAGGAGGGGGTTACATTCAAACTGATTGGTTTTAGGGCCTAAATGACTACGTGACCAGTTACACAGAGCCCTTCAGTTATTAAACAACCAAGTAGTCAGGGGAAATATTTACTGGGCAGTTCCAAGCATTGTCTTAACAGCTACAGAAATTTCAGGTTTTGCAGGTAGCATAGAAACTTAACAATACCTAATCCTTTACCTTTTAACTCAGACCTTGCAGCTTAGAAACTTTACAATACCCGGTCTTTTACCCTTTAACTTTTACACTTTAACTTCAATTTCTTTTACCCTTACAGACAGTGACTTTCACCTGTCTGCTGTCATTTACTTCTCAAAACAACCATATGAGGTAGGTGCTAAATTTTTTTTTTAAATCATTTTCCATGTGAGGAAAGTGAGACCCAGAAATTGAAGTAACTTCCCCGAGTTCACACAACTGGTTAAAAAAAAGAGCAGGGAATGAAATCAGGCTGTCAGACTCCTGAATTCTGCCCATATTTTGCTAATCTGTAGAAAGAGCTGAGCTTCGAACTCTTCCTAAAGTACACCAAACACTCTGGAAGGCATTCTTCTCCGCATCAAGAGAGAACGACCCCTCAGTGACAAAGTCACGGATGAGGGCGCTGAGGATTTGGGGGCCAAGTGGTCAAATGTTCAGTGGCACAAACAGCAAATATAATATGAAGTCAAAAGTATGATGCATCATTGGCTGTGGTGTCGACCTGAATAGGATTGCTTTATACAGACGATGTCCAAGGGGCTAAAAGGATTTTAAATGATGGCTCAATGAAGTAACTGCTCCACAATGTGGGTCACAGCTAGTTCAATCAATTGTTTATCATTTTCCTGTCCATTGAGCCTTCTCAAGGTCACATCATTCTGTGATGTCCATTTGACCGAGAATAAGGCTGCTCTTGCCTTGGGCAGCTCACAATCTACTAGAAGCAGCAGGACTTTAATTTTTTTTATTTTTAATTGTCACATAATAATCGTACATGTTTATGGAGGCACAGTGTGATATTCTGGTACATGTATATAATGTGTAATGATCAAATCAGGGTGATGTGTAAATCCATTACCTCAAACATTTGTCATTTCTTGATGTTGGAAGCACTCAAAATCCTTTCTTGTAGCTTTTTAAAAATATGAAATAATTTTTTGTTAACTATAGTCCTATTGTGCTATAGAATGCTGAACTTATTTTCCTATCTAACTGTATTTTTGCATTAAATAACCAATTATTTTAGTCAGGTTTTGCGTCACTGTGACTAAAATACCTGACAAGAACAACTTAGAGGGAGAAAAGTTTATTTTGAGTCATGGTATCAGAGGCCTCCGTCTGTGGTCACCGACTCCACTGCGCTGGTCCCAAGGGGAGGTGACCCCTAATGGGAGAAGGGCCTGGTGGAGGGATGCTGATTCCCTCATGGCAGCATGGAAGCAGACAGAGCAGGGGAAAATGTGGAAAGGACTTCAGGGGAGGTGATCCTTCCAGGGCACACCCCTGTGACCCACCTCCTCCAGCCAGCCATTCCCCACCTGCCTACAGTTACCACCTGGTCACTCCATTCAAAGTAGTATGGACTGACAGTTTACAGCTCTCATAATCCAACTGTTTTATCTCTCAGTATTCCTGCATTAACACAGAAGCTTTGGGGGGACACTTCACATCCTAACCATAATACCAACCTGTCCCTGTTCCTCCAATCTACCCAAACTCTGTTTAACTCTATTGAACAGTCTTTCTTCCTCATTCCCCAGGTCAACTACTCCAGGTGTTTTGCTAATCCACTTGCCTATAACCTTGCCTATCACCATGGTAGTGGGGCTTGCTAGACTGTCTGTTCCTTCTCTCTCTCTCTCTCTGCATGTCTAGGGTATTCTTCAAGGGTGAGTTCAGGATCCACCTCCCATCTGGCCATACAAGGCTCATAATGATCTCTTTTTAACAGAAAGACCACAGCTTGACTGGAACTCCCATTTGGTGCTTGTCTTGGTTTGCTACCACAAATTGGATGGCGGAAACAAGAGACACTTCTTGTTTCAAAGTTCTGGAGGGCAGAAGTCCAAGATCTAGCTGTGGATTACAGGTTAATAGAAGTCTGAACATATTTCTCAAAGCATATCATCTCAACCAAATATGACTTTTTTTTCTTTATATGGAAGTTAGCTTACATCATTCTCTAGAAGAATACAGCACATTCATGTCAGCTTGACCTTCTCAGGGATTTACATGAAGCACTTCATTTTTCCATAATGATAACCAGTATTTACTTTCAAATTGCTTTTAAAGTAACCAATTTTTCACAATATCCAGGTGCAATTATTCCTAGAGCTAAGAGTTCAAAAGACAGCCTTCTGAGATCTTTACACTAAAAAGTAAATTGATGGTAAATAACTTGATTTTATATACATATAAAAAAGTTGAACAGCTTTTAGAAACCTAAATATCACTTTTTCTTATTAAGATGTAAACATGAACCACATGAGGTAAGTATTGAAGTCGTTGGTACTTCAATAACTGAGCTAGTTTTGCCATGCCTTATTTGTTCCGTTTCCTTTCTTCCCTACTGTGTATGCACTTTTTTATGCTCTGCCTGCAAGCATAATATACTTCTTATGTAAATTAGAGATTCTTCCAAGAGAAAAACTTCTGTCATAAAATTCGGAAGTTGTAAGACTGGCAACAGAAATTTCGGTAACTAAATAGGGTTGGTCAGCTTTTTATCACCATGACCAAAATACCGGACAAGAACAATTTAGAGAAAGAAGAGTTTATTTGGGGCTCACAATTTCAGAGATTTAGTCCATGGTCAAGGTGACCCCATTGTTTGGAGTCCCAGGTGAGGCAGAACATCATGGAGGAAGGGTGTGACCCAGGAAAGCTATTCAGGCCCTAGCAGCCAGGAAGGAGGTGGGGGGAGAAAGAGAGAGAGAGAGAGAGAGAAACCTGGGACAAGATATAAATAAACTCCAGTGACCTACTTCCTCTAATCATGCCCCATGTGCCTACAGTTACCACCCAGTAATCCATTCAAATTATTTATCTCTTAAATGGACTGATCCATTGATCAGGTCACAGTCCTCATGATCCAATCATTTCACCCCTGAACATCCCCATGTTGTCATTAGAAGCTTTTCAGAGGACACCTCATATTCAAATCATAACACTATACTTCTAACCATTTTCATTTCTGACATTTTCTGAGACATTTTTTTTTCTTTTATTTTAAATTTTTTTTTATTGTGGGTTGTTCAAAACATTACAAATTTCTTGACATATCATATTCCACACTTTGAATCAAGTGGGTTATGAACTCCCACCTTCACCCCATACACAGATTGCAGAATCACATCAGTTACACATCCATTGATTTACATATTGCCATACTAGTGTCTGTTGTGCTCCGCTGCCTTTCCCATCCTCCACCCTC
>NW_026000211.1:10163887-10202937 GCF_001458135.2 Marmota marmota marmota | reverse complement strand
TGTGTACCACACTGGCAGGCCACTGGGCCTGACCCGCCAGGCTGTCACAGGTCTGTTTACCTTGCAAGCGCGAACAGCGGCTCTGCCCTGCCCCTCCTACCACGCCCATGTACCACTGGGTCGCGGGTCTGCCCACCTTGCGGGTGCGGGTGGAGGCTCCGCTCCGCCCCCTCTCCAATTGGGGCCACGCGGTCACCACGCTGGCGAGCCACTGGGCCTGTTCCGGGCGCTGGCGGTGGCCCGGCTCCTCCCCTCTGGCTCGACGACAAATTGAGGAGACTCGGGTGTCTGTGCCTCACCCCCCCTACCAGGAGACCAACTCTGAGACATTTAAATAGTATTTTGTTTAGTTCTCATAATAATCTTTGGAGATTGCTAGCGTTTTGTTGTTGTTGTTGTTTTGTTCCTTTTTGTTTTTTTCTTACATGTATCATAAGGTATTTCTCCTTAAAATCCAAATAGCAATAAATGTCATTGCCGCAGTCTGGCTGGGCACGAATAACCAAGCCACCACAAAGCCTTGTAGGTTCAAACAGCAACTACTTTATTTCAACTCTTACTGGCACTGCATGCGCGCTTTCCCGCCAACGCCACCCACGTGGCCTTCTCCCCGGACACACTACACACCAACTGGAAAACCCTCCTCCAGCACTTCCCCAACCAATGGGAACTCTCCGGGAATCCCCGCGAGAACTCCAAAGTAGCAGGCCGAGGCGGACAGTAAAGGTCTAACATACAATTGAATCAATCCAGCATCATCTTAATGGCTCGCCTCTCAACCAATACTATTGGCAAAATGCCAGGGGCCTTTCCGACTCAGCTGTGGCTCTCAGCATGTCATTTTTTTTTTTCAGGAAACAGCCAGGTAATTTCACTTCCATGCAATTTTCAAACATAATTCCTGTGAATTTTGTGGCATACAAATCCATCTCCTGACCCATACTTGGTTGGGCATCCTTTAGGTTTTTTAAGACTTCTAATAATCTCTAATGTTTCATTCAGGATGTGATAGTGTTTTCATTTAAGATTTTGGCAGGAGTAAGGAGGCGTATGGGCAGGGTCAGATGTTTCAGATCTTTCCATTTGTCTCTCCCTGCTGTGAGAGTTCTTACCATGCTAGCCAAGGTACGAATGTTGGGGTTCTGTTGATTACAGAGTAGTGCATTCTAGGTACACAAGCTGGGACAAGTGCAATGACCATCAGGTAATTCTGTAAGTCCCAATAGATTCATGGTGAAACAGAATTGAGGCCTTTATCTAACCCTCATACACCTACAGTCGAGAAAGAGAGACGCTAATGGCACTTTGGATCTCCAGGTATAAATGTCAACCAGGACCTGTTTTTGTTTCACCAAATGTTTGTATATTTTCCCTTTTCCCAGAGTTCCATTGACTGAGGAAATAGTGGTTGGTTCTTCTGGAAAAAAAAAAAAGGGCAGAATCATTACTAGTTCTGTCATTACAGAACTGTCAGTCATGACACAGAACTTCATACATGAATATGAATGGATACACTGAGAATCCCAGTAATGCCCTCTCGCTGTGAATTACTTATGGCTTCAGGATGTAAAATTTCCTTGACTGGGTACCAATGGGCATGGTCATCTGGTTGGTCTCCTGTTGTCTTAGTCATCTCAGGTTACTACAACAAGATATCATAGGCTTGAGTGGTCTTAGCAACAGAAGTTTATTTCTCATGGTTCTGGGGGCTTGGAAATCTAATATGAAGGTGACAGCCCATTTGGTTCCTGGGGAGGGCCCTCTCCTGGTTTCCAGTCAGCCATCTTCTTGCTGTGTCCTTATGAGGAAGAAAGAGAGATGGTCTCATTTTCATATGAGAGTATTGATTCCATCATGGGACCTTTACCCTCATGACCTCATCTAAACCACTTTCAAAAGATCTCATCACCAAATACCATCACATTGAGGATTATGGTTTTAAATATGGTATCTGTCCATATTTCTCCTTTTTGTAAGATACCAGTCATATTGTATTATAGCCCACTCTAACAAACTCAACTTAACTAGTTAAATCTGCAATGATCTTATTTCCAAACAAGATGGCATTCGAAGACACTGGGGATTAGAATTTCAACATATGAATTCTGGGGAAATACAATTCAACCTATATCAGCAATATATAATTCAAAAGAAGTTCAAAACTTTAGTAACCTTTCCATAAAATCCAATAAAAATCTTTCTATACTCTATGTATTTTTTTATCTGAACAATATTTATATATGTTTGTGGTATATACATATATATATTCTATTTTTTACTGATATATATTTTCCCATGTATTTTTAAAACAGATGTGATGATTATCATATCAATATAGTCAATATCATACCTTTCCAAATTTGTCTTTAATAAATCTGTATTTTCTACTGATACATAGATATATAGATAGATTATATATTTATATATAATAAATATATTAAATAAATACATATACTTATTTTCTACTGATATATATCTTGTCTACTGATACACATCAGTAGAAAATAGGAATAGATTGATGCCAATTCCTTCCAATTGTAGCAATAGGAACAAGCACCAGTTTTCAAGAACCTGAAAAGAAATACGTATAACTGAAGTTTTTATTTAATAAGTGTCAATAGTTTATATTCATTCAGCTTGATTAATTACATACTATTGATAATCATAATCTGAATTTGTCCAAGTGTGCTTTATATTTCCTACCCAAATTTTTACAGAGGAATAGAATATTTGATTTAAGGAGCTGAGGTGGTGGTTCAGTGGTAGAGCGCTTACCTATCATGTATGAGGCACTGGGTTGGATTCTCAGCACCGTGTATAGATAAATAAAATAAAGGTCCATTGACAACTCAAAAATATTTTTAAAAAAGAACACTTGATGTAAGAAAAAAACTTTACAGAATTAGAAAATACATTTATTTGAGAAAATTATTTAGGGAAAAAACTGGAATATATATTTGAAATTTTTTAAATGAGGTAAAATTGCCAATATAAAGGGAAGCTTTTCTATGTTTTCTTTGAGATTTTCTGTTTCTTCATGATGAGTCTTGGGAAGTTGTGTTTTTAGAAGTTTGTTCATTTAATCTAGTCCTCTCAATTTGTTGGCTTGCAATTTTTTATAGTATTCTTATAATCCTTTGATTTCTATAAAATTTGTTGTGATACCTTCTATTTCATTTCTGATTTTAGTTATTTGAATCTCCTTTTTATATTCTTCATTTTAACTGAAGGTTTTTCAGTTTTGTTGATTTTTTTCAAATACAAAAGGATGTATTTTACCCTTATAAAAACAGACCAAGACTGGATTTCATTGATTTTTCTCTATTGCTCTTCTTTTCTCCATTTAATGTTTCCTCTAATATTTATTATTTACATTGCCTGCTAGCCTCAGGTTTATATTGTCATTCTTTTAATTTCTTAAAATGTGAATTTAGGGCATTGATTTGAGAAGTTTTTTTTTTTCTTTTTACTCTGTGTACAACTATAAATTTCCCTCTGAGCAAGGCTTTTGTTGCATCTCTTAAGTCTAGCTTAAGTCTGGTATATTTTCTAATTTCCTCTTGTTTTTTTCCTTCTTTGACCTTTATTTAAGAGTTTCCTAACTTCCACATGTTTGTGTGCTTTTCAATTTGCCTTCTGCTATTGATGCCTAGTTTCATTCTATCGTGGTTGGAAAGAATAGTTTGAATCATTTCAATCTTTTTAAAGTTCTTAAGACTTATTTTGTAGCCTAACATAAGGTTTGTCCTGAAGATGCCTAAAGTCTGTCCTGGAAAATGCTCCATGAATCCTAGAAAAACTATGAATTCTGCTGTTTTGGGGGTTTCATATATTTTTAAAATAGATGGAGTGATAATCATATCAATAGTGTCAATGTCACACCTTTCCAGAGAGAAAGAAAGAAAGGAATGAATTTTAAAAAATTTAATCTGTCTGTATTTTTATATGATGGGAAGAAGAAATACAAATTAATTTTTATAGTTAATTTCTTCTACATTATACACAAAAATAAAAAAATGAATAAAGGACATTTATTTTTCATCACTTCAATGAGGAATCACCCATAACCTACACCAAATTCCTCTTCAGACATGGTCTGTTTTTAAGTTCTCTATTCCACTTTATTGACCAATTTTCCTGTTTATGCCCTAGTATGGTTCTGTAGTATGCCTTCATATGTGCTAGAATACATCCTCTAGAGACTTGGATCATTCCCTCTCTCAATCTTCTAAATAATTTATGCTTTTCATACAAATTTCAAAGTGCACTTTTTAAATTCTTCAAAACTATTTTCTGGAAATATGGTATATATACACAAAGAAGTTTTACTCAGCCATAAATAAGAATGAATTTATGTTATTTGCTGGTAGATGGATGGAACTGTAGAACTAAATATTTTCTCTCATACACAAAAGTTAGGGAGAGAAAAAGAAAGAAAGGAATAAATAAAGAGATCTCCAAAAATAGAAGGGAGACCAATGGAGGAGAGGAAGGGGATCAAGAAGGAGGGAGGCAGGGTGTGGGGAATTTCTGGGGGATGAAATGTACCAAATTATGCTATGTCCATGTACAAATATAAATCCTGAATATATATATATATATATAATTATAATGCACTAATTAAAATAATAATTAGAAGCGAGATCAGTAGAGTAGGACAAGTAGATCAGAGGTAGAGAGGAAAGAAATAAATGAAAGATCCTGGGGAATGAAATTGATCAAATTATGTGCATGTATGAATAATGGCATAATGAATTCCACTATTATTTATAATTATAATGCACTAACATCAAATTTTAAAAATATGAACTGAAACGCAGAAAAGTAAATTTTAACAACTTTTAAAAACTTATATGAAGAGACTAGGCCTTTGAGCACAATTATTTTGGGCAAGAAACTCCTTATTAAAAGACAATGGAGGCTGGGGATGTGACTCAAGTGGTGGAGCTCGCCTGGCATGTGCGGGGCGCTAGGTTCGATCCTCAGCACCACATAAAAATAAAATAAAGATGTTGTGTCCACCAAAAAAAAAATTAAAAAATAAATATTAAAAAGTTCTCTCTCTCTCTCTCTCTCTCTCTCTCTCTCTCTCAAAAAAAGACTGGAAACTTCCTATATATTTAGAAATTAATCAAAACATTCCTAAGTAATCTATAGGTTAAAAAAATACTATGTAAATAGAAATATTTTTATTAAGTTCTAATGAACATTCCATATATCAAAACTTATAAGTATAGCTAAAACTATGCTTAGAGGAAGATAGTAATGAATTTAATATTAATAAAATATATTGATAGGAAAGAAAAGCTTAAAAAAATCTATAATTTAAGCATTCATTTCAAAAATTTAGACACAGAGGAGCAAACTGAACTCCTTTCTCTAAAATGCAAAGAAATAGCAAAACCAGGAGCAGAAATAAATGAAACAATAAGCAAATATATTACAAAGAAAATCAACAAAGTCAAAAGGTGTTTTTTTAGGGAAAAGAGAAATTATAGATTTGATAAACCCCTGCAATAATGATCAAGAAACAAAAAGGCACAGATTAACAAAATCAGGAATGAAAAATGGGTAGCAATATATACCCTATGGGCATTAAAAAATAACGCTAAGGTGTAAGAATAGCACCTTGGTAATTTCATGAATTAGATTAAATGGATTCATTCTAATGAAAATACTACTTTAAAAAATCCTAACACATGAACATACATGAACATTACTGGATGATTCTATATATTTTGAAAAATGTAAATATTATCATTATTATTCCTACAATTGAAAACAGTCCCAGAGGGCTTCATTGGTGAATTCTGCCACACATTTAAAGAAAACTGACATTAACCTCACATAACCTACTGCAGAGAATAAAAAAAAGAGAACATTGCCAATACACTTTGTGAGGTCATGAAGTCAGCATAAACTTGATACCAAACCTAAAGAGATCATTCTAGAAAAGAAAAACAATGGAACTATCTTTTTCAAGAGCATAGATGCAAATAGGCTAAAAATACAGTAACAAACTTAAGTTCTAGAATGTGAAAAAGTCCAACTTGGTTATATCATAGGAAAGTTAACTACATATTTGAAAATCCATCATTACAATGAACAGAATAAAGGAGAAAATCTACATAGTCATTCTAAAATCTAATTATGGTTAAGAAAGAAATTTAGCAAACTTTGAAAGAGTGGGGTCCCTCCTTTATCTAATATGGAAAATCTACAACAATGTCTTCAAGAATACCCACAGCAAACTTTATTCCTACTGGTGAAATGTTAACACCTGTTTAGTGATTGGAAATGACACAAAAATGCCTTTATGACCACTCCATTTCATGTTGCAATGGAAAGTCCAGTGTCATGAGACAATAAAGAAAAAGCATAAATAAAAGTTTTCTGTCAGGCAAAAAAAAAAAAAAGAAGCATAAAAATTTAAAATATAAAACTATCATCCAAGATAATATAAATGCACTTATAATAAAAAAGAATCTAAATATGTGAATTTTAAATTTACTTTCAAAATACAAAATATAAAAATCCATTATTTTTCTATATTCTAGAAACAAATGATTAGAAGATGAAATTTTATAATATCATAACATTACTTGAAACATATAATATCTATGAATAAATATATGAATAATTTTTTGGTTTTGGATTTGAGACAGGATCTTGCTGCGCTGCCCAGATTGGTCTCAAATTTGCAGGCTCATCGTCATGCTTCAACTTCCCAAGTAGCTGAGATTACAGGAACACATCATTTTGCCTATCATAAATAATCTCTAATATTTTTTTTTATTTTTAGTTGTAGTTGGACACAATAACTTTGTTTTATTTATTCATTTTTATGTGGTGCTGAGGATCAAACCCAGGGCCTTGCACACGTTAGGCGAGCACTCTACCACTGAGCCACAACCCCAACTCTAATCTCTAATCTCATATTCAGGGAAAAAATAGATATTACCAAATGAAAGGTAATATCATGATATGGATCATAAGATTTAGCATTAAGATGACAGTTTGCTCCAAATCAGTCTATTAGAAGAAATGCAATACCAGTTGTTTAGGAAAAACTGTCCAAAACAGGAAATTGGAAAAAAAAAAAAAAAGATAACTGTGGAACTTTAAATATCATGCTAGAACATTTTTCAATAAGCTGAAGTCATCTGACTTTTAATTAAATTAGACATGTTTAAACTGGTAAGTTTGTTGTTATTTTTGGTTTGTTCTAAATGAGAATCTTAAAATTGACAATTTTATTGCTTCATAGATCATTAATGTGATGTGTATTTAATGTAACAATCTTACTTCCATATTCCTTTCTCCAGTGACTATTTAAGTCTTAGTTCTTCATTTCATCTTTGAATGGTCCCTGTCACTCTTCAGGTCTTCTCATTAATGAATTAAATGAAGCTTAACTACAAGTTTCCTATATATTTGTCTGAGAATTAGGACTAAACAATTGAGAATGATAATCTTACTTTAGAGAGGTCCCACTGATAAGTGTTGGATCAAGATCCTTGACACCATGTCTTTTGGGATTCTTTGTTTCCCTGTCCTTCTCTTACTACTGAGTGCAGCAAAAACTAGGTTCTACTTAGGGTTCTCATGTATCAAAGTCAGATGGTCATTTATACGTCTGTGTTCTCAATAAGATGTTGTTGTCTTTAAATCTTAGGAAGAGAAAAGAGGTTTCCAAAGGATATGACTTCATACAGTTGGAAGCTGGTTATTCCTCCAGGAATGGTAGTTTATGAAAAATAAAGGTGTCCAATATTTCCTAAATTTTTAACAAACTCAGGAGCTCATGGTTCAGTCTCTTCTCTTCTGCTAACTCTAGTAGATCATTAACAGGACAATTTTTAATGAATCTCATCTTCGTGGTCTGTAAAATGAGAGAAATAGCTTGAACCTAGCCTTTAAGTTCCCTTTAATGATTTTATGACAAAGGTCAAGATAATAGGCTGTCTTTCCCCCAATTAAATTCTAAAAATGAAAGGAGTCCATCTTGTGCATGTGTACTGAGCAAGAAATAATGCTTTCTGGGGGAAAAAAAAGAAGAGAAACACATTTGTTAAATAGTGCAATAAGTCTGTATTTGGAATAGAACATAGGTTGTTGGTTGCATATATCAAGGTGGGGCAAACAAAGTTCAGTTGAACTCAGTTCCCTTCCATGATGAACATGAATATATGAATATGTATGATATAGATGCATGATAGATGAACACATGTGAATAACTGAGTCATTGAAACTCTGCTGAGAAAAATGCCAAAACCAGAAAAATAAGCTTATTTTCCATAAACGGGTACACATCTTAAGTAATTATCAAACCACTTTTCATTCTTAACCAAAGTTTAATTCCCCCAAATAACATAAAAATTGGACATCTTGAAAATCGTAAGAAATCATACTCACCTTCATATATACACATGCACATGTATACCTACATAATTTATCAAAACAATATATACAAGTAAAATCCCCATTGAAGTTCATCCTTGGCAGTAACAAGGTACATACATGGTAAAAAGAAGTAAAATAATACAAGTATATTCTATCATGGCTTTATTTTCAAAAATATAAAATTAAACTGTCTTTTGGAAAAACAGACTTCCTACAGTTTTATACACATTTATACCCAGGCTGCAAGAAAATAATGACAAGCAGAAAATAATGTCAGGACTGAGGTTAACATCTTATATTTAACTACTTTGAATTGTGTAAACATTGTCTATGCAAACATTTATTCTGTAGCTCAGTAGTCACAGAGTTAATGAAGGAATTATAGCTCTCTAGGCAGAAATTCTATCAGCTCTTTTACTGGGTAAACCAAATAGCCAAACTGATTCTTACTCCCACATCCCAAGCATGGAGGCTTATTTAGTATTTATTAGGATGGTGCTCAGTGAATCATCACTTGCCCCTTTGCACACCAAAATTCAAGAGTTCTCCAAAGTGTTGAACATCATAGAAACTGAAAATAACATTCATTTTATTTTATTCCAAACTGGATATGTTTGCATCGCACACTGCAAAGTAACAGTTCTGCTAGCCATTAGAGAACCAGGCTACCTCAAGAAAAGAAAGGCCCAGTGTCTAATCTCTAGATGAAATAGCAATCAACTGGGTTTTCAATGGGCATATGAATCATAAACCTGTAATCAGAATGAAGAAATGTGTCCTCATCATAAAGGAATACAGCATAGTCTTATTACTACTAATATAACACACACCTAAATCATCTTTTGACTTTTCAGAGCCATCGAAGCTGTTCTTATTTCCTCAGAGCTAACCAGCCTGTGCACACGGTATACACGCCAACACACGTGCACAATCATACACAGGCTCTTTCTCCCCATGGTAAACTCTATAATATGCAAAAAATTCCTAAGTGGTTATTTCTATTAACTTAAAATGTCTGCTTCAGAGATAGAAAATAGAATAACATATGATTAAGGTTTGTGCTTCTAAAATCATTCTGTTTCTATATTCATGTGTGATTGCTTTTCCATACCTAAATTCAATTTTTTCCTCAGCACTATGAAGCAAGGTGATTGCACAATGACTCCATTATCCTTCTGGTGACAGATAAGCATAAGCTGAACCCAATTAGGACATGTCCCAACATTTTAGAAATTTGATGGCCAGAGCATTCTCCTGGTACTAGCTTAGTTTGTCATTAAATTTTTACCCCACTTGTTATTGTTACATTATGGATATACTAAAACTTTGGTTAAATATCTGTCCCTTTTGGCCTTTTCCTATATTTTACAAATTTAGTTTATGTTCACTCTTTGGTCTTCTAAAAGAGCTTCAGTAAAATAAGTACTCATCATTAACATAAATATTGAACAGCACTAAAATAACTTTGTTATTCTCTAAATTTTTACCCGTACACAGTCATAGGAGATTTCCCAAAACCTGTAATCAATATTGCAAAGCTGGTTTTACATTGAATTGTACATGATTTTTTTTCCCAAATGAAGATGATTTATTTTCAAGCATAGAGAAAAGTAGAGGGGACTGGTGGCGCAAGCCTGTCATCCCTGCTACCCAAGAGAACTGAGGCAAGAGGAGCGCAAGTTCATGGCCAGCCTCAGTAACTTAGCCAGACCCTGTATGTTATTTTTAAAATACAAATGGCTAGGTGGGGGTGGCTCAGTATGGTGGTGGTAAATGGTTGTTGCCACTGCCACTCAGTCATTCTGTAATGAGTCACTCCTCTCACTTCTCCTTTTTGTTCCATTTACTCACTTATAAATCAAATGTTCTTTTCATTTCCCCATTAGAAATATTTTAACAAGTGAGGGGGAAAGTAATTATACTCATCCCTCAAAATCCTTGAGCCCCCAAGAATATAAAAATTTGTAGACCCTTATATAAAATGATACAGTATTTGCATATGACCTATACATATCTTCACATTTACAGTGTTTTGAATCACCTGCAGATTACTTATAAAACCCACAGCAAAGTAAATGCTATGCAAATGGCTATTATACTACATTCTTCAGGGAGGAAAAAGAATAAAAGTACATACAAAAGTACATACAAATAAAAATAAAAGTACATACAAAAGTTCAGTACAGATGCAATGTTTTTCTAAATATTTTCAATTCATGGTTGACTGAATCCAAGGATGAAGAACCCACGGAAAATGAGGGATAACTGTACTGCATTTGTGAAACCTATTTACGGTAAAATAAATGTTTTAACAGTATTTCTTCCCTTAAATTCATCCAGTATTTTACTTTAACCCCCTACTCCTGAAACATACTCTTCAATTAACATGATTCTCTGTATGTTCTGGATTTCTCTTGATAAGCAGAATTAGACACTTTGCTCCAGGGCACACTAGCTCAGAAACTTCGGGTAAACTCTTAAGAGCTTCCTTTTCTCAACTACTGTTTTCAAGACATCCATCCAGAGCAAAGCAGACATGAAAAGGAGTATGGTCTGAGCAGTATGGACATCGTGCCAGAAATGTTTTGCTTTTCTAAACAGAGTCCACTTGGATTAAATTCTTGTTGGCTATTAATGGAGAGGGTTTACATTTAATCTTATCTGCTACATCATTCGAGCTATCTACAAAGAACATCTTGGCTGTACACAGTGAAACTATAATTCTTCTGTATTCCTTTCTGAAATTTTGGTTCAGTAGTCCATATATAATTGCATTGAGGCAGCTGTTGAAATATGCCATGTAGTAACTAGCCACAAACAGCCACTCGGGTATCCTGGGCACCATGCTGGCAGGGTCTGTGGCCACAACAAGACCAATGAAGTTGAGAGGAGCCCAGCAAATTGCAAAAAGTACGAAAACCACAAACATGGTGACAAAGTTCCGGAAGTCCTGTGGTTTCAGTTTGGGTTTGTTGTCAGATTTCACCCTCCGTCTGACCTGAAGAACCAGGATCCATATTCTTAGGTAACAGAAGATGACGATGACCATCGGAACTATGAAGTGGAAAACCACCACAGCTATCGTGTAGGCTGAACTGACAGACTGTGAAAACGTACAGGAATAGATCCTTGGGTCATACTGGAGTGTTTCCGTTCTCAAGTTGGGCACAATTGCCACTAGTGTCAGCATCCATATCAGGAACACGTAGCAGAGGGAATTCTTGTTACTGTACAGCTTGTCGTACTTGAGACTGTGGCAGATGTAGCAGTAGCGATTAATGGCGATCCCAGTGATATTGAATATGGAGCCAATGACACTCAAGCCCATCAGGAAACCACTAATTTGACAGTGCAGAGATCCCAGGTTCCAGCCATTGTTAAATATCGATGTCAGCACCAAAGGGTATGGATAAATGGCTACCACCAGGTCTGCAACTGCTAGGCTCACCACAAATATATTTCCTAAAAGAGAGAGATTTATAAAATATAAGTCAATACCAGTATTGCAGGAGTTGTAGTTTCTTCTTTTCATAATTAAAGAGCTGGTTAATATTTCCACAACTTGGTTGATCTGACATCATAGCTACTGTCCACACTATAAATGAAGTAGAGGCCATTTTCACCAGGAAGTAAGCCTGTTGTCACTCCTGTAAAATCAAGTCCCCTCTTCATAACTTTCCATGTTACCACAACAAGGTATATTCTATATCCCAGACTGTTGTCTTTAAAACTAGTTCCTCTTTTTTAAAAAAAAAAAGTCCCAAGTTTATTATATCTGTATTGCTTCTTTTGCTTTGGAACCATCTATATTAACTGAGAAATCTCATATTTTGTTATTCTCAAGTCAGCCGTGATTTCTTTAAATTCCAGGTCTTCTATCCTCTTTAGTTCTTCAACAGTTCTCAAATGAACTGCTAGCTTCTGTTGTTGAGAGCAATGGATCTTTGTCCACAGCACAACAAATTAAGGCAGAAAGGACTCTGTCACCTGTCTGGAGTAGAACACCAGCCTCATGCCTACCAGCTATGTAACTGGGACAAATTACTTCACCTTGCCAAGCTTCAGCTTCCTCTCTGAGAGAGGGGATAACGATAGCATCTTCTGCATAACACTGTAGAAAGCATTAAATGAGGCAAAAAATCTCTGTCAAGTAAAATGGTGTTCATATTCTACAACTCGCTCTTCTCAAATCAAAAGAAAAGGCAAAATTTCTCTTTTATAAAGCACTTAAGGTACAAGAATTAAACTCTAAATATTCTAGATAAGTTATAATTTTCTATATCAGTGTAATAATTAAACACATTTTTAATGCAGAAAAATAACTCAAATTTCATAAGATGTTCTACAAAGTATGTTCTTTTCTTTTGTGGCATTTTTTTTTCTTTTTCTTTTTGTAGTGCTAGTAATCGAACCCAGGACCTCAATGTATGCTAAGCAAATGCTCCACCACTGAGCTACCCAGACCCACTTCTGTGACTTTTTGTTTTAATCTTTGTTTCTTACTATTCCTTCTGCCTCAAATGACTCTGCTCCATCTTTTAAAATGCCACCCATTTTTCTATGTCCATCCTAAATGGAGAAGACCAAAGGCCTTTGCTTATTTGACCAATCAGAAGTAAGCATTTCCTTCTTGAAAGGCTCCTAAGTCACTTTATACCACTTTTAGTGTGGATTAAATTGTAATAAATTCTGTTCAATAAAAATTTATTAAATGCATACACTAGATGCTGGGGAAACAGGAATGAAGAGACAGGAAAACTCAGAAAAACAAAAGCACATAGTCAGAAGCACCAGAGTATGTAACAGTAAGAGGAAATGAGGAGGTTGTTAGACAGGGATGAGAAGGGGCATTCTAGAACCTTCTACAGATGCAAATATTTAGATGTCTATTTGTAAACTTTGCTTTCCTACACTCCTCGACTGTAGCCCCTTAGGTTACATCCGTCTTCCTCATTTTTATGTCTTACTCTCTAGTACAATGACTTTTGCTCATGTTTGATGATGTAATTAATTTGTCACTTCCCAACATTTGAAATAAAATAGTCTCTGTACTTTATGTTTCTAATTCACTAATTTTATTCCCCCAAGAAATTGTTACCAAAAAAAATGAAGTAAAACAGCAGTCATGAAATGATACAAGAAAAGCAAAGCTTGCATCATTTATGAATTTCAGATAAACTGTTATAAAGCAAATTACTTAAAAAATGGTTATATTGGGGCTGAGGATATAGTTCAGTTGGTAGACTGCTTGCCTTGCATGTATAAGGCCCTGGGTTTGATCCCCAGCGCGTGCGCGCGTGTGTGCGCGCGCAAACACACATATACACACACACACAAATTGGTTTTACAGTTCAAGTTAAAGGTGATGGAAAACTAATTTTTCCCACAAATACATTTCAATTACCAATGTAATATTTAAATTCCAAAGTCAGTATATGTTAATGAATTTTAACTGAAACTATTTAACACTTGAAAAATACAAACAATATGTGAAATTCAACTACAAATTAAAATGTCATCAAAACAATACCCTAGAATGTCACAATGACAAACTGGCTTAATACAGATTTATTTTTAAGGAACTTAAAATCATCTTTTATGGCTTTCATTCTGTGCTCCATTTATTTTATAGCAATTATGCTTCATTACTGTTCAAGTAATTATATTAATTAAATTGTTGGTTTAATTTTCTTTGAATTAATTTCATCTTACAAATGTTTGGAGAAAAAACTTAAGTTACAAACTGTATGGAGATATAGATATCAGGTAGCTTAGCTTGAAAATTTATCACATCTGCTCATTTTGTAAGGTGTGAGTGTTGGGCGGGGAGGATGGAAAAGGAACTTTTTTTCATTTAACTCATTCATTCTTGCAATTAAATCAATCATAATTACTCACACCAGAAGGTCATGTATTCTATTCTCAGTTCTGTGCTACTCCAGAAATTAGCAATCTACCCATTTTTACAGATATCAAAGACTTTATACACCAACATAGTAATGAATTCTGAAGTTTAATATCTGTCGATGGTTAAAAATTTCTTTTTCGTTGTCCTCACTGTGGAGGAATTCTGGAATTATCCAGTTGTTATGGTGTAGATGTGGTAGCCCCTGAAAGTTCACATGTGAGAAAATGCAAGAAGGTTTGGAGGAGAAATGATTGGATTATAGCCTTAGCCTGATCAGTGAATTAATCCCTGATAGGATTAACTGAAGTGGTGAGGGTGGTTGGGGAGATGGGAACTGGGGCGTGGCTTTGGGGTATATGTTTCTATCTGGTTTGTGGAGTCTCTCTCTTTGCCTTCTGATCTCATGTGAGCTGCTTCCTTCTGTCACACACTCCACCATGATTCAGCCTCACCTCAAGCCCCAAGGAATGGAGCTGGCCTTCTATGAACTAAAACCTGTGAGCCCTCAAATAAACTCCTCCTCCCCTATAGCTGTACTGGTCAGATTCTGTAGTCAGAGCAGCGAAATAGCTGACTAAAACACCAGTCAAAATTGAAAGGTATATACTACTAGTGACCATCTTGTACATTCCTACTTAGAGACAAGAAAAGCAGAAATACTGAGTTACATTAGATGAAGTCACAAAACTAGTGAGAGCTGAGGGTACAACATTGCTTCTTTGTTAGTTTTGCTGAGTGCATTTCCCTAAAGAAGTTCGTGTGCTCCTACAGAGATCCAAGGATTACGGCCTCTACAGGCATCATTCTTTAAAAGCTAGATCTAGAAAATTACAGAGATGATGGGGGGAAGAGAAACCACTTCGAGGTCACTTTACTAGGAACAGGAAAAAACACAGCCTCACAATGATTAAATGCACAAACTATAAAAATGCAGAGTAGTATTTTTATAATAAATAAAATTTTAAATTAGAAACAAAATATAGCCCAGATATGCAGAAATGAAGAGACAACTACAGAGCTGCCTTGTCTAAATGCCTCCCACAGAACTAGTCCTGTGACTTCCCTCTGAATGGTCCCACTGACAGTGCTCTCTACTTGTGACAATGACTTCTTCACCTTCTCCTATCTCCCCACAGCCCATGTCATCAAATTCACCAGGGCAGTGCCTGTCCTAGACGTCACCCTGCTGCCACCACCACCTTAAACAGTATCTGGCACTGAGTTACATACAGTGAGTTCATTTTGTGTTGACATAGCAAGGCTAAAAAGACACTTCCTTGTATAGCTCCAGGTTGGTATTCCCCACAAGAGACAATTTGTCACGAGATTTTATTAAAAAGTGAAAATGAAGTGGTAGCCATATTCTCTTTACACTCATAAGTTTTTCATAAAGCATGAGGTGCCACAGCAGCTCTGGCACTTGAGTCTCATCTACTGGCCTCTGGTGATGGTTGAGGGGCAGTGGCATGTCCATAGCTTCTCCAGATCCTGCTGAACTCCACTTGGAGAAACTGGGAGACTGACCCACTGAGGTGAGTTCAGTTCATCTTCTTGGGTTCCAGCCATTCCTCCAAAGTTCTGGTTCCCTGTGACCCCTCTTGACATCTATCTTGCCATCTCAACTGCCTTTTCGGTGGACTTTAGGCTCCAAAACCAGAATTAGAAGCAATAGCCCTAATAAATTACTTTATCAATTCCCACAAAATCTGAAGATTTTGCTTCTTGAATTGACTAAATCTTGATTGATGCAGAATTTGGAGGTGGAAGTGAACTAAAAGAACCTTAAAGATGATTAAACTGTATTGGTTCTGAGTTCTATGACAGGACCAGACTGAAAGTATTAAAAACCCTATTTCTAGTAGCAAAAGAGGACACTGGTAGTTCATGACATTCAGTAGCAATAGTTACATAAATTGTCACCTGTATCATCTTCTAAGGTAAAGAAAAAGTTGCTGTATTGCCCTGTTACCTGCTCAAGAAAAATAGAAAAAAACTACATATACCCCCTTTTGACATGCTACATAAACCCATGTACTGAGTAACCCTGAACCTGACAGGTTTTAGTGGAGCAAGAAAAAGCTATGAAAGGCTACTCTGCCACTTGATCCATCATATCCAATAGCTCTAATCTAAAGGTACCCCCACAAATTCCTATCTTGAAATTTAATCACCAATATGATAGTATTGAGGTGAGGCTTTGAGGAAGTGATTAAGTCATGAGGATGGGCCTTATAAAACAGGTATGGAGGGGTGTTCATCCATTCTACCCCTTCCACCATAGAAGGATGCAGCATATGTCCCCTCTAAAGGATGCATCGAGAAGGCATCTTATTGGAAGAAGAGAAGAGTCCTCGACAGACACCAATTTGCCTGCCAGTTTTTTTATCTTGTACTTCCTGGTCTCCAGATCTATGAAAAATAAATGTTAATTTTTTATAATTATCCAGTCTAAGGTGTTTTGTTGAAGCAGCATGAGTTAACTAAGATACCGATAGTACTTGAATTATTTACGGTAGATCATGAGACTGTAGGGAGGCTTCAGCAGGCACATATAAGTGATTTATGACACAGTCTCAGGATTTTCTTCAAAATCCTGAATCAATACATACTGTCCTCTGCAGATAAGTATGCTCTTTTGAGACAGAGTTGACTTGCTACTCAGTAGAGTCTTAACACTTGACCATGAAAAACTAAGTGACCATGTGATTTGAAAGGTCCCTTTTTGACAGGTGTTTTCTGACCCACCACATCATAAGATTCTACATGCACAGCATCAAACAGAAGTAGTGTGTATTTATGGTTCAAGCAGGTCCCAGAAGGCAAAGTAGGTTACACAGATACCCATGTCCCATATTCCTGCCACAAAACCCCCTTCTCTCAGTGTGTACCTATGGCTTCATAGGGATTTCCCTTTGACCAGTTAAATAAGAAATAAAGAATTTCTGGCCTAGTTTACAAATAGTTCATTATATACTGGCACTCCTGAAACTGAATGGTTGTAGCACTGCAGACCAAATCCAGAGTTGCTTTCAAGGACAAGAGTGAAGGAAAACACTCCTAGTAAACAGAACTTTGAGTGGTGCTTCAAATTGAATTTCAGACTGGTCATTCATTCTTACTGGAGGGAGATATGGCCACAGACTACATTGATTCATAATGGCTAGTGGTACAGCTATATGGTCAAGAACTTGGAAGAAAGGGGATTAGAAAATCAGTGGCAAAGAGATTTTGAAACCTCTCAGCATGGTCATTTAGTATGAAGATGTTTGTATCCCATATGAATGTTCAACAGAGGGGAGCTCAATGATGCAACTTGTGGACATCAGTTAATCCTTAGCCATGACTGTCCTTGACCAATGGGCTCAAAATTATTACAGAAGCAAGAATGGAAGTTATTCATGGGCTCAGCAACATAGTTAGTAAAGATCAATACATGAATATTGATCTGGCAATAGCCACTATTGTATTGATGAATATTCAACCAACATTGGAGAGCAACATTAATATGGTTCCATTTCCTAGAAAAATCAGTCAATCACTTGTAGTAGACTGACATAAGACCACTCCCATCATCAAAAGGGGGAGCACACTGTTCTGACTGGAACAGAAGCTCACTCTGTACATGAAGTTGCCTTTCTTACCCTTTAATGCCTTTAATTCTTCTACCAACCTAACATCCATATACTTAAAGGGTCCTTTGTTCACCATGATGGTATTCCTCCCAGCATTCCTTCTGACTAAGAAATTAACTTTAAAACAAATGGAGTATAACAATGGGGTCGTGCTTCTGGAAGTCATAGGACTTTCCATGTTTCCCATCTTAGAACAGCTGACTGATAAATTAATGGAGTGGTTTTAAAGATTCTGTTTCACCACCACTGGGTTAGAGTCTAGGGTACCATTCCCCAGGATATGGTATGTGCCTTTAAAAAGTGACTAACATAAAGTGTTGCTTATCCCATAGTCAGGATTCATGAATCAGAAAATCAAGGCTGGAAATGGATTTTCCTTTACAAGTACACTAGCAAAAGGCTTCCAGTCTCCTGGCCCTGAAACTAGGGGTTTTTGTTTGTTTGGTTTTTGTTTAGTTTTTTTGTTTTGTTTTGTTTTTGTTTTTGTTTTTTTGTTTTTTGGTCTAAAGGAAGAAATGCTTCCATCAGGAGACATACCAATGATTTCATTAAGCTGGAAGTCAGGACTGCCACCTGGCTACTTTGGGCTCCTCATGTAATTTATTAATTTAAAAAGAAAGGAATTACTATCCTGACCAGGCTGATTAGTCTTGATTATCAAGAGTAAATCAGGTTGTTATTATATAATAAGAGCAAGGAATTATGTCTTGAATGCAAGAAATCCCTATAATGTCTTATTACTCCCATGCCCTGTGATTAAAGTCAATAGAAAACTGAAATAACCCAATTATAGGCAGGTATATGAATATGCCAGAGCTTTATGAATAAAGGTTTCAGCTACTTGAACCACAATGAGTGGAAAGCAGAGGGAATGGAGGATGGAAAAGGTAATTATAAATACCCATTATGACCATGTGACCAGCTGCAGAGGTGAAGATTACAATAATATTGACATTTCTTCTTTTCCATGATGAAATAAATGGTGAATCTTTTCTCCTCCACTATTCTTTCCATCTAATATGATTAGAAGTGAACCATATATTTCAGTATTTAGACTACAGTATATCAAATGTGGAATGTGACTCAGCAAGACAAATAATGAAAATCATGCAAAGGTGGACAAAAAGACTATATTGTCTTTTTGAGAAAAGGGTTAATGTATTTTCACTTTTATGTTAATAAAATAACATTGCATTATGTTATATAAAAACATAACTTTGATGTTTTCTTTACTTGGATATATGTCAAGATGTCAAGGGGTGAACTGCATTGGATTTGTACTGTGTTAACTTGCTAAAATTGATGCCCAGAATTCCCTTTCTTGCACAGCGATGGACTAGCATCATCCACAAAAGAATTTTGCATAAGATTCAGGAGGTGGAAATGTCCAGAGAATTCAAAAAGGGAACTAGATACTACAGCAGCTCGTCATTAACTAGTAAAAGTCTTAGGCAGATGCTTTAAGAATGACCTATTGTTGAGCTGAAATATAGAACCAACCTAGATGCCCTTCAACAGATCAATGAAAAAAGAAACTGTGGTATATATACACAATGGAATATTATTCAGCCTTAAGAAGAATGAAATTATGGCATTTGCCAGTAAATGGATGGAACTGGAGAATATTATGCTAAGTGAAATAAGCCAATCCCAAAGAACCAAAGGCCAAATGTTTTCTCTGATATGTGGATGCTACTTCACAATAAGGGCTGGAGGAGAAGAGAGGTATTTTGGACTAGATGAAGGGGAGTGAAGGGAGGGGAGGGGAAAGAGAGGTAGGAGTGTTAGTAGCATTACCCTATGTGCATACACAACTATATGACCTGTGTAACTCTATATCATGTAAAACCAGATGAATGAGAAGTTATACTCCATTTATGTTTGATGTGTCAAAATGCATTCTGTCATGTGTAACTAGTTTAAAACAAATAAAAATATATAATCAATCAATAAATAAAAGATGGGCCATGTTACTCTGAATCACTTTGCTTTTATGTGAATTATTAAGAAATTTGTCACCCTGACATAGCAAAGTTTGGGCCTTGAATTTAAGGTTTTCATCAACGTTGTTTCTATGGCACTAGGCATCTTGTTCTAATTTGATAAAATAATTGAAACTCTGCAATGATGAAACCTAAGGATGATTAATTTCCTTCTGTGTGCTCTCTTCAACATACTGACTACAGGAACCCATTACTAAATATGCTTGGTCTTTAGCCTGCTTCAGCATAACTTCTTTGCTCCATAGGCCTGCGGTAGATGCTGCTAGTGCCTGTCCCAGATCCCCTTTTCCAAGCTGAGGCACTTATCCACAAGGTTTCTGAGTGCTGGGTGCTTCCATTTGGCTTCTACACCCTTCTCCAGAGATTGCCCTTGGTGATCAATCCAATGGCTAACTCTGGAATACAGAAGGCCAGTTACCTTGTCTCAAGTAATGGCAATTTTTCAGATGGATTTATGTCCAGAGACCCCAACTTTTGGATAAAGCCAAGTCTAGGTTTTATCTTAAGTTCCATTCTTGTTTGTCTTTTCATCTCTGCCCTACTTTGCTTTCCTCACTGCTTATAAGCTCCTCTTGAGAGTAGACCTCAACAGCCTGAGAGCCAAGTCTGTCTCAGGTTCTGTTTCTAGAAATTTTAACATAGATCTTGTTGGACATGGTGGAGCATGCCTGTAATCTTAGGTACTCAGGAAGCTGAAGTAGGAGGATCCCAAGTTTGAAGCCAGCCTGGGCAACTGAGCAAAATCCTTTTTCAAAATAAAATGTTTTAAAAAGGTGGTGGGGGGCAGGTTCTGGGAAAGTACCTCAGTGGTTCTGCACTTGCCTAGCATTTACAAGACCCTTGGTTCTATTCCAATACCACAAGGAAAAAAAAAAAAAAAAGGAGAGACCTTCAACTCTGTGATGAAATCAGGTGGTTTTCTAAGGAGATCATGGGCTGGGCTTCCTGGTAGAAAAGGAGGAACTAGTTACTATGATACCTAACAGAAACAAAGCTTACTGAGAAGATACCAGTTCTAAAGGTTTCCCAGCAATGCTCTTCAATCTCTTTATCCTCACTGTGTGTGGATATATTTCCAATCAAAGCAACACAAAACCACACACATTTGCATAAGAGTCTGTCTCCCTCCAAAGGGCTCAGATCCTGGGGTGTAGGTCTGAATATTTACATTATCATTGTGAGCACAGAACTTGGCAGATGGTAGGTGCTCAAGAACAGTCTGCTGGATGAATTAACTCTCCTAAGTCTCAAAGAGTCACCCATGCAGAAGCAGAAATTAGTTGCAATTTTGAGGACTGAACCCAGGGTCTCACATATGATAGGTTAAGCATTCTGTAACTGAGCTATACCCACTGACTGGCTGCTCTTTTGCTCTCATCTACCAGGATGTTGGTTTTCTCAATAGGTCCTATTCATTCCTTCATTCACTTATCCTGTACTTTATGTAGAAAGCAAGAGTAGTGACCCACTAAATTATTGTTTATAAGAATTAAACAAACAAATAAAAAAACAACTACTTGAACTCATCAAAGTGATAAAGACCAGTTTTATTTGGGGAAAAAAAATGTACCTCAAACACTCTTGGAACCATGTTTCATTAGTTTTACATAGCAAATCCACGGATTCAGAGCTAAGAAGTCTGGTATAATAAAGAATCCATTTATAGAGACACCCCCCCTGAGCTCAGGTCCAGCCTTGATCTGACTGCGCTCACCTGCATGAGACCCTGGTACAGGGTAGACTTGGGTCCATCCCGCCACCAACAGACACCCAACAGAGCTCAGGCACCAGCACAGGACCGTATTCACCAACCTGTGTGGGACCCAAGCCCAGGATAGGTCCAAGTCTGCCACCCCACCCACCTGGGAGCCCAGGCCTAACCCTATTCCATCTTGGGACACTGCAGATATTGCCATAGCCTTCCCCATGCAGTAGCCACTACCTTTTGACAACAGACAGGGCCTAGAAGCAGCTGCATCTCGGAGCAGGCATTCCAAAGACAGTGTAAGGCCCAACCTTTCAGCCCCATCTCAAAAGACGTTGCATTCATCTTGGGGCACCTCCACTGCTATCTCAAGATACCTCCACTATTGCTGCCACCACCTTTAGTTGCAGTAGCATACATCAAGGGACACCTGCAGGGTCTGGAAGCCCAACATCAAGGTGAAGTACAGATAATCTTCACGGGTACTACAAGACTAAAGGATAGAAGCTGTAATATCTTGGATCCACTCTGCAAGAAAGGAAGACACATAGACAACATGAAAAAACAAGGGAGTAAAGTGCCCCAAACAAACCAGGATACTACAATAACAGAACCCATGGACAGTGTAGTTGATGAAATGTCAGAGAAGGAGTTCAGAATGTCATAATTAAAATGATCTGTGAATTAAAGAATGACCTAAATGAGCAAATACAGGCAAAAATTGATCATTCCAACAAAGAGATAAGAGAGCAAATACAAGTAGCAAAATATTACTTTAAGAAAGAAAGAATTTACAAAAACAAAACAAAACAAAACCCCCAAAAACCAGAAATCCCTGAAATGAAGAAAACAATAAACCAAATAAAAAACTCAATAGAAAGCATCACCAACAGACTAGATCACTTGGAAGAAAGAATGTCAGATAATGAAGACAAAGTATACAATCTGGAAAATAAAGTTGACCACACAGTGAAGACAGAAACCATGAACAGAACATCTGAGAATTATGGGACAGCATCAAAAGACCAAATCTAAGAGTTATTGGGATAGAGAAAGGTACAGAGTTTCAAATCAAAGAAAGGCACAATCTCTTCACTGAGATAATATCAGAAAATTTCCCAAGCATTAAGAATGAATTGGAAAACCAATTACAAGAGGCTTACAGGACACCAAATGTACAAAATTACAACAGATCTACACCAAGACACATTATAATGAAAATGCCTAGCATTCAGAATAAGGATAGAATCTTAAAGACCTCAATAGAGAGAAATCAGATCAGCAGATTTTTCAACCCAGACCCTCAAAGCCAGGAGATCCTGGAACAACATATACCAAGCTCTGAAAGAAAATGGATGCCAACCAAGAACCTTATATCCAGCAAAATTAAGCTTTAGATTTGATGATGAAATTAAAACTTTCCAGGATAAGCAAAAGTTAAAAGAATTTACAACTAGAAAGCCTGCACCACAGAACACCCTTGGCAAAATATTCTGTGAAGAAGAAATGAAAAATAATAATGAAAATCAGCACAAGGAGGTATTACACTACGGGAAAAACTAATCAAAGGAGAAACCAAGTCAAGTTAAATACCAAAAATGGCTGGGAATACAAATTATGTCTCAATAATATCCCTGAATGTTAATGGCTTAAACTCACCAATCAAAAGACATAGACTGGCAGATTGGATTAAACAAAAAAAGACCCCAAAATATGCTGCCTCCAAGAGACTCATCTCATAGGAAAAGACATCCAGAGACTAAAGGTGAAAGGTTGGGTAGCTTTTATTTTTTAAATCAAAGCACTCACATGAACTGCGGAAGCAAGCAGGGGATTCCATCCTCATGTGAAATAAAGTAGACTTCAAGCTAAAGTTAATAAAAAGGGATAAAGAAGGACACATATACTGCTCAAGGGAACCACACACCAACAGGACGTTACAGTTATAAATATATATAACCCAAACAGCGTAACATCAACATTTATCAACAAGCTCTTCTCAAGTTTGAGAGTCGAATAGACCACAGCACAATAATTTGGGGTGACTTTAGCACACGTCTTTCACCACTGGATACATCTTCCAAACAAAAGCTGAACAAATAAACAATAGAACTCAATAATGCAACCAATAACTTAGACTTAACTGACGTATATAGAAAATTTCACTCTTCAGCGAGTGAATACACATTCTCAGCAGCACATGAATCCTTCTCTAAAACAGACCATATATTATACCACAAAGCAACTCTTGGCAAACACAAAAATGTAGAGATACTACCCTGCATTCTATCAGATCATAATAAAATTAAACTAGAAATCAATGATAAAATTAAAAATAAAAGCTACTCCAGCAACTGGAGACTAAATAATATGCTACTGAATGAACAATGGGCTGCAAAAGACATCAAAAAAAGAGATTAAAAAATTCTTAGAGGCAAATGAGAACACTGATACAATGTATTGACAAATCTGGGATACTATGCAGGCAGCACTAAGAGGAAAGTTCATTGCATGGAGTTCATTCCTTAAAAGAAGAAAAGGTCAACAAATAAATGACCTAACATCACATCTCAAAGCCCTAGAAAAAGAAGAACAAACCAACACCAAAATTAGTAGAAGCCAGGAAATAATTAAAAATCAGAGCTGAAATCAATGAAATTAAAACAAAAGAAACAATTGAAAAAATGACAAAAAAAGTTGGTTCTTTGAAAAAATAAAGAACACTGACAAACCCTTGACCATGCTAATGAAGAGAAGGATAGAGAAAACTCAAATTACTAGCATACGTGATGAAAAAGGAAATATCACAATAGACACTACAGAAATATAGAAGATAATTAGAAATTATTTTGAAAATTTGTACTCCAATAAAATAGAAAATATTGAAGGCATTGAAAAATTTCTAGAGTCATATGATTTGCCCAAATTGAATCAGGATGATATACACAATTTAGACAGATGAACTTCAAGCGATGAAATAGAAGATGCCATCAGAAGCCTACCAACCAAGAAAAGCCCAGGGCCAGAAGAATACACAGCTGAGTTCTAAAAGACGTTTAAAGAAGAACTAATACTAATACTCCTCAAATTATTTCATGAAATAGAAAAAGAGGATACACTTCCCATCTCATTCTATGAGGCCAATATCACCCTGATTCCAAAATCAGGCAAAGACACATCAAAGAAAGAAAACTTCAGCCCAATATCTCTAATGAACATAGATGTGAAAATTCTCAATAAAAATCTGGCAAGTAGAATACAAAAACATATCAAAAAGATCGTGCACCAGGATCAAGTGGGATTCATCCCAGGGATGCAAGGTTGGTTCAACATACGGAAATCAATAAATGTAATTTATCACATCAATAGACTCAAAGATAAGAATCATATGATCATCTCAATAGACACAGAAAAAGCATTTAACAAAATATAGCACCCCTTCATGTTCAAAACACTAGAAAAACTAGGGATAACAGGAACATATCTCAACATTGTAAAGGCTATCTATGCTAAGTTCCAGGCCAACATCATTCTAAATGGAGAAAAACTGAAAGCATTCCCTCTAAAAACTGGAAAAAGACAGGATGCCCTCTTTCACCACTTCTATTAACACAGTTCTTGAAACACTGGCCAGAGCAATTAGTCAGATGAAAGAAATTAAAGGGATACACACAGGAAAAGAAGAACTCAAATTAACACTATTTGCTGATAATATAATTCTCTACCTAGAAGACCCAAAAAATTCCACCAGAAAACTTCTAGAATAAATGAATTCAACAAAGTAGCAGGATATAAAATCAATACCCATAAATCAAGGCATTTCTGTATATCAGTGACAAATCCTCTGAAAGGGAAAGTAGGAAAACTACCCCATTTACAACAATAGCCTCAAAAAAAAAAAACTTGGGAATCAACTTAACGAAAGGGGTGAAAGACCTCTACAATGAAAACAGACTGAGGTGAAAGATTGGGTAGCTTTTTCTTTAACAGAACATTAAAGAAAGAAATTAAAGAAGACCTTAGAAGATGGAAAGATCTACCTGTTCTTGGATAGGCAGAATTAATATTGTCAAAATGACCATACTACCAAAAACATTATACAGATTTAATGTAATTCCAATCAAAATCCCAATGACATTCCTTATAGAAACAGGAAAAGCAATCATGATATTCATCTGGAAAAATAAGAGACCCAGAATAGCTAAAGCAATCCTTAGCAAGAAGAGTGAAGCAGGTGGCATCAGTACACCAGAACTTAAACTATACTACAAAGCTATAATAACAAAAACAGCATGATATTGATACCAAAATAGACTACTGGATCTGGATGAATGTTCACCTTTATTTTTCCCTCCCAGTACTGGAAATTGAACCCAATGTAGACCAATGGTACAGAATAAAGGACAAAGAGACAAATCCACATAATTACAGTTATCTTATACCTGACAAAAGCATGGAAAATATACATTGGAGAAAAGGTAGCCTCTTCAACAAATGGTGCTGAGAAAACTGGAAATCTATATGCAACAAAATAAAATTAAACCCCTATCTCTTGCCATGCACAAAACTCAAAAAAGTGGATCAAGGACCTAGATATTAAACCAGAGACAAATGAATCTAATAGAAGAAAAAGTAGGCCCAAATCTTCATTATGTCAGATTAGGCCCCAACTTCCTTAATAAGATTCCTATGGCATAAGAAATAAAATCAAGAATCAATAAATGGGATGGATTCAAACTAAAAAGCTTCTTCTCAGCAAAAGAAACAATTAGTGAGGCGAATAGAGAGCCTACAGAATGGGAGCAAATTTTTACCACATGCACATCAGATAGAGCACTAATCTTTAGGATATATAAAGAACTCAAAAATTTTAACATCAAAAAAAGCAAATAACCCAATCAATAAATGAGCCAAGGATATGAACAGTTCTCAGAAGATGATATACAATTGATCAACAAATATATGAAAAAATGCTCATTATCTCTAGCAATTAGAGAAATGCAAATCAAAACTATTCTAAGATTTCATCTCACTCCAGTCAGAATGGCAGCTATTAAGAATACAAACAACAATAAGTGTTGGCGAGGATGTGGGGTAAAAGGCACACTCCTACATTGCTGGTAGGACTGCAAATTGGTGCAGCCAATATGGAAAGCAGTATGGAGATTTCTAGAAACACTGGGAATGGAACCACCATTTGATTCAGCTATCCCACTCCTCTCTCCATACCCAAAGGACTTAAAAACAGCATACTACAGGGACACAGCCACATCAATGTTTATAGCAGCACAATTCACAATAGCTAAACTGTGGAGCAACCTAGATGCCCTTCAGTAGATGAATGGATAATGAAAATGTGTTATATATACACAATGAAATACTATTCAGCATTAAAAGAGAATAAAATCATGACATTTGCAGGTAAATGGATGGATTTATAGAATATAATGCTAAGTGAACTTAGTCAATCCCAAAAAACCAAATGCAGAGTGTTTCCTCTGATATAAGGATGCTGATTCATAATGGGGTTGTGCTGAGAGCCACAGCCGAGTCAGAATGGCCCCTGGCATTTTGCCAATAGTATTGGTTGACAGGCGAGGCATTACTATCCACCTTGGCCACTACTTTGGAGTTCTCACGCTACTCTGGAGTTCTCGTGGGGATTCCCGGAGAGTTCCCATTGGTTGGGGAAGTACAGGAGGAGGGATTTCTGGAGGAGATATTTCCGGTGGCTGGTTCCTGGACGAGCCGCATGGGGTTCGGGATAGCTCCCGGGGAGCGTGTGTGGAGTGTGCTGGTGGAGTTCAGAAATAAAGTTTGTTCCTGCTTCAGTGGCTTGTGATTTGTGCCCAGCCAGACTGCGGCAGGGTTGATGGCGCGGGGAGCATGAGTGGATTAGACAAACTCTAGACAAGGCAAAGGGAGGGAGGGGAAGAAAGGAGGCATGGGGACAGGAAAGATGGTGGAATGAGATGGACATCATTATCCTAAGTACATATATGAAGACTTGAATGGTGTGACTCTACTTTGTGTACAACCAGAGATATGAAAATTTGTGCTCTATCTGTATAATATGAATTGTAATGCATTCTGTTGTCATACATAACAAATTTGAATAATAAAAACAAAGAATCTATGTGGTTTGTATAGAAAGAAATTTCATATGCATAAACATTGAGAGTTTGACAAGGGACAGCTAAGATGCTGAAGGTGATTGAGGCATATTCTCTGGCCCTGTGAAGGAACGGGAAAGGCTGTGGTTTTGGACATCAAAGAACACATTCTTAAGCTTCAAAGAACTGTGTTTTACAAACTTGTCTTTTTAGATTACTAGAGGCAGTGTGGACCATAAGTTTAGAAACAAAACTGTACCTCTGGATTCAAATCCTGGCTATGCCACATGCAAAAATAACCCAAGTAATTCATAGCTTTCCAGGACCTCGGACTTTTACATGCAATAAATTGAGATTATACTGGCGTTGATGAGGAGCTGAGAGAGTGCAAGGCACATGTTTGGATCTGGATGATTGTTCACCTTTATTTTTCCCTCCCAGTACTGGAAATTGAACCCAGGGGTGCTCTGCCACTGAGCTGTATCCCAGCCCTTTTTATTTTGAGAGAATCTAGCTAAATTGCAGAGGCTGGTCCCATATTTGCAATCCTTCTGCTTCAGCCTCCCAAAGTGACTGAGATTACAGCTGTTCATGCCACACCCACTTTCTTATTTCTGTTCCTCGGTAATGGAAACCAGATGTTCCACTTCACAGAAGATCCCCGCCCCGACCAGAAAGTCACAAATGAGGAGTTTCCATCCATCATCTCTGCAATAGCAGGGATCTGTCCAAGTCAAAGAATCCTTTTCTTACCCTCCTTCCCCTTTTGATTATCAGCCTCTTTGACTCTCTTCAACATTTCCAGCAAGGCTGCCCATTGCACAGCCTCTATTTCCTTTCTACCCGTTTTTCTTCCACCTTTCTCTAATACCTGCATTCTGCCCATACCACATTATGTAAACTCCCAGGTACTTCTTAAAGTCTCTGAAATAAAACATCTCATTCATACAACACACCATCCATATCATTCTCTGTTCATATAACACATTGTCCACATCACTCCTGTTCATGCAACACACCATTCACATCACACCAAGTTCTACCACACACTGCTCACATAACACATCCACATAATATCCTATTCATATAACATGGTGTTCATATACGCTGCTCACGTCACACCTTGTCAACATAATAAGTCATTCATACAATATACTACCCGCATCACACTGTTTATATAACACATGTCTACATCATATCCTGATCACATCATGCCCTGTGTATATAACAGGCTGTTCACATAACACACTGTCCAAGCATACCCTGTTAGCATAATAACATCATTCGTATAATGTACTTCCCACATCATATTGTGTTTATATAACATATTATCCACATCATACCCCAACATACAACATACTGTTTCATTTGAGAGCGTCTTTGTTCTTTTGCTTCCTTGACCCCTCTTGTCTTCCTAGCTCCTCAGTCTCATTCTATATCTCACTGTGTCCCCAGTTCCTCGTCCTACTCTTTAACTTGACTGTTGACTTTGCTGCTATAAAGAAAGTCGATTGATGGATTTCATTAACTGCTGTATTAATATAGTACCTATACAACAAAAGAGACTAGCACAAGTCATTTAAAATAAAGTATAAATAACCCTCTTGCTCTAGTCTGGATTGTTTTTTGTTTGTTTGTCTTTCTTTCTTTTTTCTTTTCTTGTATCAGGGATTGAACCCAGAGTGCTTTGCCACAGAACTACATCCCTAGTCTGTTTGTTTTTTTTTTTTAACAGGTGTGTGATGTAGTCAGTTTTGAAGGTGTAAAATCCTGCTAAGTATTCTGCTTATTTATTTATCTAGATCTGGTTACTCTTTTCTCAGAAGGATGGTTTAGGGAGAAACTTATAGTGTATAAAGCACCAATGTTATAGCCCAATTGACTTCTTCATTCTTCAGCCTTTCCTCCTTGTGCTGAAGACAAATTACTGATGTTTGCACAATCATTCACCTTAGAGAATTTAAGATAAAATGCTAATGACAAATATGTAATATTTCAGCCACATAAAAAGGCAATCAATGTTGAGCTGGGGTTGTGGCTCAGCAGTAGACACTCACCTACTCACTCACATGCAATGCCCTGGGCTTGATCCTCAGCACCACATAAAGATAAGTAAATAAAGTAAAAGTATTGTGTCCAACTACAACTAAAACAAAACAAAACAAAAACAAACAAACAAAACAAAACAAAAATCCACCTTAATGCCTTTTAAGATAGAGACTTTATATCCTTAAACATCAACCTTGAAGGACTCAATAAAGACTCCAGTTTAAAAAAAAAAACAGATTAATTGCACTTGATAGATCTAAATTGCCATATTCCAAAAGAATTGTCATTCTTAAAAGTAGTACAATCATAATGTTGCCAATTTATGTAATTAAATCAGTGAGAGACAAAAGAAGAAAAAGTTAAGATTCTCATAAAAGTAGTTTTTAAAAATTCAAAATTTGTCTCATTTTTGACATATTTACAGAGTAGTTAAAGATCTGGAAGTGTTAAATATTGTATTTTACCTCAAAAATAAAAATACATAACATGGTGTTCATTCACCGGTCATAACTCTGTTAAATAATTTATTCTGTTTGTTGTAATGTTACATTTAAGTCATAATGAACTTGAGGTATAGCAATTCACTTAACCCTTGCAACATCAGTATTGTCTCAAATTAATGAGTGAGAAAATTAAAGTTCAATAACTTGCTCAAGATCACACATAATGGATGGCAGAGCCAGGGTTTTACTTTAGGCCATCTGGTTCCAGAGGCCACATTCTTCAGAGGGAACAATTTTTTTTAATGAGTCTATAATAGGACTAATTTTCCATGCATAAGAAATACTTTCCCATAAGATGATACATGTATATGTATGTGTATGTATAGCTAGATAGATACATACATACACAAAATCTTTTTTGAAAACTTATTTGGTAAATTAATATGTATAACACACACACAAAACAACAACAACAACAACAGCAACAACAACAGCTGAATGCAGTCCAAACTTAAGTAGAAAGGTACAGAAAGAGAAAGAATCTTAAAATAAATAAATAAATAAATAAATAACTTCTCAAGTATAGGGAACAATTAATGATAAGCTAAAGGATAATAAAAACAAGAAACAAAAATTAGAAATGAAATTAAACTTAATTAGCAGACAAACTCTCAAAAGTAAAAATTAAAATGCACACCAAATATTAAATAAAAGCAAATTAACAGAGTTTGGCTTGTCACAGAACTGTGTCCCAAGCCCCTTGTCCTCCACCTGGCACATGGCGAAATCCAACAGGCCTTTAAATAGAGAAGAAGGAAGGGATGCATGGGGGATAGAAGCACATATCCCTTCCAAGGTCATAAAAGACAAAGAGTTCTGTATTCTGAGACAGGGAAGAAAATAATTAAAAGGAAATCACTAATCCTCTGCCAGGTAAGAGCTACATGAGAAGTTAAATAGCAATCTAAGTTAGCAGGCAGCTCTCAACCCATCTTTTGCCAACACGTGTCCTTCAGGCTGTATATTACTCTCACATAGTTCTATTTTGTCTCCATCACTGGCTCATTTCTCTGAAGTTCTTTCATTAATTCTGACTCCAGTAGATGGTATCTTTTTAAAAATTTTTAAAGAGAGAGAGAGAGACAATTTTAATATTTATTTATTTATTTTAGTTTTCGGCGGACACAACATCTTTGTTTGTATGTGGTGCTGAGGATCGAACCCGGACGGGACTCAGGTGAGCGCGCTACCTCTTGAGCCACATCCCCAGCCCCTCCAGTAGATGGTATTTTATGTGTGGACTAGTTTTCACATTTCCCTAGTTATCATCTGTTGTTCTCTCATCCTAAGGTAACAGCTTTAAAAAACTTTCTCAGGAGTGCTGCAGGCTCCAGTTATCATCTACCAACCAACTTTCAAATTTCTCTTGAAAACCTTTTCTGCTATATGTTTGTATTCTTCTACTTTTGTTCTCTGTGTCTCGTTTTTAATTGAAATAAAGAGAAGAAAAATTTTAATGTACTTGGATAGAAATATGTTTGAAAGTAGGAACCATGTTTTTATGTAAATTTAGCACAATTTCTTTCATTCTGACAAATCATTGAATTTACTGATCAATCATATTCTGCCTCATTTCACAGGAATGCAATGACTATTTACTCAAATGAATAGTCAATTCAGTAAGCACCAAAACTGCTCAACATCAAAGCGGGTTAAGTGCCCTTTTAAACCATAAGGTCAACAACTCAAAGTACCCACAATAAACTGAATGGTGTTCAGCACCAAGTAGACGTATTTTATTTTTTTATCCCTTCTTCTGAGACTAACTCCTTCAATGTGATTGCCAGAAGTGTACGCTCCTTAGCAGGATAAGCCCTTAGCATCTCAACCAGAAAACCCACAAGTTTACTTCTCATCTGTGGCATTATCAAAATTTTACTGGAAGTTAGAGAGAGACCAGAAAGAGTCCTTAGAAGTCAGGTCAACTTGATTGGCCAACCTATTCCAGAGGTGAGAAAAACAGAGAGCTGATTAAGGGACTGTCTTTATGAAAAGGAGGAGATGAATGATTTGATGATACAGAGTTCTACATACACACAAACACATCTTTTAAAAAATATCCACTAATTTCCTTTTGGGTAACTGAGAAAACCCTAAGAAAGTAAGTGAATTTCTTCTTTTAAAGACAGAGTATATTGGCAAGCTAGTAACTTCAAAATAGTGAGGAAGAAGGGGAAAACTTCAGACACCAGGTAAAGATCTTAGTATTCACTTCAGATACTCTAGTTATTTTTAAAAGGTGATAATAAAGAATGCAGAATAAACTCCAAAGAGCATGTTGATTTAATATGGCTTCCAATGCAGACACTTTTCAAAGTAGGTATTTTAAAAAGCAGAATCATCAAATGCTAGTAAAAACTAATACGGGGAGGTTTAACATAGGACTATTTTATTCTTGATTAACTTTCGAAATTTCCAAGAGAAAAATTTTATTCTACTTATACATGACAGTAGAATGCATTTTGACACATCATACATAAATGGAGTATAACTTCTCATCCTTCTGGTAGAGTTACACTGGTTGTGTAATCAAATACGTACATAGGGCAATAATATCTGATTCATTGTGCTATCCTTCCTATCCCCAAAAGAAGTTCCATCTTATCCATAATTAATTTAATCCTCAAAACTGCTACCAGGAATAATTTCTTATGAGAGGAATAGCTGGTAGAACCTAAGATCAGACTCAAATTCAAGCATGTACTAAGGAGTCTGAAACTATTGTTCTAAAGTTTCTAGGGGATGGTTGGAATTACTTTGGCAAATTCATAAACATTTTAAAGAGTTATATAACAATGTACTACACAAATCAGAAAAAAAGAATCCTAACACTTTAAGCAGTTTCTATACCTGCAACTTAAAAAAAATCAATAAAATATCTTCAAAAGTAAAACTTGGCTTGAATCAGTAAATCCAACTATCACAGAGAGCTACTATAAGAAAAGGACATCAGTGCTAACAAGAAATCTATCAGGAGACTGTTTGAAGCATGGACTTTGTTGACTTGAAGTCTTGTGCGAGTCTACACAATACAGTTTAAGGCTTAATTTTGTGAATTGGTGGTGTACTTGTCCCAAGAAAATTACTGTAATTTCCAGAGATAATTCATTTAAAATTGGGGAAGAGTGTGGATAATAAAATAATTAGCCTGTGAATCTTAGACCTATTTGTCAGAGAGAGATAATGGTTCTTATGAAAGGGAAAGCTGAGACATCAGAGAATTTATGTAGTACTTGCATAACATCATTAATGAGCATTAGATCCTTCAATTTCTGGCTGATTTCACTTTTTTCTAGTTCCTAGTGTTTATTTTTTTAATACATTTAAAAAGAAATGAACATTAAAAATAAAACAACCTAAAAAACTAATCATAGAATGTATAATAGAAATAATAACACTATGATTTGTACAGTACTTTATAACTTAAAATGGTAAGTGGGGAACAGGTGGGTGGATGGATGGATGGATGGATGGATAGATGGATGTATGGACAGACAGACTGATGAGAATACAAGTATTAACCCTATTGGATAGATGGAGAAATTGAGTAACTAGATCTCAAATATACTACAAAATAAAAGTATACAGATATAAGACTCAAGTGGCCTGGATCATTGACTTTAATTCCTATGTTCCTTTCACTGTACCACACTGGGTTGTGTTCTGGAATAAGAATTACAGATAATTTAACTAAATTTGGGGTTCAGATCTCTTATTTATTTGAGGAGACTATTACATGAATGAATAAAACAAATTGTGGGAAAGTGTTTTGAAAGCTGAAAAGTGCTCTGAGCCTATAAATAGAAAGCATTAGACATTCTAAACAAGAAGTTATTTTTCTATCTTATAAAAGTCAGAAATCAGGTCAAACCAGCTTCTGTTAAAGTATGACAGGAAGTCCAATCCCACCAGTTTTGTACTTTAATTTTCTCATGGGAACCTGTGTAGGTCACAGAGCACTGACCCAGAATGTCTCAAAAATGTTTCAAATGCTAATTCATGAATAAATTTTTAAAAATAAAATTGTAGAATTAAAAACCTAATTTATATAATCATTGGGATTGGTTTGATATGGGCCTAGTAAATTATTTGGATTTTCCACTAAGTGGAAAAGTTCAACAACAAAAAATGGTCAGCAGTTTTTGTAAAATTGATTATAGGCCACAAAAGGAAGAAGGAAAATAAAGTTTTATAGCATTAAATCAGATTTTTCAGGCATACTGTGAATCTGTTCCAACTGCTCAGTCCCAAAAGCTAGACTTTTATACCATTCTATCTATCAGATACTTATATCTGATATCTATTGATAGCAATTAATATGAGACAAGAATATAAGATGCAAAGTGTCTTTATGAGAAAAAAATATTCCTGATAGGATAAAATGATTTAGAGGGAGCATCCAAATGCATTATTTTTTTTTTCTTTCAGGATTTGGGCAACTATCTCCTGTATATATATTTTGTTTTCTGATTGTGTTTTCAAAAATCTCACAGAGCACCAGTCTTCCAATCAGCAAACCATGTGGCTAGTCACTTTTATGACCCTAGTACAGACATCCTGAATTGACTCTGCAGGAGAGATGGTTTGATTCTTTATTTTGGAAATGTTTATAACATGGTGAAGTGCTTATCTTCCACCCTCCTTTGAATGCCTGGTGAGAATGAGGGGCTCACCTGTGTGAACCTGAGCCCTGCTGTTCCCTACAGGTGTCTTGTTGCAAAGTGAATGAGCCAGCTGGCCGCCTGTTTAGGCCATTCCTCCCCAGTGCGTACATCTTGATGGGGTCACTACACTTCTAATCTCTCACCTTGGCTCAACCAAAGTCACGAAAGTTAGTTCAGTCAGGAGAATTGCTCACTGGCACACACCATAGCTCATAGCTGATCGTGAGCACTCCCCACTCCTACCCTTGAGAACCTCGAGGTTCTGGAGCACCAATCCACGTGCCTTAATCAGAAATAGTCCCACAGAAGGAAGTTTGAATTTTCCTGTGTGGTTGGGTACTTCATTCTCTTTCCAGGAGAAGAAAATGTGGGAAGTTTTTAAAACTTGTAACATTCCTTGGGAAGTAAAGTGGGGAACTTGATGTCATTAAGAGCTCGTTTTCTTGCCAGGTGCGGTGGCACACACCTGTGATCCCAGTGACTCAGCAGGCTGAGGTAGGAAGATCGCAATTTCAAAGCCAGCCTCAGCAACTTACTGAGGCTCTAAGCAACTTAGCAAGACCTTGTCTCAAAATAAAAAATAAAAAGGGATAGGGATGTGGCTCCGTGGTTAAGCACCCCTGGGTTCAATCTCCAGTACCAAGAAGAAGATAGATAGAGATAGAGATAGAGATAGAGATAGAGAAGAAGAGAGGAGAGGGAAATGAACCAGAGTTTAGGGAAAGGAAAGCATATTTTCCTAAGGACATACTCTCCCAGATCTCTGATGCCTATTATTCATGTATATTTACGTATATAATATTGTATTCATGAAACTGTTCATAGCTAGTCAACTTCATAACATGATAATTTCCAACTCTGTAATGAGCTTAATAATCATGAAAATCAAAGGACTTCTCTATATTATATAATATGATTGTCCCCAATACAGGAGCAATTTATGAACATATACTTGTACAGGCATCCACGGCAGATTGGTTCTAGGACCCCTGTGGATATCCAAACCCAAAGGTGCCTATATCACATGATGTGATATTTGCATGACAACTATGAACATTCTCCTGTACACTTTACATCATCTCCAGATTACTCATAACAGCTAAAGCAAGGTGGATGCTAAACCAGAAACAATAGCATATCCTGAAGTCCCAGCTACTCCAGAATCTCAGACAAAAGAGTCCCATTAGCCCACAATCTGAGACCAGCCAAACAAAACAGTAGACCCCATCTCAAAAAAAAAAAAAATGTAAATGCTATGTAAGTTGTGGTAGTATTGTTTAGAGAATATTGGCTAAAAATGTCTACACATGTTCAGTACAGATGCATTATTTTTTTTCTGAATGGTTTTGATCTGCAGTTGGGTGGATGTGTGGGGACGCAGAATACATGGATGTGTAGAGCTGACTGTTCTTGTTTCTGCCCCATCTCTGACATAAATCCATCCTCCATCATCTGTTTTTCTCTGAGCCCTCTCCTGACATTTCTGAGGCAGTAAAGGAAGCACCACTCTGTCCCACTCTCACAGAATCCCAAGGGGCTGGGAACTCAGAGCCTGGTAGGTTGCTTCCAGGGGTTCGCAGATCTCAACTGACTTGGCAATTCTAAATATTATTACAGCCACGTGGCTGGTTTGCATGACTTTGTGGGCTATTGTAAGAGCCAAAACATCATGTAAAATATTCCTTTAAGAAATTCACAAACGGGGCTGAGGTTGTGGCTCAGTGGTAGAGTGTGTAAGGCACTGGGTTGGATTCTCAGCACCACATATAAATTGATAAATAAATAAAGATCCATCAACAACTAAAAAAAGAAAAAAGAAAGAAATTCACAAATGAACTTATAGAATACAATGTGCACATAGGTTTAGGGCTGTCGTTTTTACTGATACACACGGATATAATTCCGAATCCGAGATATGAATGTGGTTTCTACTAAAATAGAATCCAATTACGGTGATGAGAGAAGAATGGAAGTCAAGGAGTCAGAAACAGACAAAGGGAAAGAAGGAAAGGAAACGAATGAGGAGAAAGAAATGGGAAGGGAAGGAGGGGAAAGAGAAGAGAAAAACCAGGGTAGGGTGCACACTGGTCAAGGGCTCCATCCAAGCGTCTCAGTGGGAAGGCTACAGCACTGACGTCAGAGAGTGGGGCAAGGGTGACGAGCAGCCAGTGGGCTGTGGCCTGTGTTGCCTAGGAATGAACACTAGCAGTCAAGTCCACACAGACAACGATTGACTCCTAAATGGTGAAAGGTAAAAAAAAAAAAGAAGGCTGATGGTTTTCAGAACTCAGGCTTGGCCATAAATTCTAGTCAAGTTGTGCATATTTGAACTACCATCTCTCACTACTTTTTTTTTCCAAGTCTTTTCTGAAAAGTGTATACATATGTAGAAATACATTAAGCTGTAGACTTTAATTGTATGCACTTTACTATGTGCAAGTCGTGCTTCAATTTAAAATAATTTTTTAAGTAAGCATGCCTAGGACCTACAAGCATCTTATAACAACACTGCTGCATCCAAGGGGGGAACTCAGATCTCTGAGGCCACAAATCCATGTTTTCTCCATACTCTGTGCAGCCTCTCTGAGGGGTAATGCAGAAGGGATAGAGACCATATTCTGTAGAAACCTGAAAGAAATAGTACAAGAATGGTGTAGCAGTGTCAAGCACCTAGTTGTAGTGATTCTAAGGGATTTTTTTTTCTAACAATTACTGCCAGTTTATTCTGCTGTGCACCCAGATTTTTTAAAAACAATCTTGTATTGCTTTAGATGGGCATTTTTCTAAAAATGTATTAAGATCTTATCTTCTAAAGCAGAACAGACTATACACGACTGGACCTTTCTTAGATAGATCAGAGTCATAATTAATAAATAGGCTATTGTATTGCAGGGTTTCAGGAACAGTAAATAGTGAGCAGTGTTATCTGTTTCTTCAGAGCTCCTACAAAAGGTTATGTTTGATCAGATCATCAGAACTACGGTGTGTGTGTGTCTGTGTGACATACACACACACACACACACACACACACGGGATTGAACTGAGGCCCTTCACCCATACTAAGCCCAAGCTCTACCAGGGAGACTTCCAGCCCCTATACTTGCTTTTAATGAATCTATTTCCGTTTGCCAATATACGCCTATCTTTCTCTTAATTTACTGTTTACCTCAATAGGGATCTAGACCTTAACACCACAGTTTTATGGAACTCTGTTTTAGAACAAACTGGCTGTGGGTAAGAGCCTGTTATTTTTGCCAATTTCCAATTTTGGGTTGTATCCTATACAGGTTAGATCACCAGATAATTAAATTTTAAATAGGAAAGATTTTTAAAAATTCTTACTTTATATTTTCTTTAATAGAAGTTGTATGTATAATTTACATATAAAAAGTGTGCAAATCACAAATCTGATTTTTAGCAAGCTAAAAAAATTCAAAAAATACTCAAACACATGGTATTACCTAGTCTCTCCTTTCCAAAGTATTTTCATATGCATCATTTCAGTAGGTAACTGCAACAATCCTGTGAGGCTAAAAGATGAAATTAATATTTGTATTTGACAAATGTGGAACATGAAGTTGGGATGAAAACTGATTTCTCAAATCAGAAGGTAGATAACAGCAAAGATAAAATCTTAGTATTCCACTGCAAGAATCCTCCCAGTATATTTTAAAAGTTACTCAGAAAATATAATGTGAATATCAATTCTAGTTATCAGATTTTGGACAGGATCCTGCCAGTACTTTAAACCTTAGTGGTTGTTTAGACACTGTCTGATCTGACTAGCCAATGTCTTCTCAGGCAAGCAGTTAAATATTTTGATTTTCTTCCTTAGGAGGTCAAACACCAACATATTCCCTTAAGGAGAGGAAGGGACATAAATAACTCTACAAGTATACCAGATTTACAAGAAAAAAGTATTCTTTCAAAGCTTAGATGCCTTAGAATTCCTATCTTGTTTTCCCATTTTCTCTCTCTTTTTTTAATCTTTTCATTCTTAAAGCCAACAAAAGAAATTTAATTGAAATGGGGAGTACTGAGTAACCATAAAAACTGTTTTTTTTTTGGGG
>NW_026000211.1:10043448-10163862 GCF_001458135.2 Marmota marmota marmota | reverse complement strand
GGGGGGGGGGGGGGGTACTGGGAATTGAACTCAGGGGCACTGGACCACTGAGCCACATCCCCAGCCCGATTTTGTATTTTATTTAGAGACAGGGTCTCACTGAGTTGCTTAGTGCCTCACTTTTTGCTGATGTTGGCTTTAAACTTGTGATCTTCCTGCCTCAGCCTCCCTAGCAGCTAGGATTAGAGTCATTGTGCCACTGAGATGGGCCAGTAAGAACTTTTAATAAGTTTAATTGTTTGGATGTGAAATGGTCCCCAAAGGCCCACATATTGAAGGCTTGGTTCCCCAGTGCAGCAGTATTCCGAGGTGGGGCTTTTGGGAAGTGATTGGATCATCAGGGCTCTGACCTCATCAGTGGATTAATCACTGATACATTCATAATGTGATGGCATGATTGGAAGGGGTGGAAACTATTGGAGGTAAAACCTACTTAGAGGAAGTAAGTCAATGAGGGCATGCCCTGGTCCCTTCCTCCCCCTCCCATTCCCCCTTGCCCCGCCCCCAGCTTCCCACTGACCATGAGCTGAGCAGCTCTGCTGCATCACGCCCCCTCCTCCAAGATGTTCTGCCTCACTACAGGGCCACAGCAATGGAACCAACCATGGAATGAAAACCTCTGAAACCATGAACCAAAATAAATCTTTCCTCTTCTAAGTTTTTATTTTTTTTGGGGGGGTGCATTTTGTCATAGAAATGAAAAGCTGACTAATACAATAAGCATCCCCAAACTCGTATTTGAATCAGCTACTTCTATCACTATTTCAAATTACCATCTATTCTAGAAAGCCTCAAATAATTTGAACCATAACAGCAGTACCTTTAAACAAAAAGTTCAATTACAAAAATATGAAAGTTCAAAAGTTTCACAGAAAAAGTTTTCCCAGTCAGATATGAGAAAACAATATTTTATAAATGGTCCTCCCAAGGGGCTGGGGTTGTGGCTCAAGTGGTAGAGTGCTCTCCTAGCACATGTGAGGCACTGGGTTCGATCCTCAGCACCACGTAAAGATATTGTGTCCACCTAAAACCAAAAAATAAATATTAAAATAAATAAATAAATGGTCCTCTCAAAAAGGTGCTGAGCAATAGTGTGGAAGGCATATTTTTCGTAAAACACACAGGAATCAGAATTGTTCCAGGCACGTGAACATTTTTTTGGGTGAAGATCACAAAGGATTCAAATTTCCCAAGGGCTGTAGTTACTGATGCCAACCAACCAGGTTGTGTTCTAGATAATCCTTCTGTGAGTTAAACCCTGCCCAGTGCTTCCAGTCTATAAGACCAATGTGTGTTCTTAGTTCCTCCTCTGTAAAGTGGGTAACAATAACACCCACCATTGGGCTGGCCCAAGAATTCATTCTATTAACACAGGCTCAGAACCAAATCTACCCTGAAAGCTGCTTTTTTCCTCCAGTACTGAGGATTGAACCTGTGGATGCTCTACCACTGAGATACACTCCCAGTTCTTTTTTGTTTTTTTGAGACAGGTCTCTCATTAAGTTGCCCAGGCTGGCCTGGAACTTGTTATCTCTGTTATCTCTTGTTAACAAGAGTGGCTAGGATTTTTCACCTAGGGCTATGATCCCTTCTTTTTTTTTAATTTTTTTTAATTTGTTCTTTTTAGGTATACATGACAGTAGACCATATTTTTAAATTTAAATATTATACACATATGGAGTATGACTTATTCTAAGTAATATTCCATTCTTTCTTTCATTTTTTTTTTTTGATAGTGGGGATTAAACTCAGGGGCACTTGACCACCGCACCACATCCCCAGCCCTATTTCCTATATTATTTAGAGACAGGGTCTCACTGAGTTGCTTAGCTCCTTGCTTTTGCTAAGAATGGCTTTGAAAACTCATGATCCTCCTGTCTCCGTGTCCCCATCCACTGGAATTACAGTCATGGGCCATGACGCCCAGCCTAGTATGTCATTCTTGTGGTTGTACATGATGCGGAGTTTCACTGATATTGTATTCATATGTGAACATAGGAAAATTGTGTCTGATTCATTCTGTTTTTTCTATTCCCAACCCTCCTCCCTTCCCTTCATTCCCCTTTGTCTAATCCAATGAACTTCTTCTGCTCCCTTCTTGAAGACCGACTTCCTCTAAATTAAGCCAAATATCTGTGAAGACAGGCTGATCAATACTAATTCAAATTCAATTCATATTATTAAGTCCCTTTTAGCTAATTCTTAATTCATGCACTGTTCCAAGTATTACAGAAAGCAACAAAAAGGAGGGTGGTCTTCTCAAAAGGAAGTAAACAAAATTAGAGCTTTTATCAATATCTGATTTAGAACAAAAAATAGCACTTTGAGGAAACATTAAAGTGTGCCATTTTCTCCCATCCCTTCTCCCAAAAATCTGCTTCCCAATAAGGGATAGTAAATCAAGCCATCTCAACAATATTTAGAGGTGTGAAATTCATGGCTTATTTATGAATTGTCCACTAGTTCCTACCCTGGATAAACCAATTTCAATTCATTGCCAGGAGGAAAAAGCAAGTTTAACTGAAGCACAAATTAGCTCTGGTAGTATATTACATGTAAATGTATTCTTTACTACAACTATTTCTAAAATGCAAACTTATTTACTGGCAAGAGCCAAAGTGCTTTCCAAAGCAAGTTTAGGAGCATATGGTTTTTTTATTCAATTATGTGCTAATAACAGAAAACCACTCCCGACAACAAAGCTAAAACAGTTGCTCTGTCATTTTGCCAGGTCATATATTTTCTCATATTTTAGCAAAGTTGGGAAAACTAATTTATATGTAAAACCAAGCATCTGATGAGTTCATTGATTTCATTTGAAAGGGCGTCTGGAGGAACTCTCTCAACCTGGACCCGGTGCCTCTCCATCTAATAAACCCCAGAAATGTTCAACTGGAGAATGGGTTTTCCGTTTAAAGAAGAGTGACTTTGGCAAAGTTTTCTACTGCTTAAGGATTGGAAACTTCTGATTGTTTTGTGAAAAGGCATTTTAGAAGGGCAGGCTAAAGACAAAGTAAACCGACAGCCTTCACCCAGAAAAAAATGATCCGAAGTCCCCAGTTTTGAAGGAAGAATGTCTTTGACCTTTACTTGGGGCTTCTTTAGGACACGGTGCGCAGCAAGAGGGCTGGCACTGGGCGAGGCCGGGGCCACCTACCTGCGTTCCTGAGCTTCTTATTCCGATACACCGACAGGATGACCAGGAGGTTGCCCAGGATGTCCACCACGATGGTAAAGATGAGGATGAAGGCCAGCGTGGAGGCCTGCCATGAGGGTCGCACCCGCGCGCCCTCCGCGCCGCTGGGCACCTGCTGAGAGGCATTGAGCAGCGCGCTGCCGTTGCCCTTCATGGTCCCCCTCGGGGCGTCTCAGGGTCGCCCACCCATCGCCCCGGCCGCCCCGCGCTCTCCGGTGCCCCAGCGCGGCGCGAGCCGCTGCCCCACTTTTTATGGCTCCCCCATCTACTCCTCATCCCGACAGTTCCTTCGCGACCGTCCAGTCCGCTCCACCCCCTCCCGACGGCCCGACACCCACTCCGCACTTGGCGGCCCCCGCCTGGTGACACCTGCGGTCCGCTCCCAGGCCCCCGGGATACGTGCCAACAGCGCCCCCGTGCGGGAAGGTGGGGTCGAGTCGCTGGCGCCTCCTGGGGCGAGAGCAGGGAGAAGCGGTTCGACCCAGGGGACCAGGTGCTGTTGCTCTCCTTGGTTAGGTTTTTCCTCTCTAGAACCGACCATTTCACCCTGGAGAGCCAGACTTCACGGGCTTGAGCCCTAAATTGAATTGAAGCAAAATTCCTTAACCACCACCATGTGCCCCAGCTTCTTATCTGCAAAATGGAAATAAAATAGTACCTAACTCATCAACTTTACAGTTTGGAGGATGTGAAAAGAATCAAGAAATCTTTTCAGTCCGATATTGCACCATTTAACACTTGGGCTGGATGTTTCCGATAACGAAATGAGATTATAAAAGAAAAATGGAAGAATCAGTATTTGCAGATGATGGGAGTACTTTCTAAAACACCAGAGAAAATGAGACAGAACACATAATTATATAGGACTGACACAACAGAAATCGATGTAAGATTGCTGAGAAATGGCTTAACCAGCTATGTGTAGAGTGAGGGAGGGAAAAAAACCCTTAAACCTTGCTGGGAAACTTACGTGGTGAGCTATACCATTGTTCTCACGTTGAAAGCTTGACATTTTCATGTTCTCTATAGATTTTATGCCACCCCAATAAAAATATCAACTGATCCTAAGATTCTTTTGAAAGAATAAAGAGGAAGTGTAGACAAAGGAATTTGAGTAAGATGAGCAGGTGAAAAGGGTGATATATATTTAAATGAACATTAAAAATTACATTAAGTATGTAGGGCATGATGTAAAGTGGGGCATGTTGCATCAGAAAAGAGGAAACTTAACTTGCTGGCTGCTACCGCTTCCCAGTCCTGGGGCCACATGTGACTAAGAGAGCACCTAGCGATTAGCCAGAAGGCATAGCCATGGGTTGTGATGAAGAATTGGACCACCTCTAGGATAGGCTCAGAACCCTTCTGCCCTCATGGACATTACTGCCTGTAGGATGGGTGTAGATGTAAATTCTCCCCACCCTGCTGACCTTTATCCTGATTGGCTCTTGTACATTATATTAGCTGTGTATGTTTTCTCATTGAACAAGTTCCTGCTTTGACTGTTCTCCCTGGCAGTCTGATTGTCCTCCAGGGAGGGAGGGCTGGGTGTGGGCTGCCAGTCGACTTTTACCTTTCTTGGCCTGTCCTGGTGGGGGCGTGCTCCCCCAATCTCTCCCACAGGTCAGGAGGGAACGGAGGGGGTGCTAAAAACCCTGACAAGGTAAGCAAGGAATGGTAGCACACTGTAACCCCAGCTACTCTGGAGGCCAAGGTAGGAGGATGACAATTTAGGTAGACTGTGTTCCCAAATAAATAATATAGCTTAGAACCATCACCCCCAGGGTTCAATCTCCAGTACCCCAAACAACAACAACAAAAATACAATAAGTAAAACACTAAGTTTATCAATATATAAAATGCATTTGAGAAAATTAACCTTTCAAATCAGTGGAGAGAGTAATTTACTATTGAAATAAAGGTGTATTTAAAGAAAATGTTGGTAAATAGTTATACAACCTCAGGGTGGAAAGGAACTCTAAGCATGGAAACAATAGCAGAGTGGAAAAAAATCATAACCATAGGAAGAATGATAGAAGCAATCGTTGACTAAGCCCTGGTTTCCTAGCACTGGGGTCATTATTTTCTATGCATTGCCTTGCACATTACTCTTGCAAGTTTGGCTTCGCTAGGACCAGTTTATGGATGAGAGGTAAGTAATATGCCAGAATTAAGCCACTAGTAATGGGTGGAGGCAAGATTTGAACTTTGCTCTTTCTGCCTCCAAAGCTATGAATCTCATCACTAAGCAATAGTGTTTCTTAGTAGTGATAGATTTGACTAAAGAAAAGTTAAGGGTCTTAGCTGGGTGTGGTGGCACATCCCTGTAATCCAGCTGCTTCGGAGGCTGAGGAAAGAGGATTGAGAGTTAAAGCCAGCAATTTAGCAAGGCCCTAGGCAACTCAATGAGATCCAGTCTCTAAATAAAACATTAAAAAGGGTTGGGGATGTGGCTCAGTGGTTAAGCCATCCTGGGTTCAATCCTTGATACCAAAAAAAAAAAAAAAAAGGTTGAAAGTCTTATATTTAAAAAATATTATGAACTAGTAAAAGTCATATAGATAAACTGGGGGAAAGGCTTATGTCATTATGTCATATCTAAGAAACAAAATCATTAATAACCTATTTTTATAAATAACTTTTCAAATTAACAAGGAAAAATAGAAATATATTTAATTGTCATAATTAGACATTTAAAAACTAAAACTGGAGGATGTGGCTTATATTAGAGAATGGCTTAGTAGCAGTAATAGAGTACATACTTAGCATACATGAGGCCCTGTGTTCAATCCCAGCACCCAAAAGAGACTGTGAAGTTTATATATAACCTCTCTTTTAAGGAAAAAAAAGTGATAGTATGTTATCATTCCAGCTAACACTTTTAAAACAAAGTGTGATTCTTTAAAATCCAGGGAAAAAGCATTCCTACATATTACATGTAAAAATCTTAAAACAGCATATACTTTTCAGTAATTCTAATAAAAAATAATTGAACAATTGTTCACATATATAAGGACACATAGTTGTTCCTCAGCATAATTTGTAAGATAGTCATATAGCACTTAATGATGAAGTGCATTGTTAGGCTGTTTCTCTTTCTGTGAACATCACAGAGTTTACTTACACTAATTAAGGTGACTATGAGGTCCCTAGGGGTACAATCAAATGGGACCACTGTTAAGTATCTGTTCCATCCTTGACCAAAATGTTATGTGATATGCGACTGTACTTACAACCTAAACCTCTTATAATTGGGATTTTGATGAACAAATTAATATCAATACATGAAATGAAATGGCACAGGTAGCTAATTCTCCTCCACAATGGGTGGCGTACACAGTGGTGGGGTGTACATAGAATAACTCAAAATCTTGCTGGCCTGGAGAAGGAGAAATCTGAAGTTGGGAAATTGAGAACACTGAAAAGAAAGGCGAAACCTCAGACTAGAAAGAGCAGAGAGAGGCTCACCAACTTCTCTCTGCCTACATCAAAATGTGAGGAACAGACTCCAAGAAGCCAGCTGCTGAGTCTGAACTGAGAGTGGAGATGCCACACAAGGAACAGAGCTGTGGTGGTCCCAGCCTACCCCAGAACACTACATATGGAAACCAAGGAGAAACACTCAGCAGAAAAGAATAGAATCTAGAATACCCATAGTTTAGCATCCATACTGTCCATGGCACAATCCAAATTACTCAACACGTGAAGACTATGTATCTATCAAACATATTCTTAAGATACAATAAAATCAATCAAATCCACCCCTGAATGAACCAGATGTGAATTAACAATCTCAGCACAAAAAGTGGGAAATCTCAAGAGAGAAACAGGAACAATAAAAAAAAGAACCAACTTGAAATTCTAAAAAAAAAAAAAAATGTTGAAATTAAACTAGATGGACTTAATAGCCAAGTGGACGTGATAGCAGAAAGAGTAAATATATGTAAAGATAAATCCATAGAAATTATTCAAGCTAGGCACAGTGGCACATTCTATAATCCCAGTGATTCAGGAGGCAAAGGCAGGAGGATCCAGAGTTCAAGGCCAGGCTCAGCAACTTAGTAAGACCCTAAACAACTTAGTGAGACTCTGTCTCAAAATAAAAAGGGATGTGGCTCAGTGGTAAACTGCTCTTGGTTTAAATCCCCAGTACAAAAAAAAAAAAAAAGTTATGTGAAAAAACAGAGAAAAGATTTCTTTTAATATGAACAATAACAATACAAAGCTTCCAATACCTAGAGATATATTAATTGGAAGACTAGCTGTAGGGATAAAATGGTACAGAAAAAAACATATTTGATCAAGATGTTTCCCAAACTGTAGAAAGATGAATGTGAAGCAGAATAAGCAGAAATAACTGCACTAAGGCACTTCATAATCAAAATGCTAAAAGACAAAGAGAAAAAGCTCTAAATGCAAAGTGACATATTACATAGTGGTGAACAATTAACACAACCAACAGAAATATCTTTGACTCATCAGAATCTATTAATCTTCTATTATTGTCATAACAAATTATCTTAATTAAAGGTTTAAAATTACACCCACGTATTATTTCACAGTGAAAGAAGTCCAGGTACAGAGTGGCTCAGCTGAGCTCTCTGCTTAGCATTGGAAGGATATAATAAAACAGTCATCAGGGCTGCCTTTCTTTCTGGAACTTCTAGGCTAAATCCACTTTTAAGCTTCTCCCAGCTGTAGGTAGAGTCCATTCCCATGTGGCTGTAGGACTGAGGTCATCCTCAGCTTCAGAGGCTACAGCACTCTGATTCATGGTCCCTTCCTCCTTCTTCACACCTGGCACTAGTGGGTCCTGCCTTGCTCTCAGTTCATCTCCCTAACTTGACTTTCTGCCTCATCTCCCCAGCCTCTAACTGGAGAGAGTTCTCTAGCTTCAGGACTTTTGTGATTAGATTGGGCCCAACCTAATAATTCAGGTGAATTTTTCCATCTGAAAAGGCCCTTCTCCCAACATGGTGAAAGATTTTCACTGGTTCCAGCATTTAGGGAATGGATGTATTTAGGGGACAGAGACCTTGAAGAAAGTTGGAAGCACCTGTAAAGAACAAATCGGTCAAACCAGAATTCTCCATTCAGTGAAAATACCACTCAAGAATGAAAACAATAAATGCGCTAAGGAACTGAACAGGTACTTCACAGAAGAAGAAATACAATTGATCAACAAATATATGAAAAAGTGTTCAACATCTCTAGCAATTAGAGAAATGCAAATCAAAACTACTGTCATTTCATGCCAGTCAGAATGGCAGCTATCAAGAATACAGTCAACAATAAATGTTGGCAAGGATGTGGGGGAAAGGCACACTCATACATTGCTGATGGGACTGCAAATTGGTGTAACCACTATGAAAAGCAGTATGGCGATTCCTCAGAAAACTGGGAATGGAACCACTATTTGACCCAGCTATCCCACTCCTTGGTTTATACCCAAAGGACTTAAAATCAGCATACTACAGTAATGCAGCCACGTCAACGTTTATAGCAGCTCAATTCACAATAGCTAGACTATAGAACCAATCTAGGTGTCCCTCAATAGATGAATAGATAAAGAAAATGTGGTATATATACTCAATGGAATATTACTGAGCTTTAAAGAAGAGTGAAATTATGGCATTTGCAAGTAAATGGTTGGAATTAGAAAATATCATGCTAAGCAAAATAAGTCAATCCAACAAAACCAAAGGCCAAATGTTTTCTCTAATATGCAGATGCTAATTCACAATAAAGCAGTGGGAGGCACTAGGGAAGAATAGTGTTACCTTAGATTAGGAAGGGGGAAGTAATGGGAGGGTAGGGGAGGGGATGTGGGGATAGGAAAGATAGTAGAATGCAACATACTTTATTACTGTATGTATATATGTAACTACATGACTAATATGATTCTGCAACATGTACACTCAGAAAAATGAGAAATTATATTCCATCTATGTATGATATATCAAAGTGCATAAATGCATTCTACTGTCATAATTAAAACAAATAAAAATTTTTTTAAAAGAGTGAAAACACAATAAAGACATATTTAGCCTGAAGTCCCAGCACTGCGGGAGACAGAGGCAGGGAGATCATGAGTTCAAAACCAGCCTCAGCAACTTAGTGAGGCTCTGAGTAACTCAGCAAGACCCTGTCTCTAAATAAAGTATAAAAAAAAGGGTTGGGGATGTATGCTCAGTGGTTAAGTGCCCCTGGGCACAATCCCTGGTGCCTTCCCCCCCAAAATTGTTAAGTTGTTGCTAGCAGACATTCTATATAAAGAATATTAAAGGGAAGTTCTTTGAGGCTAAAAGAAATGGTGCCAATTAGAAACTCACACTCTCAGAAATAAAAGGAAGTGTCAGAAGTGATAAGCAGCTGGGTAAATACCAGGAACAGTTTTCTCCTTTCTCCTAAGTCCTATGTAAATAATATAATGCTTAAAGCTTATTTTATAACATTGGCTTGTGGGATTCATAACTATAAAGCCTGGGGAAAAGGCATGTAAGGTTGCTAATTTCTATATTTTATATAAAATAGTATATTAATAACCATAGTGGACTGCAAAAAGTTAAAGATGGATTTTGTGATCCTTACGGCAGTCACTACAATATGCGAAGTGGCCTGAGCCCTTAGTCCCAGCTCCTTGGGAGGTTGAGGCAGAAGGATGGCTTGAGCCTAGGAGTTTGAGACTAACCTGGGCAACACAGTGAGACCCAACTATAAAAAGAAGAGACGGAGACAGACTGTCCCCATAAGATGTTCAGGAAAAAGAATGAGGTTGTGCCAGTAGGACAAGGGATTTGATTGTCAGCGTAGGGTAATAGAGATCTGCTTCTCAAGTAGAGGTGAGAAATTGCCTCATTGATTTCTCAATGAATGAATGTACATGTTGCTCCTCAAAAACCTTGCTGTACACAAGCACCAGTTCCATTAGGACACCTCTTTTTTTTTTCTTTTCTGTAATCCAGGGAGAAGATGCTACAATTAGACACATTGTAAATTAGAATATTGCCCACTGTGTTCAAATAAAAGACAACAATAAAGTACACACATACACACATACACACACACACACACACACACACACGAAAAGCCCCCAGAGCTCATAGGCATCCGGAATTTGCCTAATGCTAAAGCAACAGGGACTTGTCCAAGATTTGATCAACTTAATTCTGCCTCAGTGTACCATTGAGCCAGGAGTTCATTTCTCACAGGGCTAAGCTCTCTTAATCTTTTGACCCTTTGATCTACATAGGGATATTTGTCCAGAGCAGCCTCCACAAACTCATATTAGCACCAGGACTTGCATTCTATGAGCCGAGTCATCCCAAGCATCTACTGAGCATTTTTGAGTAATTTCAGTAAGTCAGAACGTCAGTAACCCAGGAGGTACAACTGTGCAAATAAGGGGTTTTTACCACAAGAAAAGGATGTGAATTGGCATGTGTGAACGTGTCCTGGGGGAGGGGAGCTCACCTGGTGCAAGTGTTCCATTAGCTACAGAAGACTGCACGGTGATAGAGTTGCCACAGGGACATGATTCACTGTAACCATGCATGAACCCCGCCTCTGTTGGATTGTGGACTGAAGGTTAAGAGCTCTCATTCTGGGTTATTATTTCCTTTATGTGAACGCCATCAGCAATCCATACACGGCAAAGTTGTGCTTGTTATTGTCTTGAACTGCAAACTCCCACTTGTCCCTGGTTGTTGTCACTGTACAGGGCTCTGTTCTACAGAAATGCAGGACTCAATCAGGATCACGTGCTTTAGTTTTGATTGAACACAGAGAAAACTCATAGTGATTAGAAAGACCTTTTGATTTTGATCGATGACTTCAAATGTATAACTGTCATTTCAGCAATAATATATACAAAGGCTTGTTAGGAATTTGGGAGAAAAAAGACCTAAACATAGCTCAGTTTTTAGTAAAAGGCTTGCTTCGTAGCACATAACTCTTTGACCACACTGAAAAAAAGGTTTCTCTATCGAAGACCATCACTGCTAGTGGGCAAGTTTGGTTCACTGTCATGTACAAGGGGGTAAGGGAGGCTAGAGGCAGTGTAAATACTTGTTAGTGCAGCTCATATACTAAACAGAACAGAATGAATAAAAGAAGGTATAAATGAGGCCAAGGGAAGAATGAGTTTCAGGAGCCTAGAGTCAGGATGAAATGGAGAGTGTGGTTTTAATTTTGTTGAGTGAAGCAGGGTGAGAGAATGAGAGGGCACAGGCTGGGAATTTGACCCCTTATTATACCCATATCTCAGTCCTAAAGACCAGGGTGACCTTGCTCATCCTTCATCTGATGGCAAACATAGTGCTTCTGGTATTAACTGTTGTAGGTGTTCAAATAAAATTTTGAATAAATGGATAGAAAATGCAGAACTCTGAGACTTCACTGCACCCCATATCATATATTATCTCCAGGACGAAATGCACTAAATATGAGAAAAATAACAAGGATTCAAATGACCAAGTCTCTTCTGGACTAGAGTCAATATTTGGCCAAATGACCTGAACTAGGAGTTTAGGAAACTCTTCGAGTTGAAGCATGCTCTGTCAGGACACTTAGAAAACTAAGCATTCTTAAAATGTATTTTTAAAATGTTAAACTATATTAAAATGCATATATGAAGACTGGAATGGGGTCAAGGGAGAAAAAAGTAACAATAGGAAAACATTAATTGAACATGTACTTTGTGCCTAAACCATTGTTGTGAGGGGCTTCACCCTCTTGCAGTTTGGTTCACTTCATGAGAGATGCATAAAAAGGAGGTCTGAAGGAAGAAGCTTGGAGGCCAGAGTGAGAGGTTTGAATTTCAGTTTCAACACTTACTTGCAGTGTGACCTTCCAAAGGGTTTTACCTCTCTGTGCCCCGGTTTCTCGATATGGAAAAAGGGGGAAATGAGGAAGGCTGATGAGTGGATTAAAAGTCCATGGCAGCAGGGCTGGTGTATAGTGAGCACTTAAAAAGGACAGCTCTCCTTGGGATTGTTAGGGTTGATTCCTCACAAAACTCCCAGGAGGTATCAGTCATATAACTAGTGAGAAGCAGGGTACCATTTTGAACTCAGGTCTGTGGCTTGAAAGCTGGCAGTCTCCACCTGCCTCTCTACCTGGGAATTAGAGTGCTCAGTGGAAGTCCTCTTGCTAATAGAGATAGAAGGGACTGAACTAGATCTATGAAATTAGCTGAACCCAGAGGCTGCAAAGTAACCTAAACATGGTGTTCTATTTAGTGATGGACACTCCATTGGAGTGAGGCAGGGCTTTGGCCAGGAGCAGGGGGCTTCTGGTAAAGTCTGAGCTGTGCCACCACATCACCAAGGTTAGACACATAACTTTACCACTTGTCAGATTTGTCATCAAGGACTGTGTTTTCCACATATAAAATGGGGAGGATGGTACCAAAAAATACTACCCTAAACTATAGTTGTAAAGATTGAGTAGCAAAAGTTCATGCACTAAAGCATGGTATCCAGACTCAAGGAAGTTTATTATTGTTTCTAGTAAAGATAAAACCTAGCTTTCAGTGTGGCTGATAACTGGAGGAACTTGGTATGATTCACAACACACACAGAAATTCCATGTGGAAACCTTAATTTTCAATGACCTGTGTATATTTTAATGTTTTGTGAAATTCCCCGTTAGTAGTTAAAATTCAGCATCTTTGGGGCTGGGATTGTGGCTTAGTGGTAGAACGCTTGCCTAGCACAGGTGAGGCCCTGGGTTCGATGCTCAGCACCACATAAAGTTAAATAAATAAAATAAAAGTATTGTGTTCAGCTACAACTAAAAAATAAATCCTGAAAAAGTTTAAAACAAAATTCTGCATCTTTGAGAATTTACTAGTAAAAACAATTTCTACTAAGAGTTTTTTTAGTTGGAGAATTCTTTTTTTTTTTTTTGCATTTTGGTCATTTTAATTAACTAGAGGAATTTGTATTTTAATAAGCCTTGTGAATAAAATTTTATATTGTCTATGTAAACCTAAAATATCTATTTTAAGCCTGCTGCAGTGGCGCATGCCTATAATCCCAGAGGTTTGGGAAGCTGAGGCAGGATTACAAATTCAAAGCCAGCCTCAGCAACTTAGTGAGGCCCTAAAAACTTAGTGAGACACTGTCTCAAAATAAAAAATAAAAAGGGCTGGGGATGTTGCTCAGTGGTTAAGTACCCACGGGTTCAATCCCTGGTACTAGAAAAACAATATATACCTATATGTTTTGTATATAACATATCTTAATAAAATATATATTTTATATGTTTATATATTTTATAAAATATATATGTATTTTAAAGTGTACTTATACTCAGGACACCAAGAAGGCACAATGGGAGAAGGTTAGTCTCTTCAATAAATGGCATTGGGAAAACTGGATTTGTACACACAAAAGAATAACTCTATTTTATCCTATATCATGTGTTAAAAATCAACTCAAAATGGATGAAAGACCTAAATGAAAGACCTCAGACCATAAAACTCCTAGAAGAAACCTAAAGGAGAAGCTCCTTGGTACTGGCATTGGTACGGATTTTTTTTACCAAAAGCACAGGCAACAAGAGAAGATAAACCAATGGGACTACACCAAACTGTGAAGCAAAACAAACAAACAACAAAAGCAACCAACACAATGTAAAGGCAACCAAAGGATTGGGAGGAAGTATTTGTGAACCACATATCAGATCAGGGGTTGCTGTCTAAAATATCTAAGGAATTCATTCACACAGTGCAACAGCAAAAACCAAATGATCCAGTCAGAAAATGGGCAAAGGACTGGAATAGATATTTTTCCACAGAGGAAAGAAAACTGGACAGAAGATATATGACAAGGTGCTCAGTGTCACTAACCTAGGGAAATGCAAACCAAAACACAGGAGATATCACCTCACACCTGTTAGAATGACTGTTATCAAAAAGCTAAGAGATATCAGGTATTGGCAAAGGAGTGGAGACAGAAAATGCTGCTTGTGAGGATGTAGTTTGGTACAGCCATCAGGGAAACAGAACTACCAACCTTGGAGACCTGAGTGTGGAAAAAGGAAAAGAAAAGAACTACCATCTGGCCATGCTATTCTTTTTCTGATACCCCAAGGTAATGAAATCATTTCATGTTCATTGCCACATTTTTCACAATAGTGAGATATAGAAATAAACCTGTGTGTCCACTGACAGATGGATTAAAAAAATTGATACACACACACACACACACACACACATACACACACAGTTGAATGTTGTTCAATCATTTAAAAGGAGATTCTGCCATTTGTGACCCAGAAGACATCATGCTAAGTGAAATGAGCCCCCTGAAGAAGAAAAATACTAGCTGATCTCCCTTATATGTAGAATCTAAACAAACAAACAAAACCTCAAGTACACAGAAACTGAAAGTAGAAAAGTAGTTTCCAAAGTGGGGGATTTTGAAGGAAAAGGAGAGATGTAGGTCAAAAGGGTACAAAGTTTCAATGATGTAAGATGAAGAAGCCTAACGTATATCATCAAGAGTCTAGTTAATGGTAGTTAATGGTATCGTAATGTATACCCGATATTTACTCAGGAGGTAAATTTTACGTACTTTCACCACACACATATCGTATGATACATATGTTAACTGGCTTGACTGTAGTAATGAATCATTTCAGTGTCTGTGTGTCTATATATACATATAGGAAAACATGTGCACCTTAAATATACATATTTTTTAAAAGTATACTTCTACTTGAAAGAAGAAACAAATACCCATTTAAGGCAAAAAAAATTTAAAACACCGTTATGGTTCAGATATTAGGTGCCCCCAGAAACTCACATGTGAAAAAATTCAAGAAAGTTTAGAGGTGAAATGATTGGGTTATGATAACCTTAACCTAAACAGTAAAATTAATCCCCTAATAGGGATTAACTGGGTAGTAACTAGGCAGGTGGAGTGTGACTGTGCCGCAGTCTGGCTGGGCACAAAATCACGAGCCACCACACAGCTTGTAGATTCAAACAGCAACTCTTTATTCCTGAACTCACACCAGCCGTCTACAATCACGTTCTGGGGAAATCCACATTCTCTGCCCAAATCCCACCCCCACTGGGCTTCGGTCTCCCAAAAAATACTGTCTGAATCCCGTGAGAACTCAAGGGGAACTCAGGCAGCAGGATACGCCCTATTCCCAGCAGGAATAACCTTAAACCTGGAACCACCCTAAACCTGGATAGTCCTAAACCGGGAATGCCCTAAACCCGGATCCGCCCTGGTCCTCGAGCAAGGTCACCTTAGATGCAATGTCACTGCAAAATTCCCTATTTCCACGAGTCCTTCCACTAAGCAACATGGGGTACGCTGGCAAGGAAATTGTCATACCTACTTGGCTAATGGCTCCCAGCATGACTGGAGGAAGTGGGTCATTGGAGGCATTCCTCTGGGGTATATATTTTGTGAGCTGAGTTTAGTCTCTCTCTGCATCCTGGTACCAAGGCCACAGCTGCTTTCCTCTGCTACACACTTCCTGCATGATGTTCTGCCTCACCTTGGGTCCAGAGCAATGGAGCTGGATGTCTATGGATTGAGACCTCTGAAACTGTGAGTTCCAAAAAAACCTTTCTCCCTCTCAATTGTTCTTTTTGGGTCTTTTGGTCACAGCAGCAAAAAACAAAACAAAACAAACAAAACAAAACAAAACAAAAAAACACCTATCACAAAATAAGGGCATCATTTAAAAAGAACTCTCTGTAAACCTCATTTGCAGGTGGGCTAACATTTCAAATTTGGCAAAAGGATGAAACTGCTTCTTTGTCTAAGGCCTGAGGGGTTGACACACCTAGATATATTATTCATTCCTTTTCTTATATTCTCCCTTTACCCTAAACCTATTAGTGGCCATAAACATTAAAATGAATTGAAGTAATAGTCAATAGACTTTGAGAATTTCATTTTACTCCTTGACATAATTGGATAACAGCTGCAATTTAGAAAACTGAGCTCGAATTTATCATCTCTTCTCCATAGGCCATGTGCTGTTAGTTCTTTACATGATGTATTTGGTCTGATGACATTTTCTTTCAAATGTGTCATACATTTTCTTCTTCCTCTTGTCTAGCGTCATCTGAAATTATAGCCTCTTGGATGTCCATACTCTGTAATACCACAGTGACAAGTGCATTAATTACGTAAGTGTTCACAAGGGTCATGGTTTTCTTGAGGAAAAAAAAAATACTTGTCATTCTTTTCAAGTGGCTCATTCTGTTTGCAGTAGAGGCAGTAAACTGCTAGTGAGGAAATTAAATTCTGACAAACAACTCTCCTCTCTGCTGGTGCACTAATTGAAACTGAACCTCATGTCTTTGATGAAGAGCAATCAGAACGTACACAGAATGCCAGTCTGCAGAAGAGAAAGAGAAGCCCACACTGACCTTCAAAAAGTTACTGACCAGATTTCAGCAGATCCATGTCAGTGAGAGCCCAGATTGCAGTTCAAGGGGAGCCCATCAGCTGACAGACTGGAGGTGGTGGCAGGGAGAGAGCTTTCCATGGGGTCTGATGGACAACAAATGTTAACCTTACATTTTAAGAAGTCACTGAAAATTGAGTAAAAATCAAAGTTAATTGCATAAAGATGACAGGTCTGTCTAGACTGTTTTTCATAGAAATAAATTTGCAGGAAGAGAAAGGAGAGCAGGATTGTCCTGAGTTCTCTGTAGCACAGAGATGTGGATGTGATCCTCTGGGCAGGTGGGTGAAATCAGAATGCCTAGATCTCTGATGCAGAGAAGTCTAACCCCGTTATACCACTGTGCAATAAAAATATGATCATTTTCTGCATGGCATGGGAAAAATATTGTCATAGCTATATCACAGCAGAGAACCACATCAATGTTAAAGAAATCTCCTCACACTGCCCATCACAGTTCTACCTTTTATGTTATTCGAAGTTCTAGAATTTTGTAATGTTATGTGCAATACAATGAAAACATTCTGCTTATCTTTAAAATAAGCAAAATTGGTAAATAAGTTATGTCCATATTAAGAAAAATTATGCAAATCTTAAAAAAGTTTTTGCTTGTTTGTTTGCAGTAACTGGGGATAAAACTCAGAGCCTCATGCAGGTCAAGCAAGTTCAAGGCCAGCTGGGGCAACTTAGCAGGAAGTTCCTCTGTCAAAATAAAAAATAAATAAAAAGGGCTGAGGATGTAGCTCAGTGGTAGGCAGAGCACTCACCCATTAGGGACAAGGCCCTGGGTTCTACCCCCAGCACCAAAAGACACATACACACAGATACACACTCACACACATACATACTCACACACATACATACACAAAATCACCTACTTTAAAGTGAGAAAATCAGGGTGCAAAGCTAGATACAATATTCCATTTTATAACTCACTAAGAGGGAGTGCATTCAGAAAATAAAATTAGATTATGCACAGAAGATATATTTGGATTATAATCTGTACTTTTTCAAATAGTTAATTTTTCAAAATAAAAATTATAATGTGATATTTTATAGTATGACAGATTCTAATATTGGATTCACTGTATTCCAGAAACTTAAAAAAAAGTTTGAAGTAATCATTTGGTTAATTACATATTCAGAAATACAGTATGAATGCCTTTTATTAAAAATTAAAATATATAAAACATTGCAAAGGATTTTCTTCTTATGCAGGTGAATGACAAAAAGAAGAGGAAAACCTCCCATTCCAATACTGACTAAAAGGATTTGAACATAAATAAACAGTGCATAAGTCGGAACATTGTCCTGAAAGATAAAAAAGGGCACCATCTCAAATCCATGGGCCTTTACGGATGGCCCAGTTTGAGCTAGTTCATCATCATCTCCGGATGTACAAATGCTAAAAGGTGATAGTGGAGGGAAGCTGGGATTATTCCCTCTTCTGGAGTTTATTTTCACTGATTTTATTAAAGTCTGACTGACAAATAAAAAACTAAGGTGTATAGTGCGAAGGATGTGAAGGATGATTTGGTTTGCATCAACATCGTACAAATAATTACCTTTCCTGTATGTAGTGAGAACAATTAAGATATACTCCCTTAGCAGATTTTAAGTACACATTATTAAGTAAAGTTATTGTTGTCCATTAAGTCTCCTTTAGCCAACATCTTTTCATGTTGCCTGAAGAGATTAAAGACATCTCTTAGAATGCTTACATTTAGATATTTTAAAACCCTAAAAATCTTCCATTATTCTTAGTAAGAGAATTATCCCTGGATTATTAGAAGATACCAACAAGACAGATTTCAGGGAAGAAATCTGTGCTTGTCAAGCCAGCTAGTGTCTGGCATACAGTAAAGGCTCAAATGAATCTTTAGATAAACGCACAAATGAACACATCAAGGGATCACCTCATTTCACACATCCCAATAAATTATACGAGAATGCATTCTCTTTCAAAAGCAATTATTCTTAATTTTCCACAAGCAGCCATGCATTCCAGTGATGAAGTTAGTATGGTCTTCCAGTTACTCTTGAAAGTGCGCTTGAAACAAGAAGCTTGGTGAACTTCACTGGGCACCTACCTCACTTGTCTTCCCTGGTCCTTCCCAGAGCCCTGGCACTTGGGCCACCAACGATCCCCTTCTGTCCCTCTCTGTTCCTCCTACCCTCTTCTATTCCCACAATAGCCACCCTTCTCTCCTCAGTTGGAGACAGCAAGATTTCTTTCCCCCATCCCATCTTGAAATTAAGGAGTTTGACTGCATTTTGGCACCAGTCCTGGAGCATCATACAGCCAAGTAATTATTTTAGAGGAGGCTTTTGACATCATGGCTTATTTACTGTGTTGCCCTAAACTTTCAGATGTCACAAGAAAAAGAACAAATATTCAACATTTCTCCTGATCCCTGTTGATATCTTGGCTATCATTTGTAGTTTTAGTTACCAATGAATACTAGTGTTAATGAAAGCAAAATTCTATCATAGTACATTTTGGTAATCCCAAGCACTGATGTCATTATAACTTAATACAGAATTTTCATTAAAAAGAGAATAAACATAGCAGGGCACGCTGGGACATGCCTGTAATCCCAGCAGCTTGGGAGAGCCTGAGACAGGAGGATCACAAGTCCAAAGCCAGCCTCAGCAATGTCAAGGTACTAAGCAACTCAGTGAGACCCTGTCTCTAAATAAAATACAAAATAGGGCTGGGGATGTGGCTCAATGGTTGAATGCTCATCCCCCATACCAAAAAGAAAAGAAAAAAAAGAGTATAAACATAGGCTGTTGAGTTATCACTCAAACTAACAATGAATATCTTGGGTACCTGTTTGAATCACTATCTTTTGGAATTAATTCCTCATTTCTCAGGCTAATGTTTACTATATATGTTGATGTTTTCCAGTGCTGGGGATTGAACCCAGGGCCACTTGACCACTCACTCAATTGCCAAGGCTGGCCTTAAACCTTCCATCCTCCTGCCTCAGACTCCTGAGTTGCTCGGATGAAAGTGTGAGTTTTGGACCTCACCAAGTTGATATATAGTTTTTTTTTCAGAAGGTACATTAAAATGGGTGGCATCTGGTTTCCTGCTTCCATACATTAAAAGCTGCCAGCCCCCCAAAAGCTAACATAACTTTTGAAAGGCATCTGACACCTATGAGTGCTAGAAAAATACTCATTTCCAGCAGGTTAGTATGATGGCTTCACACACCATATGATAAAAAATGAGTATGAGGCTGGGGATGTGGCTTAAGCCATAGCGCGCTTGCCTGGCATGCATGCGGCCCGGGTTCTATCCTCAGCACTACATACAAACAAAGATGTTGTGTCCGCCGAAAACTAAAATACAAATATTAAAAATTCTCTCTCTCTCTTTAAAAAAAAAAATGAGTATGATAAGCACCATCATCTAAAGTAACTTTATTCTTCCCATCAGACAGACAAATCCAAAACGGAAACACACCTCAATTTTAACTTTTAGGAGGTAGAATTAAAATTTTTTTTTCACAAATAGAAATTTAGAAGTTCAGATGTTTACTAGCACTTTTCCCCTTAATAGCTATTTAACCCGTAAAGTTCTTTAAACTGACCCATCATTTCCAGTGGTAGCACATAAAGACTGTGACCAATAGTAATTTGTCTTGAAAAATGACATTAGCAATATCCAAAAACACTGAAGCAGCTCTGCAAAATTTCTAAGGTACCTGAGTTCCTCTTATTTTTTTGTTGCTATAACTGGGTAATTTATTTATTTATTTTATTTATTTATTTTTCTAAGGGACTTTTAAATGGGCATCCAGCAAATAAGTAAAAATGACATCTAGGGAGGGGAACACTTGATAGACCCTGACTTTCCCTTATCAAGGGATATTGAGATATGGCTTTTAGGAAGAGACACTAGGAGAATGCACTAATTGTATGTGATTGCTTTGACTCTCCCATAAGTGTTCAATGGTAATGCATATAGTTTGTTAAAGGAATGGTTTTAAGAATGACTTTGAGACTTCAAATTGTTTAGTCACTTTAGATTAGTTCAAAAGATGCTATATTTAAAAATTGAAATACAATGCAAATAGTCTTCAATTTAAAATGCCATCTGTTTATTTAGAAGTTCAAAGTATTGCCAAAAACAAACAAAAAAGAAATAAGAAAAAATAACAGTGTCCAATGTGATAGTAGAATTCTAAGATGACTCCTGGGGACCTGGTATAACTACCTCCACGGGTATGGATGTGACTTGTGAATGTGATGGGAATTCCTGGATTAGGACACTAATCAGCTGACTTTCAGTTAATCCAAAGGAAGATTTCTGATCTTTTGGGTGGACCACCTGACTCGGGCAGGTGAAATCTTGTACATACTTAAGTGTGTTGCAAGCTTCCATGTTGTGAGAGGGCCAAAACCCAAGCAAAGAAGCTGTCAAGGAAGAGGGAACCTCAGGCCAGATAGCAGGAAAAGAGGACCTCAGTTCTACGATTGCAAGGAACCAACTTGTGCCAACAACCCTGAGAGCTTGGAGTGGACCTGAGATAGGGATTAGATAGAGAGAGAGAAATACTGAATCTTAAAGAAAACACCCACAAGCCACGGAGACATAGAAAACATAGTTGTAAATCTTGAACAATATGCCCTTGTAAAATGAGGGAAATACTCAAGCGCAGGGAAAACTAGCATGACATTGTGCAGCTCCACCCAGGATCCACCCCCAGTCCAGCCCTCAATACAGCTCTTCTATAAATATTGGACCCCGGCCCAAGTCAGGGCTGCTTCTCACTTGAGACAAGTCTGCATTCTCCCTTAAATGTTTATCTGCCTTCCTGAATAAACCTGAGTCTTTGTCTGACTTGTGCTGAAATTCTTTTCCATCACTTATGCTAAGAACCCTACTGGTCCTGAGTGGACCAGTAGGGTCTCTCTCCCCTCTGGGAACTCCTTGGGCCCTTTCCCAGAGACATCTCTTCTCCCGTGACATAAGACCTCAGCAAAACCACAGACCAGCTAGAAATCTGACTTAAGTCTAGTGAGACTGAGCAGAGAACCCAGTCACACCATGCCAGGGTTTCTATATGCAAAACTAGAGCTAATAAAGAGGGGTAATTTTAAACCACTAAATGTATGCTCATTTGCTATGGTGCGATAGAAAATTCATATATCAGTTCTTTCTGGAACTAGAAACTGATAGTTAAGAGCTTATTACAGACTTTCAGTTTAAGATGGTAGAGTATTAAAATCTCTGCCCCCCTTTTTTTCTTGAAAGTCATCCAACAACAAAGTTTTAAAATAAATGATTTTTTTAAAAAAATCCGGAACAGAAAAAGGAGGACAGAGCTTTAAAAAAAAAAAAAAAAAAAAAAAGCAAACTCCACTTTTAATGCAACCAAGAGGTATTGTCAACTCCAAATGGACCACAGGTAGAGGTGGAGAAGGCCTTGTTAACAGGTCAATTTGTTACACACAATGGGAAGAGGAACAGCAGGGTGTAGTAGGCTGTAATACTCAAGCAGGTAGACCTGGATTCTCTGCTCTCTCCAGGGCTGATTTGGAGACAAAGGGCAAAGTGAAGCAAACAGGAAGTGAATGATAACACCCTCATTTCCCGTAGCTGACTTCAAAGAGCCACATTTCTCAGGCTGGGAGAAGAGGATTCCTCCCCTCCTCTAGAGAAACCTGTCTCTTCAAGGAAAAGACCTGCAGAAAATGGGCAAAGCAAACAGCCTCCTTGCAGGGAAGCCCAGGAGTTAGCAAGCTCCACCTGCAGCTTTCAACAGCTCAGAGGAAAGCTTATAAGTGCCAAGGACTTCAAGGCCAATCAAAAGGAAGGGGGAAAGCCACTCAGAGGAGAAGCAGATAAACAGGGAGATTATTCTGAAAATATTACAATTAGAAAAATGAGATACCAGGGGTCCAAGTAATAGGGGGGAAAATGCCTGGGATAATCAGAACAAGATCAAACTCTCAAAAATATGTGAGTTGAAATATAATTTTTAACAGAAGGAATGGAAGATAAAAGTGGAATGGATCTTTTAGGAAGTAGAGCAAAAAGATAAAAATGGGAAGTTAGAATTCAATAAAAAAAAAAAGAGGATCAGTCTAGCAAGTCATATAGTATATAGTTACAAGTCTCAGAAAGAGGACTGAGAAAACACGTAAAAAAAAAACTATCAAAGAAATAACACATTCCCCCAAATGTGGATTCCCACAATTAAACATGAGTACCCAGTGCAATGGAAGAGAAAAGGCCCACACCAAGATATGTTTTCAGGAAATCCCACAACACTGGAAAGGAAAAAGGGTGTTCCAAACAGAAGATCCCAAAAATCTGCCAGAATAATATTGCGTCACAAACAATAAACAGGGAATGAGAATGGGCAATTCAGTGGAAACTTTGGAAGCTGAAAGACGGCGATTCAATGACTTCAGAATTCTGAATGATATGTACCCCCAAATCAAAAATCTATACCTCATCTGTTTATTAATCAACCATGGGAGTACGATAAGAACATTTTCAGAAATACAAAATCACATGCATAAAAATTATCTCCCATGCACTCATTCTCAGAAATAATCAGGATGTGTTCTATCAAAACAAGCATTAAGCTAAAAGAAAGGCACAGGAGTCCACAGTGGAACAATCCAGACAACAAAGGGAAGTTCCAGGGCGGCAGACATTCCAGAGGGATTGGGCCCCAGGGAGAAGGGCTGTATGAGGCAGGCGGCCAACAAAAGGAACTGACAGATTTTCTAGTAGTTTTGGCACAGACTCAGACATTTTACATGAGTCATACTTGTTTCTTACTTTGACCTTCTATTGACATTCCCACCTTGGGTTGGATCCTAGCTATTCTCTCTGCCTGGAATGCTCATTTCCGAGAGCCATATCATTTCTCTTCATCAATTTTAGGACTATATTCAAATGTCAGCTTGTCATAGATGGTTTCCCAAACTGTTTCCTTTTTTTTCCCCACTAGAGACATTTGCTTCCCCAATCCAAATTTCTCTTAGTACTCATCACTCCATGTAATATTATAGATTATACTTATTGACCACTACCTGTCCCCACCAAATGTAAGTCCCATGAAGGTAGGGAATTTTTGACTTGTTTTAACAGAACAGTATATGGTAGGGGACCAAAAAACATTTTTTAAATGAATGGTCACGTTTTAAAAAAAATTAAGTCAACTGTTTAAGAATGATAAAGTTTCAAAGTCAATGGAATCTGACATCACACATTAGTTCAGCAGTAAATACTTATGCAATTGAAATAATGAAAACACTGTGCAGATTAATTCAAAAATCATGCGGTACTCACAACTAAGAATTCCTTTCTAAGACTAACAAGAATAATGGAGGTTTGTTAGGTTATACAGTCATCCTCCAACATCAAACAGAGGCAATGGGCAATTTCTAAGTTTAGTGATTCAAGAAATAATACATATTTTTGAAAATAGGAGGGGGGGGGGATGGGGATGTGGCTCAAGCGGTAGCGCACTCGCCTGGCATGCGTGGGGCCCGGGTTCGATCCTCAGCACCACAAACAAACAAAGATGTTGTGTCTGCCGAGAACTAAAAAATAAATATTTTAAAAAAAAAATTCTCTCTCTCTCTCTTTAAAAAAAAAAAAATGGAAACAACTGTGTTCATTTATTTAAAAAAAAAAAAGAAAATAGGAGAGGGGGAAATAGCTTAAAATTGTTAAGTCATGTCAGTAGAGTGCACAGGACTGCTGTTTCATTTCATACATCAGCTCTTGTAGATGTTCTAAACTGCATGCATATCATTTGATAAAAGTGAAGCAGGGCATCTACTTAAAAGGAAAAATGATGGCTCTCCAAAGTTCTAAGAAAGCTAGAGTCTTTGTTATTTGTATCACAGTGACTGGGAAGAGTACTCCATAAACACCTTCTGGGTGAATGGATGAATTTTGACTGCATAGAGACACATGGAAAACAGCTGCAGTATTTCACATGAAATCTTGAGTATAAGGTTTCTGACAACAGAAAGATAAAATGCTTTATATAAAGAATTTTTGATACATATCATTGAAAAAATAAAAAATGTGCTTTTAAATCATGATGAATAATTATTAATACGTTCAAGACTAAAAAAAATTCTTAAAAGTTTTAGTAAGAATTCATCATAGAAAAATTAGGCTTTAATAGCCATATACTGCCACCTAGTGGCTAGATCTCTAAGTACTGCCGGGTTTTGGCACCTGGAAAGAGGCTTTTCCTTAAGCTAGAGAATAAATAACTTTATATCCATGCTTTTCTCAATTCATCAACTGAATCCTGAACAGAAATACAAATACAGAGGAAAAACAGGCAATAAAGCTAAAGTATTTTATTAATAATTTATTGTCAGTAAGAAAGACTGGCTAATGGTAGTTTTCAGTAAAAACCTTTACAAGACCATTGCATCACAAATATACAGACACTATAAAAACTGTGTCATGGTGGTTTTGGTCCTAAACAGGTCTGCAGAAGGTCCCCATTACACTTTCCATAATGAAAAATGTTTATAATTCTAAAATACAGCAACCCATTTAAGACATGTCCATGTATCATATTTTCCCTCATCCTGTATGTACAGCTAGAAATAAATGACTATATTGAAATGTGTTAATGAAATGTCATACTTCAGTGGAAAAGAACATACAGTGAAACCCTGGTTATAGTAAAGAATCAGGGTGCTAGGTAATGACACTTAATACCACCAAAATTCAGCTGAAAACAAATGCACAGAGTGTCTCCAAAGTCTAGTTAAAACTATGAAAAATCAAATCTGTACATAAAATTTACAAAAAAAGAGAAAGGAAAATTAAAATAATCAAATCTATATAAATACATGAACCATGCTAACAAGATGGTAGGACTTATTTTCGCTTCATTATTTTAACAGACAAATGTAAATACAAAAAAAGATGTTCAGAAATGGCACAGCCAATGAAATCTCGTCCAATTACAGTGGGTTAGGACACGGGAAATGGCTAACATCAGGAAGCGCAGGATTCAGTGCAGCCATGCCCATTCTAGCTCACCGAAAAAAGCGCTTAAGCACTGCTGCAAAGAACAATGCAGATTATTGATATAATCTCTAGGTTTGATAAAGTCAGGCACTTTGGGGGGAAGTTTGAGTGTCAGACTTCCGTGTGTTGTTGAGAATCCAGTGGAGGAATCGTCACCTCTTCAAAGTGGCCGTCGTCTCCACTCTCATAGTCACTCATCATGACCTCAGACTCTACTTCACAGCACGCTGACACATCAGAGCAGGAAGCTGTGGAAGCGTACACAGACATGGGCATGTTTTCTACAGTGGAGGAGTCAAAGTTTCTTTGATACCCTGGAGGGTAAGGGGCATAGGGTTCTCTACAAGTACTATTCTCACCAGTGCCTTTTTTTTGAGGTTCAGACATATCGACAGGATAGAAATTGGGCAGATACTGATTCAAGTTGAACCTCTGCCGATTTCTGGATGAAGACCCCAAGCTATCTGCAGCAGGCATGTCTCTAGGTGAGTGTATAGATTCAAACTGATCGCTGAACTCTGGAGGCAATGGTGGTAGTTCATCAGGTGCAGGGAAGTCTTCCGGAGGTGGTGGAAAATCACTTTCAATGTCGTAACCTCCAGGATAATAGTCTGTATCGATGGCAGTTGGATCTGCTGAGTACAGGGGTGTATGCTCATCAATAACCTCATAATTGGGGAACTCTTGTATATCTGGCAGAGGAACACTTGGCATCCAATCTGATGTATCCCAGTGGTACCCTTGGTAGAAAAGAAAACAAGAGATTTCAATGTGTTTTCTCCTAGATTTTGTGATTTGGAAAAAGGGCTCAATGTTTCAAAGACACAGAGATGCAAAACGATTTATGCATTCATTCAAAGCTCATCACTTTGGAAACCCATCTTTGCCCTGAAGACAGTGCCCCACCCCGAATCAATTCCAAAGATCATTATGAACATGGTTCTCTTTCTAAAATATGAACTCGTAGTTTTAACACACTCCTAACATTCAAAGACATGAAAAGAGTTCTAAGAAACACAACATGTAGCATCCAAATTACATGCACTTTTCTACAAACAATTCCATCACCCTTTCAAACTACTTTGTGCAATTTAGAAATCATTGTTCTGAATGAAGAAACTATTAGTTAGTTCTGTCTTAATACTAGTTAATACTAACTTGTCAAAATAATAAAAGTATCCTTCAATGTGCTAAGTTTAGAAAATAAGCTTCCTTTACAATAACTTAGTGTAATATTTAAAAGCAGTACTATTTTTTATTAGCCTAAGGAAAACAATAAATTATGGTAGCACACATATGTTTCAAAGCATGCTTCCAAATCAAGCAAAATTACAACAACTCTTGAAAAACAGAACAGTTTTTGGTAGACTACAACAACCAATCTTTGCTATTTTTGAAAGGGTTAAGGATTGTTTGATTATATAAAAGTATCATTATAATTATTTTTTTTAAATAAAACCTTCTCATTTTGGGTTACCCACTCCACCCTTAGGATTTTTAAAAATCCTTTTGATAACTAGGAAAAGGTTAGGCAATGCGTGCTTAGAAAGCAGTGCACAACAAACGCGGATTTGGTTGCTACTGAAAACACTGAGCAACCAAGTGAAGCAAGTCAGCACTGGGGTCAAATCGTTACCAATAACTTTTAGTGATTATCAATGAACAACTGGCATGCATAAATCACCTCTTGATTTGCTGAGGTCAGGAGCAGCCAAAGATTCTTTTGGTGGCAGAGTAGAAAGAAAAGAAAACATTGATAATTAAAACAGATAGCTGAAAAGGCAATAAAGTACACAGTACAATGTAAACTGCAAAGGCCCAGTCAGCCAGAGACTATGTCTTGACACCATTATCTATGAAAATTCCAAATGGCTGAAAAATTTATGTAGCACACATAAAATGGAAGCAGCAGCAGAAGATGAATGATGATGAACCAGAGGCTTTGCCAGGAAACCCAAACATAGTTTACTTTACGCTCCTTGTTTCTGACAACCTAAACCTGAAAACAGAATTTTCCTAGGAATAATTAAAATCTACAGGCTCTAAAAAAATATATAAATTGATCAGGTTACTCAGGCGATTATCTGAATACATTTAAAGCTACATAATGTGCAACTTTATAGCACACTATCACTGTCAAATGTACAGAAGTCATGAACTAACTTAGACAGTTATAGGTAACTGAAAGCTGAAAATCGCTCCAAAGCTTATCCAACATTAAATGAGATTTTTATATTTACACTATTAATCTTTCCCTAGAGAGTTGGGTAGCTATACTTATTCCTCAACCTCCTCCCCGAAAACTGTCATTACACTTGCTTTTTCAGGGATCACATTTATACACAGGACTCTAGTGCTAGGTCAAAGGAAGCAGATGTAAGTCTCAGGGTCACGGGACATTTACCCTGGCTAAACTTTGGGTTCTCTCTTTGAAACGGGCTTCAAAAATCCCTTAGCTGTTATGAAGATTAAACAACTCTAGTCAAACACTCTTAGGTACTACTGATAATTGCAGAAGGAGTAATCATGGTAGAAACAGGGTTACTTTCGTGATTATTCTAAGACCAATGCTTCCAATACATTCTACAAAGTACTTGAAAACCAATGTATGTAATAAATAATTATTATTATTAATATTTTATCAATTCATAATAGGAATTTAAATAAAAAACTGATAAAGACCGATGGTTCTAAAAACCAAATAAACCAGTATTTATGATTTTTTAAGTTATTAAAAATGTAACAATTCTGGGTCTGGGGCTGGGGCTGGGGTTGGAGCTGAGTGGTAGCACACTTGCCTGGCATGTGTGAGGTACTGAGTTCAATTCTCAGCACCACGTGTAAATAAATAAAATACAGGGTCTATCAGCAACTAATTTTTTTTTAATTTAAAAAAAAATGTAACAATTCCTTTAAAAAAATGAAGATTGGCAACTTGTGTTAATAATTAAGTACTTGATCAGCCTTAGAATTTAAGCTAGCTTTCAACTTTAAATTTATACTTAAAAATTTTTTCAGTGAAAGAGATGGCAGCAAAGGAATTGTTTTAAGCATCAATATTTAACATGTTGGAATGTTATCATGTTAAAACTAAAATTCCCTAGACAAAATAAAGATAGCCTTCTTAGTCGCTAAATAAAAACATGGTACTTTTTAAGGAAAGTAAATCTAAGCATCATCAGTAACTTCATTAACAGTGAAAGCTCAACCCTACCCCTTTCTCTCATATCTGGCAAAAAAATCTTCCTAAATCTTGACAGCACACATTTGTAGCAAAAAGAATTCCTTGAGCTTTACGGTGATGGCTGTTTGTATACATGGGGGTGGGGTAGGGGTGGGGATTGAACCCAGGGGAACTTTACCACGGACCTACATTCCCAGCACTTTTAATATATATATTTTTTTATTTTAAGACAGGATTTCATTAAATTGCCAATGCTGGCCTTAGATTTCCCATCCTACTGCCTCAGCCTCCTGAGTAGCCAGGATTACAGGTGTGCACCACAGCCTGGCTGGATGCTCTTGATGGCCTATGTAAGTGAACTCTTGGGGCTATAAGTCCTAAATCAGGGACTTTAGAGTTAAATGGGAACTTGTTAAAATGTAAATTCTCAAGGCCCAACCCAGACCTATTTGATCAGAAACTTGTACTGGGAACCAGCCATCAGGCTTTGAGCAAGACCTCCATCCAGGGGATATAATCTGCATTACTGTTTGAAAACTACTAGCCTGTGCCTTTTTCATGTGTTACTCTAACTGCCACACACTAATAAAGGGCTAATTTAAAATAAGTTGAGGGATGTGTTCTATGTCCTTTCTTGAAATTCTAAACAGATACAGCTTCAAATTAAATGGTTTTCACTAAATCAATTATAAAAAAAAATACACCTTCTATCATGTTAGAACATTTTCTTTGATCACACTCAGAGAAATACCAAAAGCCAGGTGTCAGTTTTAGGTAATTAGAAAGGCTTTGTGGTATTTAGTCCTATTCTGTTCATAGAAAGATTTTTTTTTCCTCTTAAAACTTTTAGATAAAATTACTTCTCAACTTCTTGGCATTGTATCATATAAAGATAAGTTCTCAAGATCCTATGGGTTACTTCTGATGTCAGGATGAATCACTATGAATGGTAAAAACTAACAAAAGAGATATAATGCCCAATGAAATGTTTCTGCAATGCCCCTGAATTATGAATACACACGCCCTCACAAATTAAAAATACTGAAATGAAACCTCCCAAAACCACAAATGATTTTTCATAACAACACAACAGGCAAAGCACAGCCTCCATTTTTACAGTCAGTGTACAACAGAAACACAAAGCACAAGCATTTATGACGATACCTTCTTTAGTCACCGTGTCAACGACAGCATTGACAAGGTGTATTACAGTCACTATGGAAGCTTGTGAAAAGGTATAAAAGGAGTCAATTAGGAAAATCTTCAGTTAGTTAGAAAACCGAGAACAAAATAAAATTTCTTAACATTATGCAATTTCTGCCTTACAATTTAAAAATGTGAAAAACAGAAATCTCTAATACAACCATATAATTATGCACGACCCCTGCACTCTTTCTGTTATGGCTATGTCTCAGGGATTTTCCTCATCAAGCTACATATTTATTATTGTTAATGAATGGAATAAAGTAACTGTTTCAGTGGAATTTAGGACATCTGTTTTTAGCTACAAATTTTTCACCACTGTAATTAGTGATCATGTTGGGCAAAACTATTATTTTAACATCTCACGGATAAATGACTTCATATTTAAAAAGTAAAGAAATTTAAGGAAATACATATGCAATAAAAATACAAAATTGGTTTTGTGCTTCTTTGTTCTCTCCCCCCTCCCCCCATGTCCCTGCAATTTCTTATCTTACTACAGAGGGACTAACAGCTGGTGAGCTAACATACCAGCAGAGAAGTACAGAAATATTTGGCTTTTTCCTGGGTGAATGCCCTTTCACCTGTGTAATAGATTGTTTTAAAATATCTATGCATGTGATGGGCAGAAGGATGGTCCCCCCAAAATGTCCACATCCTGAAACTGGGAACCTGTGAAAATGTTAACATATATGGCAAAAGGAACGTTACCAACATGGTTAAGAACCTTATGGATGGAGAGACTTTCCTGAGTTATCTGGGGGAGCCGACTGAATTAATGAGGGTATTTGAAAGGGAAAGGGAAGAATCTTTACCAGCTGTGGCTGGAGGGAGCTATGACTACAGATTAATCGTCGAAGTGACATGCCATTCTGCCTTTGAAAGATGAGAAGCCATGAGTCAAAAGATGTGGGCCTCCTCCAGAAGCTAGAAAAAGAAGCAAACAGATTCTTCTCCTAGAGCTTTCGGAGGAATGCAGCACTACTGACACCATGATTTTAGCCAAGTGCAATGCGAAGTGGATTTCTATACCACAGAACTACGAGATAACTATTCGTGCAGTTTTGAGCCAATAGGTTTTGTGGTAAACTGTTAACAATAGGCTTGAATTCAGAAATGTATTCATGAAGAACATTTAAGGGTGAAAATGTAAATTACTGGCACTACAAACTTTTCAGAATTAAAATGAACAGGAGACTTGTTTTTGTTGATTAACAAGTGAAGATATACCCATATATTCATCACACACAACACAGGTACACTCTGAGATACATAAAACATGCTTGAAATCAGAAATGATTTGAGTTTGGAAAAGAGCTCTGTAATGTATTATGGACAATGTGGATTTATGAACTCTACAAATGCAATGTATTATGAATTATGTTACTCTAGATTATGGACTTTTTTTACTTTGGATCAGATAATAATTTTATTGCTTCTTTCCTCCAATAAAATAAGACTTTAGATTTTTTCATGCAAGAAAAAAATTATGGTTAAAACCACTAATTTGAGATTCAAAAATTTCCACTAAAAATTCACTTCATTTTGTCACTGAATATTGACATTCATTTTCTCTACTGGTATGTGTAAATAAGGCAAAGCTGGTTACCAAAGCAATTTACCCTAAGGAAATCAGATAAACATAACTGAAGTCACAGATCCCACTGTCAAACTTTCTTCATTAGAAATATAATCAAACTTACTAGCAATCTCTTAAACTGTGTTCTCAGTCAGTACGCTCTGATCCAAATGGGAGCTGGGGCCGCAGTGGAGTTGGGGGAAGAGACAAATAAAACCTTGTAATACCAAAGGTGCGACTGAAATTGAACATTTCAGACTATTATATCTCTTCTTTAAAGGATGCAGGTGTACGTGTGCATGTTGTATGGTCAAAAAAGCCTAAAGGACTTTTGAAAAACTCATAAAACTTCCATAACATTTATTGTTATGTTAAAACAAAAACAAAGAAATAAGATTAGTCAATAAGACAGAAATGATGTTTCAGTTAATTACATTTTCTTTCCTATTACTGCTGACATGTTGCTACAGACAAAATACCTATTCATTAGGAACACTTTAATATTTTCCCCAGCAGATGTTCATGCAAGTGTGTACAGGTATTGTTTAAAAGTGGTTCAAGAGAACTATGGCAATATTTTAAGACTTAACTGGGGGCCTGGTGCATCCACACTGTTATGTGACATGATGTGAGCAGCACCGTGTACAACCAGCGAGAGGCCACCACCCGTCACCTTTCTCACACTCACCATTGTCGTCACAGGATTCAGACTGGAAAGAGCTAAGAGACTGCACTTCGGACAGGCTCTCCCGGGCACTGTATGGCTGAGAAGGCTTTTCTTCTAGAGGTTTCTTGGAAAGACAGGGATCAAGATCCACCACTTTAGCTAAAAGAGATGAGAGACAAGCAATAAGTTCTATGTAGGCCAGGAATCTTCAGTTCTCTGTGTGCTTTACCAAGTGACTGCTTAAACTTTATTCATAAATGAACCACTGAAATTTAAAAAAGAGAAAAACAACAACAACAACAGAAAAACAAACAAACAAAAAAACCCAAAAGAGTCTAGTCTGTAAGTATTCTGTGATATTCAAAGGATAGAATTTCTCCATAAATAGGCCTATGGATACTGTTAGAAAGAAAAAAAAAAAACTTTTGATTTTTTTTTTTAAATGGTACATAGAAGCTGGTTGTGGCACTGAGTGCCAATAATCCCAGCTATTGGGGAGGCTGGGGAGGCTCACAAGTCCAAGGACCACCTAGGCAACTTTAGCAAGACCCTGTGGTAGAGCACCCTCCTCCCCTTGATCCCTAGTACAGGGGGAGGAGGAGTAGAGAGCACATGGAGCTTTTTTTTTTTTTTTTTTTTTAAGGCATTAAAATAAATGTTAAGTTGGTAATTTAAATACTGCTACTTCTTCTGGCCATATTAAAAAATAATTCTAACATAGAAATGCTCCCCTCCAATTATTTTTTATTATGATAAGTCCAAAAAAGATCCAGTTGAGAGCTTTTATCAGTTACAAAAATGAAATGATCTTTTCAGAAAATTAATTGGAACATGACACTAGAATATTAACTGGAACATTCATTAAAATAACATCACAGCCACAGTGTGCAGTTAGAATTCAAGACATCTGAAAACGTTTCCCAAATCATAAGGATTTCAGATTCGGATCATATATATCTCTAACAGAGACTCCACATTTTGACTTGAATCACCAGTGGCTATGGCAGAACTTCTAATCACTGTTTTATCTCAGTAACATTTTAGTGAGATGAAAATAGTTTTTCTCACCGTCATAGTCAAAGTCCCAGTTAGGCTTCTGTATTGAGTCGCTGTCAGAAGGAGAGTTTGAGGGAGGTGGGGGAGGCAAGTTTGGTGCTACGCTGCAGACGGCCACTGCTTTTCGGTGTCCATGCATAGACTCAGGATTAAAAGTACTGAATTCGGGATGCTCTGGTATAGCAGATCCTTCAAAAGAATTTCGGTCAAGATTATTTCTAGAGTCACTTGGAATGCTTGGAGTGTAGGAGATAGGTCGGACAGGCACCTGGGGTGGTATGTCGGAGTAAATGTTCTTATTTAGCTTTGAATCAAAATATGGTCTTTGCAAGAAAGCTGTGGTTGGTCCCAAGTGTTTGTCTTCTGGTTCAGCCTGGTGTTTCTTCTTTCGACTAATCATTTTGCGGCAGAGTACAAACACCACCACAAGTAAAAATATCCCTGCTATAAAAACCACAATCCCTATTCCCTCGGCCAGTCCAATATTCCATGGAGTTGACACATATTGATTGGGAGCAGCATCCTCACAGTGTTTTCCTCTGTATTCCTGGCTGCAGTTACAGTGATAGGAGCCATGTGTGTTCTCACAAAGGGCCCCATTACGGCAGGGGTTTCCAGCACATTCATCAATGTCACTCTGACACCTGCCAAGAAAGTGGAGAGACTGTTTTGGTATGTTAGACTATGCCAGACCTATAATTCTTCAGAGACTAATGCTAAGATCCCCTCTTAATAAGATACCCCTGAATAAAATCAGATTAAACCATCTAGAAAACAAATAAACAATAACAACAAAAGAGCTTTTAATTAATCAGCTGATTTTATGCTTTGAATGTATATTTATTGGGGGAGATGAACTTATCAAGCCAATATTTAACTGTTTTTCTAGGATTCAACTACATCAATCCCATAAGCAAAACATCAGTTTGTTTCTAGTTTTCGCAGACAAACTATAATTCAGAAATTTGGAATGTGCATTTTGAAAAATTACCAGTGTGTTGCAAAGTCTTGTAATAGACTAGACTAAATTTCTAAGAAAATGTTTGTGTTTGGGAATATGACCGTTCCATAACTCACATAAAAGCATAGAAAACTCTCATGGTTTCCATTAAAAAATGTTATTCAGGATAAGTCAGAAGCAAGTCCCTTCAGTCTTTCCAAAAGGGACATTTCATATACCTATGCAGATCTACCTGCCGCTTATCAAACCTTCCCTCCTCCTTCAATAAAGTTTATCCATTTACCATCCCTCATACTCTGGTATAAAAATTCTAATTAATGATATATTTTGTCAAATATGCTAAGAGTATCCATTGACTAGAATTAGGAAAAAAGTCACTTTATGAGTTAAGGCCATATGACTAGGGCCTAAACACAAGACATGATACTATGAGAGCTAAACTATACAGGAACACCTGCAAAGGCTTATTTAAATTTGCTACACTAGCCCAGCGTGGTGGTGCATGCCTGTAATCTCAGTAGCTCAGGAGATTTAGGCAGGAAGATCATGAGTTCAAAGTCAGCCCCAGCAATTTAGTGAGGCCCTAAGCAACTCAGCAAGACCCGGTCTCCAAATAAAATACAAAAATGCGCTGGGGATGTGGCTCAGGTTAAGTGCCCCCGAGTTCAATCCCTAGTACCAAACACATACATACATACATACATACATAAGCAAGCTATACTAAGCACTTATAGATAATATGCTATGCACTGAGTAATTTTGTTAAAACTGAAATGGTGAAAAGTCTAACATAAGATAACATCATCCACTTTTTTAAGGTATAAAACATGCCTTATTTTTGTCACTTAGAAAATAATAATCACCTCTTAGAATTACAGTAATTATTGCAAAATGGGAGTTGAAAAGGGTTTCTAGATCTTTATAAATGTTAGTTATAACATATGATGATAAAATGTCATTATCACTGCTCTCAAAGATGGATGGTTCAGCTTCACAAGCATCTACTTTAGAAAACAAGAAACTCACCTCATTCCAAGCATTTGCTGCCTGTAAAACCACATACATTCTTTGTTTATAAATAATACTTCTGAAGTATAGAAGTAGGTTTTTTCAAGCATAATATATATTAATCTGCTTGGTATTTTCCCTTATCTCAAGAGCAAGAAGATAAATTATAAAATTGCCAATGAGGATTATCCAACTCTGAAGCAATGTAGTCTACATTAATGAAGGCTGGTTGTGTCTGCTAATGAATATAATACCACAGAAAAATAGAAATATAAATGTTAAAGAAACCATTTACCTTTCTCCCCTAAAACCTGAATCACACTGACAAACAGCACCATCCAAACTGTCAAAACACGTCCCACCATTTTTACAGGGTTCATCTTTGCAGTAAGGACTAAGCTGGCATCTGAAGAATAAGGGAAAAACACGCATAAATTTCATGAGTCTATAACAAAACAAAATACTAACACATGAAGAATGTAGAGACATTTTACATGCAGAATTACATGTTTTAAAAGATTTAAAACTAAAATTCATTCTGAAATTTATAATTAATTTATAATATAATTCATTCTGAAAAATACACATACCTCTGACCAGTGTATAGTCCTCTGCATTGGCAAACAAAGTCTCCATTGTCTACGATGCATGTGCCACCATAGAGGCAGGGATTGGAGGAACATGGGTTGACACTCACTTCACAGTATGTCCCTATGTATAAGGCACTGCACTTGCAGTAATAGCCTACATCAGTAAAAAAAGGAACAAAACAGTCCTATCATTCCATGATTCAAAAATAAGTCTTGTTATATTGATTTTTACCTTTACATCTAAGTGAAGGTTTAATTCTCCAAGATCCATAAAGCTGGTAAAATTCCCATTCCTTCTGGGTAGAAGCCTGATGGACAAGCCTTCCACTACTGGTATAGGATGAATATCCCTTATTCAAAATGCTGGGACCATAAGTATTTCAGATTTTAGAGTATTTTAATTTCAGAAAATTACAATGATACTAGTTAAACATCCCTAACCTGAAATTTCAAAATCCACAATGCTCCAAAATGTGAAAATTTTCAGTGTCATGTTGGCACTAAAAAAGTTTTGGATCTTGAAGCATTTCAGATTTTCAGTCTCATTCCAAAGTGACACAGTGAGGTCAGCCTCCTTGCTGCCATGATTCAATCACGTAATTTATATGAACATAATATAAGCTTTTGTTGTGTGACATGACTAGGATTTTCAGAGTGCCACTATGGGAATAAGCTGGTGTACTTACTCTATTAGCTTTAGTACACATACATTCTCTCCAAAGAAAACAGCAGACAACCAGAATTTTTTGAAATCTCACTTAAAGTATTATTTTGAAACATTTTGTTCTATCAGTTACACAAAGCTCTACTTATTAGGCATGATAGCTGCCATTTTCTTCCTAACTATTTTTGATTATAAATGATCCAATGGAAACCCAGAATACAGAAGCTCTAGAGTCCCCACTGGCTTCGAGACAGACAATGCAGCAATTCAGGAGGATTAGAGGCCTTTTGAAAAATCACACTCTCTAATGGACAGCAAGAGTCTAGCAGACCTCCATGTTGAGTCACTGGATGAAAGGGGGTACAAAGAACCAAGAAGAACTAAGCGATACCAGTTCTAAATTTCCCAGGGTCAATGTCTGAGGAGTTAGAAGAAGAGTTCAGAGGTGGCTGTGGTTCGGGGGCATGATGAACTGTGTACAGAAGTATGTTCTACTCAAACACCTCAGACATGCCTGTAGAAGTTCAGCAGCCAGAGAAACGGATCTCTTCAGCCTAGTTCTGGGAAGAATACTAAGCCCTGCTCTGCCCTCTTTCTCTCTCTCTTTCTTTTTTTTTTTTTTTTTGGTACTGGGGATTGAACCCAGTGTTGCATAACCACTGAGCCACATCCCCAGCCCTTTTTTGTATTTTATTTAGAGACAGGGTCTCAGTGAGTTGCTTAGGGCCTCACTAAGTTGCTAAGGCTCACTTTGAACTCGCGATCCTCCTGCCTCAGCTTCCTGAGCTGCTGGGATTACAAGGTGTGTGCCACTGCGCCCGGCTCCTACTCTGCTCTCTTACAATGCATTGTACTACTCATTTCTGCTGCAGTATCTGACAATATTATTTGAACAAAAGGAGGAGGAAAACCAAAAGCATTTGGGACTCTTCCCCTTAAATGTACACATGCAACATTTTAATCACTGTAATGTTACGAAGCCTACCTCCAGTAGGCGATGGATTACATATGCCTCCATTCTGACAAGGGTTACTTGAGCAGTCTTCCGTAGCTGTTAATAAGCACCCAGGAGATACATCCACTGACTCTTCGATGTGTGCATAACTTCTTGGTTTGCTATTTAAAGGTAACTCTTGCCCATTCAAATAAATGGAGTCCATACAGCCCCTGAAACCATTACCAACTTGTGGGCTTCTTCCATTCCTTGTTCCTTGCTGCCGTATGTGGCCACCAAAAAACACATAGTTATCTAGATTCAGAGTTTTCAGAGTCCCTGGGGCTGTGCCTGATGCAGTGTGAACTTGGTCTAGAACCAATCTAGCATAGTTTCCATTTACTTCAAGAGATACTGCATGCCACTGGCCATCATTGACTTGAATGCTTTGAACAGAGACAATTCCAGGGCCACTTCCACAGTCAAATTTATATTGCAGTCTTCCATTATGAATCTACAATAAAAACAATCACTTTCACATTACTTTTACAGAACTTTCAATTATAATCTCTGACCAAAAATCTATAGGAGAGGTATATTTAGAGAATGAAGGTAAAAAAAAAGATAAGGGCTTCCATTTAAATACTTTATATAAAGCACACACTCATTTGTCCAAGGTATCTTTTAGGGGTATCAAGTTCTAGTGCCAAGTACATATCCAAAAAATATGAAGTGACTAGTTTTTAACCACCCACACATACCACAGAAAGGACCATGTAGCATCAAATGTTAAAACCCAGTTAAAAAAAAAGTCATGATAATTATCACTTCAAACATATGTATGCCCTCTCTGTAAACTTGCTATATAACTAATAAGATACAATATTCAGAGTTTGAATATTAACTCTCACATATGCCTAAAAACGTTTGTAAAAAACAGAAATAAATCTCCATATTATTGCAAAGCAAAAAAGAACTTTTCATCCCACGAAGTATAAAATTTGTATAAGTGTCAATGAATTCTTTAAATGTGGAATTTGCCCATCTTGCTTAATATTTTTAAAAAGTGAACAATCAAAACATAAAATGGAATTTATATTTCTTAAAGGCTGCCATAATTGGAGGTGTAAGACTAAAACCAGACAATCACATACCTCCAAGATACTATAGTCAGTTCCTCGAGCATACATTACAACTGCATGAGCAGAATAGGTCCTGAGCCTCATTGTCAGTTTCATCTCTAATTTGTTTTCATTTTCCATTAGACGGTATTTCACAAAGCTGTTTCCAGTAAATGTTATAGATGAACTTCCTGTGAATCACAAAAGAAGCCAGTTTAAGTATAGTTTTTAGAGTAGGATTTGTCCTCCTATATTCCGATTTTTAAATTTAAGGTCATATATAACATTATAAAATTAAATTCCATGGAAAAGCATCTAGTTACTTAATAAACAGTATAGCCTGACTGGCTATCCATTTGCAAGAATATATTAGACCACTTTATCACAGAGAAATAAATTCTAAAATAACAAAAGAGCTAAACGTAACCATATTCAATGGAAATTATTAGAAGACAATTTCAGAAAATAGTTACATAGCCTCAAGATAGTTTGATAAACCAATTCCCATTCCTCAGAGAAGATGAAAACTGATCGCTCTCTCCAGAAGTGAAAATTGCTAAGTAAAATCAAGTAGAATTGACTAGATAAAAATTAAATTTCAAAATGACAAAAGATTTAACAAAAATTCCTGATCAACTCCCTCTAGTCTCTAATTAACTGGAGAAAAATCCCTTTGTACTTCTGGTAGGGGAAGGGGAAATAAAACATTTTGCAATACACCAAAAAAAAAAAAAAAAAAAAAAGATTTAACAAATTTTAGAGGTCAATAACATATAGACTGTCACTACTCATAATGCACAAAGTGTTCTACACGTTGATAATAAACAAGTAGCCCAGGTAATCAAACAAATACAAACAGGTAAGCTAATAAAAAGGTATAAACAGCCAGAGAAGTGAAAATTAAAATCAAGAGATATCATTTTGTATTCATTAGATGGGGAGTTTTTCTTTTTTTTAACATTTATTTTCTAGGTGTAGATGGACACAACACAATGTCTTTATTTTTATGTGGTGCTAAGGATAAAACCCGGGTCCCGCACATGCTAGGCGAGCGCTCCACCACTGAGCCACACCACAATCCCAGCCCTAAGGGAGTTTTTTTGTTTTTTTTAAACTGGAAACTGTCAATGCTGGCACGAGACTGGGTTATGAGACCTTCATACATGACTAGAAAAAATAAGAATTGGTTCATCTTTTTGGAAAATTAACATAATGTTATCTTTAAAATTTTAAATGCACTTAATTCTTTGACCCAGCAGTTCCTGATCTACTGTAATAGAAAAGAAAATAAAAGGATATATGTATAAGGATTATTATTTTTTTTTTTTTACACAGAGTAATTGGAATCTTTCTACATAAGGAAAATGTTGATTAAATCACAAAAAGAGTCATGATAGAAAATATTTCACAGATATTAAAAAGAATACTGGCTCAGAAATATGCCCATAATACACTATTAAGTGGAGAAAAAAAAGCAAGAAGTTAGGATTGTGTAAGATATAATTTTCTTCAGGCTTTTTTTGTTTTGTTTTGTTTTTAAGAGAGGATAAAAGAGAAAAAGGAAAAACAAACCTCTAAAATCTACTCAAGCACTGATGATATGGAAGGGGGAACATCAAACTGAACTAGAATGTGTTGTTATAAAAGAGGAAGAAAAAGTCATTACTGTTTTTCCTTATTCATCCCTACATTTGACTTAAATAAACATACTTTGCATCATTTATTTTTCTCAAATAAAGAACAGAAAGATTGGAACTGATTTTTTGAAATAAAATTTTGCTCAGTCATTGAACTTACCTGGACACTGACCAAACCTGCCACCAGGACAGACACAGGTGTACTTCTCCTCTCTTGGATCAGCAATACATTCGGATCCTGCAGGGCAGGGGTTGTCTTCGCATCCATGGTGGACAGGTGGGCATTTCCCCTCTTTAATTAAATAAAAGAGAGGAGAGAGATAAAAAACAAGAATTTCAACAAAATGATCTGTATGGTGCAATCATCAAAGGCTGTACATGAAATACCTGTTCTCATTTACTTACCTTGGCAGAGACACACTGCTGTCCTATGGTGGCGAGGTGTCACAAAGCTCAGTCTGGCCGTGCTATGCGTCGACATAACATTTTCATCCATGGATATCTTTTCATCACAGAATTTCCAAGGGCAATCCAGTCCTGCACAGAGCTTCTGGAATACATCTAATATCCTAACACCAATGATTTCCTCAATATCAGTCACAGAAGAATTAATCTTGTGCAAGAGTTGTTTTGTTGAAACCTGGGCACTACCTGATTTCTCTACAAAAAGTAGGACATCCAGATGTGGATGAGGTTCAGAGGGCTGCAAACTAACAATCTGTATGTCGTTCCTCCTCAAACCCAGGATGTTTCGTAAAGCTCGCTGGAAGTTGCGCCAGTAGTCACCAACAAATTCTTCTGGAGTGAGATTGGCAAAGCGAATAGCAATGCTGTGGTTCAACATCTCTTGTGTTATTTGTCGGATATACACTGTGATGTCAGCCATTGTGGTAAATTTTCCATCAGTTACACTGACATTAAGAAGATACTGCCCTATATCTAGCTTTTTGTGTGCGATGAGCTTACCCCCGGTGCTGGAAACAGAGAACAGGTTGTCCATTTGGGGGTCAAGACTGTAGGTTAAAGTGTCATACACATCTTGGTCTGTTGCATGGATTTTCCCAATGACACCACCAGAGTATTCCTCTCCAAATGCAGTAATGAAAATCTCTAGTGGCAGAATTGCAGGAGGATGGATGCTCTCCTCGATAACTCTAATGTCAATATATGTCAAAGATGACAACTGAGGTTTTCCATTATCTGCCACCTACAAAAAGAAAAAGAAAAGAAAAATCACTTTGATTACCTTGTTTATAATTGCTTAATAAAAATGTATTTACATTGTTCAAATTCTAAAAATAAATAAATAAATAAATAAATAATAAATCACCAACTGTTTTATACCAATTCCTCTGGATGAGAAAAAGGCCTGTTGAGATAAAGGACAAATAGTTTTCCACTAATTCATATAGAAACCCAGTTCCAGCACTATAGATGATCAGGCTACCAACTGAATAAGGGAGTCACCTCAAAAATGAAGGTGTGGCACAAAATATGCCACAAACGTATAAATTTTTGTTTTTATGAAATGTAAGCTGTTTAATATAGGAAGATAACTGCCAAGCAGGTCTTCTCTAAGGCTCTCCCATAAAACCAGACAGACTTCAATACCTTCACATGCAGGAAGTAATGGTCCTTCACTTTCCTCTTGATGGCGGCTGCAGTCAGGAGGACTCCTTGCTGGTTCACTTCAAATGCTTTGTCTTCATTTCCACTCACAATAGTAAAGTAGAAGGGTGGACCATTGTGCGAGGAGTCCTTGTCTGTCACTACTAGCTGTAGGACACTGAAACCCACTGGCTTATTTTCCTGCACCAAATTAAAAACAGAACAACACAAAACAAAACTACTTCAACACAACCAAATCTATTTGATAAGGGATACTTGAGAGTTTCTTAATAATAGAAAATATATCAGAGGGGAAAAGTCTTATTGATGATCGACCTGACAGAGGGAAAACTGAAGTGGGGTACAGGGGACTGCAGTTGGGGTCGAGGTGGGGAGAGAGAACGGGAAGGGGGAGGAATGCCTGTGAGAAAAAGGGTGTGTGGAAGGTAATGGTGGTGTGAAGGAGGGGTGGGAGCGAGGAGGATGCAGGGTGGAGTCGTGGGAGGGAAGACAAAGCTAGGCCAAGATGGGGAGGAAGGGGAGGAGGAAAAGCAACAGCAGAAGAAGACAGGATTAGCAACGCTCTTAGTCTTCGGTCAGTGAGAACAGCTCAACACCCAAGCACAAAAAGAGGGGAGATGAAAGACTTTGGAAAAGAAAGATATTTCAAATACGCATCTGACTGCAGTGAAAGAGCTCATTTCAAAAAGGATTCCAAATATCCTCGGGTACTCCAAGCTTACCTGGATGATCACACTGTAGTTTCCCTTGGAGAAGACAGGGGCATTGTCATTGACATCAGACACGTCAATGTTCACAGTCGTTGTGTTGACCCTGGGTGGACTGCCATTATCAGAAGCTTGAACCGTAAGTGTGTAACCTGAAATCTTTTGGGGATTGGGAGGGGAGGGGGTGGGGAGAAACAGAAAATGCACCTTCATATTCATAAAGCCAATGAGTTGAAATTCGCTGTAGTCATGTATTGTATCCTGTATCTGGGAATTCCCTAACCTACAAATGAGTGAACTACAAATGTGTTTTTCTCAACAGAAAAAGATACCAAGGATAATTAGACTCTCCAATGCTTCTCAAAAACACATTCATCTTGTTAAAATGTTTTATCTTTAAAAATATGCAGTTCCATTAACAGAAAGAAACCAGAAGTAATAAAAATGATTAGGTAAAAAAAAAAAAATGTCAGTCTATCTCAAATGCTGTTGCTTCAGTAATAACATAAGATTTCATTTCGCTGCAGTCACAATGGCAATTATCAAGAATACAAGCAACAATAAATGTTGGTGAGCATGTGGGAGAAAAGGCACACTCATACATTGCTGGTGGGACTACAAATTAGTGCAACCACTCTGGAAAGCAGTATGGAGATTCCTTAGAAAACTTGGAAGGGAACCACCATTTGACCCAGCTATCCCACTCTTTGGTTTATACCCAAAGGACTTAAAATCAGCACACTACAGTGACCCAGCCACATCAGTGTTTACAGCAACTCAACTCACAATAGCTACAACCATGGAACCAAGCTAGGTGTCCTTCAACAGAGGAATGGATAAAGAAAATGTGGTATATATACACAATGGAATATTACTTAGTCTTTTAAAAAAATGAAATTATGGCATTTGCCAATAAATGGATGGAGTTGAAGAATATTATGCTAAGTGAAATAAGCCAATCCCTTAAACCCAAAGAATGTTTTCTCTAATAAGTGGATGCTACACAGTAGGGGGTGGGCAGTGAAGCTAGGGAAAAATAGTTACTTTGGATTAGGTACAGGGGAGTGAAGGGAGGGGAGGAGTATGAGGGTAGGAAGGGTAGTAAAATGAATCTGATATTACCCTATGTACATATATGACTACACGACCAGAGGGATTCTACATCATGTACAACCAGAAGAATGAGAAATTATACTCCATTTATGTACCATATGTCAAGATGCAGTCTACTGTCATGTATAACTAATTAGAACAACAACAACAAAAAACCACAATGTCAATGTTATTTATGGATATACTTTTTTAAAAAAATTTAAAATAAAAAAACCATGTTCATTAACTCCCTCCAGCCCCTATGAGTTTATACCTCATAACTTCCCAACTTGACCATGTCCACTCAGAACAGACAGAAGTCAAGTCATTTCTGATATTGCTGCTTTCTACACAGAGCCATTAACTAAGCTTTGTGGATTTTCTAGTTTTTCTTTTGCGAAGTTTCTTTGTGTTTTCATTCAATTCTTACTGCTGCTTTCCTAAATTTGGCCTCTTACTGTCTCACAATCGTTGAATTATCAATAGCCTTTCCTACCACTACCACCACCCCACCTCACCATCTCTCTCCACTCTGAAGAATACTTCCACGTATGGAAGTACTAATCTTCCCAAAGTCTTTTAATATATATCAGATTGCAAACATTCAATAATTTCCTAATGCATGCAGCATCAGGTCTGAACCTCTGATCCTGATTATGTGGCTCATAATCTGTTCCTAAACCACTTCTCACTGAATGTCCCTCTACTACTTTTTATGATACATTTCTCCAGTAGAACTGGGTACAGTCTCTTGAACGTATTCTATGGTTTCATTCTCCATGCTTTCATTCATGCAATTTCTTTCAGGGAATTTCCTTCTCTCGACCCCAATGGTTTTCCAAATCTCTGCTGTTATTTAAAATCCAGCTTCCAGTTATATGTCGTTTTCTGTTTGGGTATGAGGTGTCCCCCGCAAAGCTCCTATGTTAACGCAGGTCTCTTCAGAGGTGAGATGTCAGATTATTACAGTTAACTTAATTAGTCACCCTAGCTGGAACAGGTGGTGCCTGTGGTCGTTGGGGCATGGCTGGAGGAGGTAAGCCACTGAGGACTTCCCTGAGGCCCCTTCCCCTTCCTATCTCTGTTTCCTGGCCACCACAAATGGAGCAGCTTCCCTCTACCACACTCTTCCATCAAGATGTTCTGCCTCACTTTGGGCCCAGAGCAAAATAAACTTTTCCTTCTCCACTTTTTGGGCACAGCGACAAAAAACTAAAAAACCAACACCTGAAGGATCTCAGGATGTTGAAGCCATTAGCAATCTCTTCCTGAATATAAACTTTCTACTAGCAGGAAGCCTATTTCTTATATTCTTGAGGCTTTTGTATTGCAATTGCTTTTCAAGTATTTACATCCTGCTAGTCTGTTCCTGAGAAGGAGGCTGGTTCTAACTTTTGGTACTTCACATTATGTCCAGCAGATAGGAATACAAGGCACTTCTATTTTTTGATTTGGTATTTAGTAAACAATTTAAATCCAACTTTTTCACTTACTGTTTCTCGGTCTAGAAGTTTAGTCACTTTCACTTCTCCCTTAACAGGGTCAATGGTAAATGGGCTTCCTTGATTGCCTTCTATAATTGAGTAGTGGATGTAGCTATTGGAAGGTCCATCAGCATCATCAGCCATAACCTAGAAAATATCACACTCTGCTTTAGGAAGACAGTTAAGGAAGGGACAGTGGTCTACAAAAACTAGACTGATTTAACTAAAAATTCTTGTAAAGACCCAGAAGAAGAAAACTGTAAGAGGGGAAAAAAATACTCACTGTGATTACAGACTGCTCAAGAACAGCATCTTCACTGATCACTGTGGTATAGGTGTCTTGGCTGAACATGGGCGTGTTGTCATTGATATCTGTCACATTAATGTTCACAGTGGCCATGTCACTTAACGAAGGTGTGCCTCCATCAGTGGCTTCTATAGTCAGGTAGTATTCATGGGAGCTTTCATAATCCAGATTCTCAATGATAAATATGGCTCCTGCATTTAAAAAAAAAATCAAAATTACTCGCAAATCTTTATAACGCTACCACTTTAATGAGCTACTTCCCGAGTCCTTTTTGAATCCTTTCATTTTGAGATAGGGTCTGAAGAAGTTACCTAGACTGGTTCTGAATTTGCAATCCTTCTGCCTCAGTCTCCTGAGCAGCTGGGATTATAGGCATGTGTCATCATGCCTGGCTGTGTTTTCTAATTTCTTAATTCAAATATTAAAAATCAGGAATTTGTCCAACCCTGAAGCCTTATTTCTCCCAATTATTTTCCCAGCCATTAAAATATCCCTACTATAAGAATGATTATCTCTTGTATCTCAAACCAGAGATCACAACAGACTTTATTTTAATAAACAAAAGAAAACTCTAAAAAATTCCATGCTGTGCTTTTAGTTTTTTTTTCCTTCTCATTCTTTTTAAAAGACTTATTCATCCTTTTCATTAGGAAAGAATCTCCACATAACCTTCTACTTATATTTTATCATTAAAAATCCATTTTTTGATCTAACAATTCCTGTGACACCTTTCATTGTCAGTTCATTATTGTCTATTCTACTTAAAAAGAGACAGGGACAAAAGAACCCTAAAACAACGATTTTATGATATGTACTAAAATATCTGTCTAAATAACATAATTACACACCTATTCTTTATCTGAAGTAGTCACATACAATTAAATACACAAACTTTTTATTTCTTTATTTTATAATTGCATTGAGGTCCCTCCCCACCTTTTTTATTGGTGTATTATATCTACATGTAATGGTGGGATTTGTTGTTACATATTTGTACGTGTACACAGTTTAACAATATAATTTGGCCAACATCATTTTTCCAGCTATCTGGGTCCCTTCCCTCTACTGTACTGATCTCCTTTCAGCTTTCAAGGATACCCTACAAAAAAGAGCAACTTCTTAAAGGGTTCTAAGACTGACAGCTACTTCAGATAACAGGCTAATAAGATGACATCAGTGTTTACACAATAGGATTAATAATACTTCCGACTTTTGACCTTGTTGGCAGTCTTTTGGTATGATCCAAAGTATGTCCACTATTACATAACTAGCATAATGAAGAAATCAACTTAATGAATTATCAGACACCTACCATAGAAACTAAGATCTGAAAGGTCAAAGCTATGGTTTTACTTGGGAAGCTACTTCACCTGTGTTGAATACAGGGGATAAAAGGAGTAATTATACAAGGTCCTCTACTATCAGCCATTCTTACCTTTAACTAATGTGTGACATTTGACTTCATCACTAAGCTATTAGAATTTTAATTTTCTCTTCTGATTTGCTTGTAGTTTACAATGATATACCAGAAATATATTTTATTAAGTAGAGCTACAGTCTGAAGTCATCTTAACCACTCTCACACTTTAAATAACAAAAGGAAAACTTGAGCTCCATCTTTTCTGAACATCTACTGACTACAGGTGACCCGTCACTCTATGCAGTTCAGTGCCTAGCAAATCTAGCCTTTTTGGTGAAATAAAGAACTTCTTCTCATTTACATGGTAAATTACCTGTTTTAGAATCTATGCTGAATTTCCCATGTTCATTTCCACTTATTATTGAGTAGGTGATTTCTGCATTTGCTTCAATATCCCGACTTGCTGCATAAACTTGAAGAACTTCTGTTCCAATTAGAATGTCCTCAGACACTGTGGCACCATATTCACGGTATTCAAACACAGGTGGGTTATCATTTATATCTAAAACTGATACAACAACAGTGCCAGTAGCTGTCAACCTCCTTGGCAAACCTTGGTCTACAGCTTTCAAACTAAGGGTATATACTGCCTGTAGTTCTCTATCCAAAGGCTTTTCTAATTGAATAATTCCAGATAATTCATTAATGGAGAACTGCCCATCAGCAGAGTCAATCAGTGAGTAGGAAATCTTTCGATTCAAACCTGTGAAGATATGAAATTATGTTTAATTGATATTAATCATTTTAAAAATAGTAAAATGCTTTATTACTTAAAAAATTTATGAAAGTGATCGAGAAAAAGTAAACTGAATTACCAATTTACAAGTAACAATTCACTGAGTGTACTATTTTAAAAAGACATCTATTTACTATTTAGCGTTAAAGACAAAGAAATTATTTGAAAAGTATTTTTTTGTTTTCTTCTAATTCTTCAGTATTAGACTAAAGAAGTTATTCTTTACTATCAAAATGCTATGAATATATATTTTAGTCTTACTGTCTCCCCAAAAAATTTTAAAAGATTTATAAACTATGATAATACATCTTTTGCTTGTTCTATCTTTATGACACCAACAGTGTATTAACCAAACAACACTTCTCTAATTAATTCAATTAGACATGAAGATCAATTCTTGAAGTCACTAACAAGAATGTTAGTAACCCTATAGATACATCTTATAGCAGTAAGTCTACTGGGCATAATTTTAAGGCTTCAAATATTCATTAAAAGTGAATTAATTATTCTGAAGATGTCATTTTATGACAACGAGGAGCTACTCCACATGTATGAGGTAAGATGGGGCTGCATTTGGAATGTGTTTAACACAGTGGCTCCTAAGCCCTCAGTGTAGTCTGAAGGCAGAGCAATCTTCCAGAGGATACCTGCATCTGCATCTGTGGCTTGCACTCTGGTCAACAGTGTTCCAGGCTCTGTGTTTTCAAACACAGTAATGGTATAAGGATCAGCAGTGAATTCAGGGGCGTTATCATTCACATCTTCTAACGTAAGCACAACAGTGGCTTGACAGAATCTTCCCCCTCCATCTGTGGCCTTGACTAGCAGATTATAAACTGCTTGCTCCTCCCGATCAAGGGGGGCTAATGTTTTCAGTTCACCTAAAAACAAACAGAAATAAATGGAATCACTTGAAATTTAATTGTGAACTGCAGCTATACATCCTACTTCTCTTCTCTTACTAAATATGAATAACAGCTTTTCTCTGGAGAACAATTTTATCTATAACAGACTCAACAGCTGGATGAGCACACAAGTTCCAGGTTTTCGACCCTATACTAGTCATAGAATATGAGGCCAAAGACTCTTATGCTACACACAATCCCCAAAGTAAAACAGCTAATTAACCAAATTTGAACCTTTTATTGATTAAAAAATTAAGGCTCATATGTCCATAATCTGTTCTTGAGAAAATAAAAAAGCTTAAAGGAAACCTATTACGTTATCACAATTTTTTTCTTTCTTTTTTTTAGTACCACAGATTGAACCCAGGAGCACTTGTCCACTGAGCCACATTCTCAGTCCTATTTTGTATTTTATTAAGAGACAGGGTCTCATTGAGTTGCTTAGCACCTCACTTTTGCTGAGGCTGGCTCTGAACTTGTGATCCTCCTGTCTCAGCCTCCCGAGGTGCTGGAATTACAGGTGTGCACCACCATACCCAGCACATTATTGCAACTTTAACAAAATACAAACTATAAAGATGAATAAAACAATATGGATCATTTTAATTATGGAAAATGTTAAATTATAAATTCATGGTCACAAATTTTTTAAATGTGCTTTATAAATAAAACAAATGAAGCAGGAAATTTGACGTATACTTTGAGTTGTTGAGAGCCACAGCCTAAGGGGCCCCAGCAAACTTCCAGCTGCCGGCTGATGATTGGCTCACAGCGGTACAAAGACCCCCCGCTGGTACAAAGACCTCTCCACAGGTGTGGCTGTATACTGGACCGGTAGTCAGTGATGGGTAAGATCCAATTGCAATGGTACCAACCTAAGGACCATATGTACTACTGGACAACCTAAGGCAGGCACGGTCCCTAAGCCACATGCTTGTTGTTTAAACAGAGAGGGGGAGATGTTGAGAGCCACAGCCGAAGGGGCCCCAGCAAACTTCCAGCTGCCAGCAAACTTCCAGCTGCCGGCTGATGATTGGCTCACAGCGGCCCCAGCAACATCTAGCTGATTGGCTCCTCTGCGGTGATGCTCATTGGGCTGTTTCCCTGCCCTTTCAGACCACGGAGCTGCTCATTGGGGGACTTTTTTGGCTCCGCCCACGTGACCCAGCCAATCGGCCTCAAGAGCAGGAGGATTGTGGGAGGTGGAGAGAAGCTTGTGTGGGAGAGAGAGGCTTGTGGAAAGCCGGTGGTGGCAGTTGAGGCTCTGAGGGTTTTTCCTGAGAGGCTGTTTTGTTTGGCGTGTGTGGTTCTAAAAATAAAGTTAGTTTCTTTTGACAAGTGGCTCCTGATTGTGCCCAGCCAGACTGCGGCATTGAGTTGTTTTTTTTTAATTATATAAACAGTTTTTAAGTTTTAAATTGTTAGCTCAAGGTGATATTGCTGCTCTTTTTTTTTTTTTCCCCCATCTTACCCCGAATTTGGCACATTAAATTGCTATTTAGATTTCCAAAAGATGTCAACTCCAAGCAGCAGGGTAAATTTGAAAAGGACAAATACTGTATGTAAACTAAATCACCCAACACACAAGATTTTGTAAGAGTACACAATGAAACTTGTCCCAAACTCTCATCATTACCTGTGTCTGGATTTAGTTTGAATTTTTCTGCCCCTGAACCAAACAACGTGTAAGTAATTTCAGCATTGGAACGGATATCTGCATCTGTAGCAGAGACCTGCATGATCAATTTCCCAGGAAGAGCGTCCTCAGGAATGGTGTCTGAATAAAGAGTCTACAAAGATTTTAAACAACATTGTTAGAATGAGGAAATTAAAAGTCAGCAGTGATTATTAAGAGAATAATGAAAAAGAAATTATTTCATTTTGGCCAAAGAAAACATAGAAAATGACTAAAGTTCAGATTCAAAAAGCTTTTAAAACTATTTTTCTTTAAAAAACACATGTAAAATGAGGGAGAAACTAAGAGTTACCAATATCATGTCCCTGAAAGAGTCTGACCTAACATTTTAACAACAGAATAGAAAACAGTAAGTTGTTAAGGCAGTTTCACATTTAAATTCTTATAAAGAAACGTAAGTAGTGTTCCATATTTATCTAAAAAGTAGAGAGAATACGTATTACACCGTATATACTTATTTCCAAGTACAGGAATTTATTGTGTGTGCAAGTGTTCGTTAACATAACTAAATGATTGTATTTGGGAGAGAAGTGATCCTTGTGTTATGGGAGAAAACAAAATTTTCCCCAAAGCCACAGACAGGATACCTGCTCCTCTTTCTTCATACCTACTTAACCTTCAAACACAGTAAACAGCTGTTTCCTGTTCCAATTATTAAGGAATACATGCAATAAATAAAAACATAAGAGGAACAGATTAAGATTTGTTGAATATACTTTATGAATAAGTTTATATATATATATATATGTGTGTGTGTGTGTGTGTGTGTGTGTCTGTCTGTGTATATGTGTGTGTGTGTGTGTAGACAGATATATTTTTAATGCTGGGGATCCAAACCTGGGCCTTGGACATGCTAGGCAAGCACCCTAACACTAAGCTATACCCCTCCAGGCCCTTAGGTGAGCTATATTTTATGACTCATGAAACAGGACATTTTGCAATACTATTTAATTCAAATGGTTTAGTGTCCTAATTTTATTATTCCCAAAGAAGTTACAGTATTACATTCAAATAATGTGAAAGTCCTAGAAAACAAAATACATTTAATTTCCATAAAGGGGAGACATGTGCATAACCCCATCCCATATTCTCACCTAAAAGTACAAAAAGGAATAGGAATTAACTCCTCATCCTTCAGGAGTCCCACCTCCCCAAAAATGAATTTCCAGCATCTCTTTCCCTGAGATCAGCTCTGTTGTTCTCTGCAGCAGCAACACCTCTCCGCTTACTCAATCTGCAGCATTCTCAAGTGGCTCCGTCCCTGTTCACATTCACTGTCCCCTCTACCAGTCTTCTCTTATCCTGTCACACTCTTCTTCCTTCCATTACTCTTAACCCTCTGCACTGGTCAAAGCTATTTCTTCATTAATGCACACCATGTGACCTTTAGTCAGGTAAGTGTCCACTTACATCATGATCCAGAGACTGCTATTTCCCAAGTCACTCGCAGAACTGATATGGTCTGTTTCACATCTCGGCCATCTTTTCCAGCTACATTATACCTTTGCTTACCCCCCTTCCTCCTCAAAATTCTCTCACCCCCTTGACTGCACTCCATCAGTCTGACTCTTCCTTCCATCTCTGCTTCCTTTGCAAGTAACTCATCTCTTCTCCCTGACCACCTTTTTGTTGGTATCCCTCAAATGAACTCAATGATCAGCTTCCAAAAACAACTGCCAGGTATATCTGTCTTTCTCTAATATCCATCCTGAATCTCACCATCTCTAAATGTCTAAAAATCACATCCAATTAAAAGTCCCATTGCCTGAAATTAAACAAATCTGAAATGGAACGCGACAGGCTTCCGCTAAGACAGATGTCCCCTCCAGGCTTACCTCTGCCTCCACCTTGTTCTTTCTCCAAATACCCTTGGCAGTAAATGTTCAAGTCCTGACACAACATTCCTGTCACATTCAGGCAGGGACTGAATGCTACCACTTTTTTAATGTGGCGCCTTCAGAACTTTCATTGTTCTGCCACCTCTGCCTGTTCTATGGGTTTTCATTCTTCCTTACCCAAATTATAGCCATACCACAACCAAACTGAACTTCTTTAAGGAACTCTTGGTTCATATCATCCCTATCTTATCCTCCATACATTCCTTAATCCAGTTTGACCTTCTCCCCGGTTCCCAGGGATTTAACACTTCTGGCAAAATCAGCAAATATTCCCCCACCTCCATTCCCTCCTCACACACCACCTTTCCACTCCTCCTGATCATCCTATCCCTACCTCCTGAAAGGTGAGCCCTGAACAGCTTTACCTCATCTCCCCGCTCCAGCGACCACTTCTGCTTGAGTCCTACTACTCTTATAGTAAACTTGGAGGGGGAACAGCTCTTCTCTCAAATAGATATATATGGTTACTAGGGATTGAGCCCAGGGGGACTTAACTACTGAGCCACATCTCAATCCCCAACCCCTTTTATATTTTTGGTTTTAGACAGGGTTTCACTAAGTTGTTTAGGGTCTTGCTAATTTGCTGAGGCTAACTTTGAACTCAAGATCCTCCTGCCTCAGCCTCCAGAGCTGCTGGGATTACAGGCATGTACTACCACACCCGGCTCTGGTTATGTTGTTCTCCCATTAAATAGTGAACGCCACAGGTGTAGGAGCCTCTTCCCTAACCTCTTAAGTTTTTCTACTGTGTAGAAAAGCAAGTGCTCCAAAATGATCTGCTAAAGCAAAACTGAGCTTTGTAGAAGAGCTGGTCAAATGTTTTCACCAAAACAACCTTATTCTCAAATTAAAGAATCCTTTTTATGAAAGTTGACAGAGTATTTTTAGAGTTAGACAAAACTGTAATCCTGTCCATAATTTAAGAACAAAGTTTTTGAGCAACTGACCATTCCACAAAATAGTTCTGAAGCTTTTCCAAGTCTTCTATCATTGGACACCTCTGCTTTAACAGTGCTTATAATATAAAACACAACTAAATTACAACAGAGAGGTCAACGGCAGTCCTATTAAAAGGATTAAGAAATTTGAATTCTAATATTCAAACTTAAAAGAGAAGCCTACCTTTTCACAAACTGGACTGTTGTCATTTGCATCAAGAACCTTCACTTCAACAATAGCCTTTGATGAGAAGGTCCCATCAGTTGCTGTGATGGTCAGAAGATAATTGTCCTTTTTTTCCCTATCTAGAGGTTTCTTCACATAGACCTTCCACTCATTCTGTATATTTTCAACAGCAAACTGTCCCAAAGCATCCCCTCCTATTAAATCAATGAAGGAAGATGACAGTCAAATTTGTTGAATTAAAGACAGAAATAAGTAACAGGAAAAATAAATCATACAAAAGATGTATAGTTACAGTTTAAAAGGATTAAGAATTCTAAAAATAATTAATATAAATTTGGCAAACTTCAACTTTTTACCCCCAAAAAACAGCATTAAAATATGTACTTAAACACAGCATTAAGCCAAATAAAATTTACGCTCAACAAAATGAGCATGAAAATCAGTCTAAGGAAACAGTTGTACTTAGGTAAAGAACCTGAAATGCACTTAACAGATGTGACTTAGCTACTTATTAACTAAAACTATCCCTTTAACTCCCTATTTCCCTAAAATACATATACAATATACTTTTAATACACTTTAAATTAAACCAATTGGTTTGAAATCTTTACCTGTTATAAAATATGTAACTTGTCTGTTAATCTCTTCAGAGTCAGCATCTGTGGTACTTAAGATGGCAATTACACCACCTGGTGGATCGTCTTCACTCACAGTCCCTTTATAAATCTCTGCTGTGAATCGTGGTGGACTGTCATTGACATCTGTGACAGTAACGTCCACGATGGCCGTGGAGGACAGCTGAACCTTTTCGCCATAATCTGATGCAACCACTTTAATCTGATAATTGTCTTTCTCCTCATGGTCCAGTGCCTTTAGAGTTGTAATCCAGCCTGTTTCCATATTAATGGCAAAAGATTCGATGATGTCTACACTTTGTGACTGATCGAGACTGTATATAACTTGACCATTGGCTCCTGAATCTAGGTCAGATGCCCTAATCTGGATGACTCTACTTCCCCCTGGTAGGTTTTCAACAACAAATGCCTCATATGGATTGGACTCCAAGACTGGGCTGTTATCATTTGTATCTTTCACTTGGATACTAACATCTACTGAAGCCACCAGTTCATAATCATCACGAGTACATCTGGCAAGTATGGAAAACTGATACCACTTAGTTGTCTCATGATCTAGACTCTTCTCCAATTTTAGTCTCCCACTTTGCCTGTCAATCACAAAGAACTCATCTCTATTACTTTCGGGAGTATTCCCTTTGATTAGGCTGTAAAGAACAGTGCCACTGTGCTCTGCTTGGATGAGATCTATTTCTGTTCCAATAGGCATATCTTCTGAAACTGTATAGGTATAAAAGGGTTCTGAAAATTTTGGAAGCTGTGTTTCTGGGGGAAGTATCTTAACGTAGACAGGAACAACAGATTCTTTTGATGGAGACCCATTATCCACAGCTCTAACAAAGAAAGTGAAGAACTCGTTTTCTAAGCCAATTAAGCTCTCCTTTGTGGTAATTATGCCAGACAGTTTGTTAATTTCCAAATTCTCCTTAACACTTTCAGAATCTGCTTCAATGGCATAGGTGACATCAGCATTGGATCCCTCATCAGCATCACTTGCAAAAACTTTAATGACTGACGTTCCTTTTGCAGCATTGGATCCGATGTTCACTTCGTACTTGGTTGCCCGAAACTGGGGTGCATTATCATTATCATCTGTAAGGATAACATTAATTGTGCAGAAAGCAACTTTTCCTCCAGCATCCTTTGCCATTAAACGAACTGGGATCACTTTCTCTGCTGGGGTCTCTCGATCAAGTTTTTCCAAAGTAAATATCTGTCCTCTCTCATTTGTGTAAAATCTGTCTTTGGCAAAGTCATTTACAATGTGGTAACTAATGAGACCGTAAATACCAGAATCCCTATCGGTTGCCTTAACCTCAATCACCAGTGTATGTAAGGGAGCATTTTCAGCAAGTTCCACTTCATATTCATTCTGAAGAAAAACAGGACTGTGCAAATTGCCTCCAATTATAGTTATATGAACCTGAGCTGAACTTCTAAACACACCATCAGAAACAGAAATGTTGAGACTGTAAAATGGCTTCAAGGTGTGCCGGCGCAGATTTGAGAGTGTGATAATCCCCGTTTTACTGTCAATGACAAAATGTTTATGATCATTGCCAGACAGAATGGAATATTCCAACTTGTCTATGTCTGAACTGTCTGCATCATAGGCCTTCACACACATCACAAAATGCCCATGAGCGGCATGCTCACTAATTTTGGCTTCATAAATTTGTTGGTCAAAGAGTGGAGGATTATCATTGAGGTCAGTGACATCCACCATGACAATCACATCACTGCTCAGTTGGGGCATACCACTATCAACAGCCCTTACAAAAATCTTGTGCTGGTGGAACTGTTCATAATCTAAAGTTCTGATTAGTGAGATGAGACCAGTGCTGCTATCTATGTGAAAATGATCATGACTCTTGCTGTGATTTCCAAACATCTGGTATGAAATTCCTCTGTTTGGTTCTGAGTCAGAATCTGTAGCTCTAACTTGAATGACAGATGTTCCAATCACAGATGCCTCAGACAGAGTTGCAGCATAAGACTGCTGAACAAACACAGGAGGGTTATCATTGATGTCTTCCACTATTATGTCAACAAACACTTCGGCATGAGCACCAGTCAAAGAATCAGTTGCTCGTATGCTCAGTTTATATGCTGGGTGGGACTCAAAATCCAGAGGGGCTATGACATTTATAACCCCAGTATTGAAGTTAATGGTAAACTGGCTAAAAGGATCTCCATCTGTGATGCTATAGAACACTTTTAAACCTTCTGGACTGTTGGCTTGTATGTGGACAACTGGGCTGTGCATCTGGATATTCTCTGGAATCTCTGCACTGTAGAAAGGTTTTTCAAACACAGGCATAGCTTTATTCATAACAGTGATTGGGACTATAACTTCGGCTGAGAAAGCTGGGTTTCCTCCATCTTTTGCAACCACTGTGACAAGATATTCTTTATTTAAGGTGTCAAGTTCAAATTGCTTCTTCAATGAAATTTCACCTAAGGGTCCAATTTGAAAGTGGTCATGGTGTTCCTTAAGGTAGTAGTGCACTTCCCCATTTCTGCCACTATCTCTGTCTACAGCAGTGACATAGCGAATGACATGGCCTACCTCAGTATCCACTTTAACTACAGCATAATAGGGAAGGTTGACAAACACTGGTGCATTGTCATTTTGGTCTTCTACAGTGACTTTCACGACAACATGGGCCACTGCTGAAGGCTTATGTTCTTCTGTCACTTCTACAACCACATCAAATGCCTCCTGCTGTTCACGATCAAATGGTATACCAGTGGTGGACAGCACTCCTGAAGTGCGGCTGATCTTAAATCTGCGGTCTGGGTTGAGGATGTGATAAAACAGAGGTTCGTTGATAGGATTCCCAATAGCAGTAATGACGGCTAATGTTTTGGCTTCCGTGGAGTTCTCTTTCACGACTGCAGAATAGAAGTCTTGGGTAAACTTGAGCTGACTTTCTTTGCTTTCTTTCACGTTAATTTTCACAGAGGTAAAGCTGGCAAATCTGCCATCAGAAGCTCGAATGGTTAACTCATAGCGGCTTCTTAACTGAGTTGTGTTTTGTACAGTTATAGTGCCAGTCTTGTAGTCCATCATAAACTTGTCCCCAATGTTGCCTTCAGTGATGGAGTATATTAACTGTGAGAACGCACTGGAATCAGCATCGGAAGCATTTACTGTGGTGACTTTTACTCCTCTGTATGTTGGCAACAGAAGAGATGCTTCGTACAATGATTTGGAGAAAACAGGAGGGCAGTCATTAATGTCAATTACATGTATGGTGACATTAGCTGCATATTCAGCAAATAAACGTGGTGTGCCCATGTCATGCACTTGTACAGTAAAGTGAAAAACACTTGTTTCTTCATAGTCCAGGCTTTGTACTGTATGAATAGCACCAGTGCTAGAATCAACAGCAAAATATTTGTGCACAGACGGCTCAACAATGTGATAAACAAGCAAGGAATTTGATTCTTTATCAGCATCAGTTGCTCGGATCACTAGTGGGATATTCGTGTCTGTCAGGACTACACTGTTGAGGGAAGCTGATTCACTGATAAGTCCTGAGTATTCTGTCTGCATAAAAACTGGCAAGTTGTCATTCTCGTCTAGTAGATGCACTAAAACAGTTGTATTAGTGGACAAACCAGCCATGTTGGTTCCCTGGACTGTCAATGTATAAATGGGCAAAGTTTCAAAATCCAGGGCTTTCTGAGTGATGATACTTCCAGAATGTGGATTAATATCAAAAGCATCACCTATATTCCCATCTTTTATTTCATATATCACTGATGACTGACTATGGGCTATAACTAGTCCAACAAAACTCCCAATGCTGGTAATTTCACTAATTTCAACAGAGTATTCTTTTGATGTAAACTTAGGAGCAGCATTGTCAGCAATCGTGACAAAGATATGCACAGAAGTCATTTCACTCATTGGTGGACTGCCTTTATCTGTAGCTTTCACCATTAAATCATATTCCACTTGGTTACTTCGATCTAATTCTTTGGCAGTTTTTATAGAGCCCAAGATGGGATCAATCATAAAAGAATTTCCAATATTTCCTGAAAGAGGGAAAAAAATACATGTTAGAGGATATGAGACATAATAGTAGTAGCTGGACAAAGAGAAACAAAAATATCTTAAAATGATATTTTGAAATTAAGCAGAAATGCAGAGGACATTAATATTTGAATGGAACCATCAACTGTTTCCTGTTTCATTTTAATCCATCTAAAATAAGGCATGTTTTTCAGAAATTTGACTACAAGAAACAGAAGAAATATCATTTTGTACCTAAAGCCAAAACTCATTCTGTTGTCTGAACTGGAAATATGTTTTGGAAAGACATGGTTGTCTCTCCATAAAGCATCTGAGTTAATGATTTTCCAATAGTTCCTCAAAAGCCTTCTGGAATATATTTGCATTTGCAAATTCATAGCGATCTAATTAATTATGAAAAGGAAGATTTCAATTCACTGGGAGAATTTACATTAAGATTTGAGAGAGCTGTCCATTATTTTGAATATTTGGTGTACTGAGGATTCCAACAATAGTTCCTTCATAACCTTTTTCAGCCCAATTTATCTTCTAGTCAGTAGTTCTCAAGTAGGGGCAATTTTGTTCCCAAGGACACATCTGGCAATGTCTGGAGATACTTTTGGTTTTCCCAACTTAGAGGGAGAAAGCGTTACTAGCATCTGGTGGTAGAGAACAAGGATGCTGCTAAACATCTTACCATGCATAGGACAGACCCCCAAGACAAAAATTTTCTGGTCTAAAATGTCAATAGTGCTGCAGCTGACAAATAAACTAGTAGGACACATTGTTTTGCTTAATTTTCTTTAAACCTTTCCAGGCTATGCTATATATATTTAGCTATAACCTCAACTCCAAAAAAAAATCCCATAATTGTGTGTCTTTTCAAGAAACCAGCAATTCCTGTAGCTTTTTTGCATAGATCAAGGTAGTATGAGAGTATTTAGGATAGATCCATCCGTAAGCCTTCCATCCCTTTTGGTTTCATAAACAAATATGCAGAATTTATAGTACTAAACTTATTTTTCCCCCAAAGAACTATTATGCTTCCCCAAAACAAGCTACTTAATTGTGTTCTTAAATTAATTTTCCTCTAGGTTTGCAATCACTATGGTACTTCATAGACTAGAACTGCTTAGAGTGATGTGCAAACCAGGGAATTAGTCCAGCACTTCTTTCTCCACATAATTAACAGTAAACACTTCCTCTACAGTCTTCATTTCCTTCCTTTAATACGTTTTCCAAAAATCCATGACAATTTTTTGAGGCCAGACCCAGCCTGGTTTTCATTAAGTCTCCCTGGCTCTGTGTCCAGACCCCAAGGTGGTCCCTCAGTCTGCAACAGGGAGGAAGCCAGGGTTTTTCTAGAACCTGCAGCTCTGGACTGAACTCTGGCCTAAGGATGGAGTCCTGCAGCTTCTGCCAGGCTGCTCAGACACTAATATCCGGACTGTCTCTATTTAAATGAGCCAATGATCCCAGGTTCTCTCTTAATGATTTTTAGGCAATCATTAGAACTCAGGGATGCTTTTCTCATTCTATCCCGTACATCATCTTTATCTTTCAAAACTGTGACAGACTGGCCTGGCAAGACATGGGATACCATGGTAACCCTTGGCAGCTACCTTCTCCACCCCCCAAAATTTATATTCGCCCATTGACATATATTTCTCTTTTCTTTTTTTTAAGCATTCTCTTTTTTAACCTTTATATTACTCATTTACTTTTATGTGGTGCTGAAGATCAAACCCAGTGCCTCACACATGCTAGGTGAGCACTCTACCACTAAGCCACAACCCCAGCCCCATATTTCTCTTATTTTCTATAGTGAAATTTTATTTTGCCAGAAAAGCTTCAAATAGGCAAGGCTTCAACTGAAGGAATTAACATTCTCTCAGGCCTTTGAATTTGGTGTGTCCTTTCCTAGAACCGCCTTCCCTAGCTGTTTCTCCATCTTCTCCATTCATTTCTTTACTCATTCATTTAGGTTTTACCTGAATGGCCCTGCTTAGAGAGTGTGTGATGGTGAGGCCTTCCTTGACCTCCCTATTCAGTATAGAGATTTCTGTTATTTACCTGTTTTTGTTGTTGTTTTTTACAGTATATATGACAACCTTGCTCTTTACCAACCATAGGAAATTTAGAAACATACTTCATCATCTGGAGTAGCTTGAGTTTTAAAAAAGGTAGCTCTGAACTTGTCACTGATACCAAGAAGGTTCAACAGAAACCTAGCCAGTGATTTAATGTACGGATCTTTCTTTCTCTCTCTCTCTCACACACAGAGAGAGGCAGAAAGCATCAGATATACAGAAGGGAAAGCAACGTATTTTTGTGCAAAAACAACAAGGGCTGCTGACTGGTGTATAACTAACAGTTACATCTGCCCACACTGAAATATACATATGGTTTTTACGAACCAATCAGAAAGGCAGTGAGCGGCAAAAGTTGAGGTCTTAGTAATTTACTTTAGCTGAAATATTTTAACTTTATATTGTTCTCTGTATTTAAACAGGGAAATCATCTGAACAAACACGCCCATTTTTGGTTTTTAGCTACCACTATAGTTTAATGTATCTCCCCCACAGAGAAAGTAAGAAAGATGTGCAGGAGAATCTTGTTTCTTCTTGTGATTGACACACTGCAGATGTTCATTCAGTAAAGGCCTAATCAAAGTAAGGCAACCTTTACCAAACTTCACTGTAATTACATTTAACATGACCTTGGAGAAAAAAACAATTCAAATCAATAAATGTATTTACTGAATGTATTTCCAGGTGTCATAACAATAGTAGGAATGTTCCAATAATCTACTTTTAAAAATAACCTAAAAAGAAGAAAATACCACATGGCTCAGAGTATGGCACTGATGTGTCTCTAGTGCATAGCCCAACTGATACTGAAAATATCTTTTAATTAAATTCCTTTTCCCCTAAAGACTCCTAATCAGACTAAACCTTTTGCTCAATAAATTGCTGCTAATTAAACATACAGTGTTATGGATGGAATTTATAACTAGTCTTTTGAACTTTATTAAATGTAATCTGACACAAATTAGGAAGCAGCTGATTATGGATAAACTGATAAATAAAAGGCAGTAAGAAAAAAAAAAAAAGGCAGTAAGAACATTTTATAGTTCATATCATACCAAAAGATGTACATACAAACAATTCTACTGCATTTTCCTGGTAATGGTTTCCTAAGAAATAATTGTTTAGCATAACTTTACATTACCAAAACTATAAAAACATATTAAAAGCTCTAATACCATATTAGAATAGCCCATTGGTACTATCTATTCTTTGAGGGCAGATAAGAGTTCCATTCTTAGAATACCAAATTACTAATCCCATCAGTCATTACAAGCATTTGAAGAATGCACATGCCTTGACTCAGACACCAACAATCATATTTTAACCACCCAGTTGTTGAAAATTATGTGAAAGCTAAGGGAAAGTTTAACATTTTCTCCTACATAAACCCAGCCAGTTTGTCTATGACAAAATTACTTTATTGAAACGCTCAGGCATGCACAAATGGAATGTACTGTTTTTCTAACTGCTAAATTTTTGAACCAGTGGAAAAATACTTGTATTCAAGTCACTAACTATACTACAATGCATCTCAACACTGCAATCACAGACAGTATGTAAAATCATATTTGTGAATAATAAACTCAATTCAGTTATTTTATGGGAAACATATGAAATTTCAAATATGTAAAGAAATAAGAATAGTTTAAGCACATAAAGTAGAAAAGTAAGTATTGTGTAAAAATTATTCTCCATTTACTCAGATTTTTATTTTATGATCTATAGATAATCTAAACACTATGGAATCTAATGTATAGGAGAGACCACACCTAAGTAGATAGAGGTCTGCACTTAATAACAACAGAAATCAAGGAAAGCAGAAGATTTCAATTATCTAAAACCATTACGAATATTAGAATGAAAGAAACAATATTTCTTGTACTAACAATGGCACTGAGGAAGGTGGAAAAAAAAAATCAAACCACTTTCTCAATATTTCATCATTTACTCAAGAGTATTTGGCATGAGGAAGGAAAGTCTCAAAGCAATGAAATTTCTAACTGTGCAATCACATGCTCTAGAGCAGAAATCTTTTAGAACACATATGTCCATTTGTGGGCCAATGGTAACCTGTTATCTATCAAGCACAAGCACAAATGCTATGACTATGGCACCTGGCACATAAAATAAACTCAATCAGTCCATGGAACAAATAAATGAACGAATGAGTGAATGGCAGCATAAAACAGAAGAGAGAACAAAAACATTTCACATTACCATGACTATTTCTTGATGATCCTCCTTGTTATCACCAGCAAGTCCCTACAGGCTCTTGCCTGATTAGACTCAGAAACACCCAGGCACACAGTTCCAGTTGGCCTTCCTGGCCCTGGATCACTCAGGCCCATCATCTCAGCCTTTTCAACATTTCTTCTAGTCTCAGACCCCACTCTGGCCTACTGCAACAACCCAATTTCGCTCATGAAACAATTTTTAAAGAAATATGGGGGTTTACGATATTGGAGGGGAGCTAACTCAAAGGAAGATGATAGGTAGAAGACACTTTTTTTTGAGAATGGGACAAATCAGCACTCTATCATGGACACTTAGGCTCTGCACAAAAGAAAATACTCTCTGACTACAAAGTAAAATGTTACATTACTAGGCCAGTATTCCTAAGTGTCTCATAATTAACCAATATTTTGGAGGAAAATGATTGTTCAGTTAAAATTATCTCAGAAATACTGAAATTAGTCAAAGAGAGTTTTCTTTTCTGCAGGACTTCTCAGAGTCATGAATTATGCTAATACTGTGACTCTCTAAGAATACTGGGTCCCAAACTTATTAGGATTCAATCTCTTAAAAAAGAAGGAAAGAAAGAAAAATCTCCATTCCTAACATGTAAAATGGTAGCTAAAGACCAATTCAAGCAATTTTTACAGATATACATAGAAACGCTTCAATATCTAGAACTAATTTTAGAAAAGAAAATATGCTTTAACAAATTGAATGGTCCAAAAATACCTGATTCAATTGAGTATAGCACTTCAGCATTTTTCCCTTTGTCTTTGTCCAGAGCTGTAACCTGCAAAACGACTGAGCCCACAGCTGCCGACTCATAAACCCGCCCTTCATAGGAGGAACTGGTGAACCACGGGGCATGGTCATTTGTGTCACTGACATTAATGACAATCCTTGCAAAGTTGCGTTTTACAGGAACATCTTGATCCCGTACCTAAAAAGAAAATACATTATCAATCCTGTTTGGGTTTTCTTTCTCACGCATTAAAAAAATCTCTGTCATTCTCAAACACATGAAACCTTTAAGGAGCCATATGCAGGCAGAAGAACAAGTAGATGCCTACCATGACTGTAAGAACATGCTGGTGAATGGCTTCATGATCCAGTTTTTCAGATGTACAGAGAGAGCCAGTTGCAGGATCAAGACGAAATTTCTTGAGACTCAATGGGTCTATACTACTCTGCAGAGTATAGATTAGTTTATTTTTCTCATCCTTATCCACAGCACTGATTTGCAAAATTTCTGTTTCTGGCACTGTATCTTCAGGAATAACAACTTCATATTTTGATGTAGAAAATTGGGGACGATGGTCATTTGTATCTATTACTTTGATGAATACCTATAATAAATGACAAAAACGGCTCACATAATATTCCTAATAATTGTTTTAACATTTAAATAATCTAGACATATATATCACATGTACATTGAAAAAAAGCTGTTATTTTAGCAAAATGTAATGTAAATATGAGAAAAGGAACAAAAATCTAGAATCAAAAATATCCTTAAAATTTCTCACTGATATATTACTTATTTAAAATATGAGTAAGATAATAAAACCTTCCTAAATTCTTGAATCTGACTTTGGAGACACAATGAATGCTCATAATTAACATTTCTTTATGAAATATAGACTTAATATCTCTTAGGTGTCCACACAGAAAACCTTTGTAGATTACTCATGGAAAGAAATCAGACAATTTACTTTGCCAGGATTTATACAAGACTTACTTCCTATACTACATTTGAATATGTAACTACTAATCTACTGAGGGGAGTGATAGATGGTTTTTCTATTTCTCCTTCTCATTTGAGACTCCAAATTCCTGTTAAGATTTTAAATATTAGAGAAAAAAAATTATAAATGTTTTTAGAGCAGGGGATGGGGATCAGTCATAGAGTACCTGCTTAGCATGCATAAGGCTCTGAGTGCTCTGGGTTTGATCCCTAACACAACCAAAAAAGAAAAAGAAAATGTTTTTAGGTTTTCTTTTAAGACCTATATATGTAAGTAAAAAGGTGTTTATTTCCTAAAATCAGTTTAAACAGATTGAAATAAAATTGTTAAGTATGTCAACATCAAACAAAAGTTTCAGAGGAGAAAAAAGAGCCAATGTCAAAAAACTCAGTTCTAAGGTAAATTTTAAAATGACAAAAAATTTTACCTAGACAGTAAAATGACTACTTTTCAGAATGGAAAGATGTATATGGATAAGGCATAGTATCAGCCTTATCAGCACCAATCACAAAAGATAGTTTATGAACAAGAAATCTAAGCTTCATTGACTCCTTCAGAACAAAAGGGTTTGCTAGTCCAAGTGGCCAAAAGATCAAAGTCCTAGCACAGGTAAAACCATTAACCACACTAATGAAGGCATATGAACAGAGACCTTTTCATAGGTCCACAGCAGTGTTCTAACAGAACTCTACACCATCAATGACAGGTTTTTAACACTAAATTTTACATTTACGTTAAATACAATTAAAACAAAACTGCAAACACCTCATTCATAAATGTCAAAGATGAACCAAAGGCATGACTAAGGCAATTTTTTATTTTTTTTGGTATCAGGGATTGGACCCAGGGCACTTAACCCCTGAGCCATATCCCCAGCCCTTTTTTGTATTTTATTTAGAGACAGGGTCTCGCTGAGTTGCTTAGGGCCTCTTTAAATTGCTGAAACTGACTTTGAATCTGGATCCTTCTCCCACAGCCTCCTAAGCTGCTAGGATTCCAGGCCTGTGCCAACATGCCCAGCTATTAAGGTAATTTCTACAGATCAAATCAGAACATACCTATTTCTGCAAGGAACTTAATATATTTTTTTTAACCATGGAGTAGGTATTAGGCAGAGATGTTTAATCCTGCTCCAAAATCAATTAATCACTATTAAACAGAAAGAGCTGGAAGTTAAAAAACTTGGTCTTAATAAGGTTGCTGAACACATTTATTAGGCACTTATGTGCTCAGCATTTGCCCACACAGAACTGAGGATGTAAGATAAGTGTACAGTAGTAGTTCCTGCCCTCATAAAGTTTTCTAACTCACTGGACAATGTCTTGCACTATGAAATTTAACTATGTCTCATATATTATCACCTAAAAAATAAGAGTCTTGAGACTGGCTGGGACATCCCCAAAACTCATAAGAATGGAGTAAAATTTTGCTTGAGTAGGTTTTAGGTTGGTAGGTAAATGTGTACCGGGAAGAGCTTGGTCAAAGACATGAAGGTAAGAGGTGAGACTGGGACCAAACATACAGCGCCTTGACTCCTGAGCTGAGGCTACAGGACTACATATCCTGTGTGCTCTGAACCTACTTTTCAGAGCAAATCTACCTTCACCTCCTCTGCTCAGTCGGGTAGACCCTTCGAGTAGCAGGCAGCACAAGATGAATTGAAAGAAAAGAGAATCGAGGTAGGAAGGTAAATCAAGTACTAGGGGTAGGGTGACTGACAAGAGCCTGCACCAGTTCTGACAGGCAGCAATACTCTTAAGTACTTCCTGGGTGATAGGTTTTAAGATCTTTAAGAGCAAAGACTCTTATGTGGCATCTTACTTAATCCTTATAAAAAATTAAGGATGGTTAACCCTATACCCATTTTTCAGACGAGAAAATGCAAGTAGAGAGGATTAGAGATTGTCCATGGATAAAAGCAAGATGTAGGGATGAGACTAAAACCAAGAGGCTTGCTCTGGAGTATGCAATGCTCACGATCAAGAGAAACTGAAAGAAAGCATGAAAGCAAAGCTGTTTTGAGGGAGAGAGGGAAGGAGGAAAGAAAAAAGGTTGGCTGAATTTGGAAAGTTACCTGGCAAGACAAAGACAAAAAAGATAAAGCAAAATGACTCAAATTAATGCTGGTCAGCATCCTAAGCAGAAACTTGGCAGGACAGGAAAGCAAGGAGAGTTGTTTCAGCACAACACTGACATCGACACTGCCCAATTTCAGTTCCTACTTTGCTGAGGATGCACCATGTGTGAAGGACAATGCCCTCTTTAATGTTCTCCTAAACCTACGTAAATCTGTCATCCGCTGCTACTGACCTAAATGCAAAAACCTGCTCTGTTGGTTCTTGAGTTTACTTACAAACCCACATGTCTCTTGCTGTGTTGTGTGGCTTATCAGAACTGTTCCAAACTTCTGTGTTCCTCTTCCTGTAGTATCTGCTGCTCTGCTGTCTCCAAGATTAGTATCTCTCTGTTCTCAGTCCCAGACTAGAAACCTAAACCTAATTACTTATTATTCCCTTTGTCCCACACCATGACAGGTCAACCTAGACTATGTAACCATTCTCTTCCATTCTGACTATGTTTCCTTGCTAGCAATTCATTAGATTATCATTAAAGACTCTCTGAAAATGACTCTAAATGAAATTACAGACGTATATGAAGCACTGGAATTAAGAAGAGAAAATCAGAATATATCTCCTTAGTGTTATAAGGATTTTAGTTAATAAACACACAATATTCCATTCTAAGCATTCAATTGTACTAACTAAATATACAATTTGGGGGAAGATATAAATTGTTAATTATTGGCATATATAACAAGTGATCTACAGCTTATTAAGTTTCTCTTAATAGATTTCCAGTTAATCATGTAAACTGGACCACACAGAGTTCTATTTGTTAAACTTCTGAACTCAGAATTACTCTGCTAGATTTACTACTATTTTTGATTCTCACTTTCAGGCTCTGAAGTTTTAACTTCAGGGGTTTATTTATAAAGAGAGAAAACTGATTCTTCTTGCCTGTAGAATGAGAACAGTCACAAAATCATAACTTTAATACTGTGAATCAACTTTTACATGGAAATCTCAAAATGACCGCCCCAAAGCATATAGTATAGCAAACAAAAATAATTTTACATAAATTCAAAAGCACAACTATTTGGAGAAAGGAATAAACTATTTTCACAACTGGCTTTAAATATTTAAATACCTATTAATTAATTGAAATACATGAGACGAGGATTATTCTGTAGTGCAACTAAATGATTTGGCAGGTTAAGATGTAAAATACTCTAAAGATAGGAAACTGGAATCCAGAAGCATTCTGTTAACGTCTTCCTTTTTAAGAATATATACATAATACAGAAGCCTTGTATATGATTTCCACCATCCTATTGTGAACTCTAAGGCAGGAGGAGTCTTGCCTATTATTACCCATTATTCAGCTTATAAAACAGTACCTGTCACATACCAAGTGTTCAACAAGTATTTGTTAAACGAATGAAACACCACAATGATTATTCATCCAAGAATGTTCTTTTTGTAAATCTCCCACAACTCATAATGAGAATCCAAGAAAATTCCTAAGAAAATTTAACTTAATTTGTAGGCATTTAACATTTAGCAATCTGGTCATCTCTTAATCAACAGATAGGAGCAAATAATGGAGTTAAAGGGATTCTTAGAATTCTCAGAATAATTTAATCAGTAATTTTTACACAACTCCAGTTATTAGCCAAGGGGGAGGGAAAGTAATTTAAAAAGACTAATTAATCACTTTAATCTGCTTTCATGAAAATGACTTGTACACTTCATCCACTATAGTGATATACTCTGTGTTAATATAGTTCAGACATGAATATAAAATTAAGGGAATTTTGATGCCATACAACTGGGTAGTTCAGTTTTAACTCTTCTGTAAAATTCTTTGAACTGCTTAATCACATGCAAAACCCAAATTGGGACTGCTGTTAATTTTCTTTCTCTAAATAAAAATTCTTGGTGAGTTTGTGCATAAACTGCATCACTATACTAATTTCTGACTCTGGAACCTCAAAAGGCAAAATTGGCTGCTCATACTGTTTGTGGGCCCTGAAATTAAAACAGTATTTCAACGCTCCTCTGACAAACACATCATTAGTAATTCACTTACCTGAGTAAGGATAGTGGTCGTTCCATCTGTAGCTTCAACTGTCAGGTTATAGTTTGATTTTTGTTCTGCATCAAGAGGTTTGGCAACAATGATGGTTCCCGTCCCCTTGTCCACATCAAAGTGACTATCATAGTTGCCACCTAGTTTAAATTAGGACAAAGAGAAGAGTTGAAACAAATCACAGAGTGAAAATCCGTTGTTTTGGGGGTTTTTTTGTGTGTGGCATTCTAATACTAAATATCAGTAAAAAAAAAAAAAAAAAAAAAAAAAAGAAGACTCTGAACATAATTATCAAAGTGATTCCAAGGAGCAAGTATTTTGAAAGCAAGAAAAGACTGACCAATTAGAAAGATAATGCTTTTAAGGCAAAACTGAACCCTAATTGTCAAGGAAGCCATGAATTTAGAGGAAAAGAGAAAGCAACTTCAAAAACAGAAAAATTGCTAATGTTGCCATTAAATCAATTTCAATTTGTTTTTCAGAGGTTTGAATATTTACTTAATTTAGTTCAGTGACTAAATGAACACATCACTAGTCATTTAATAGTTTAAATATTTTTTAAAAATTGTGATATTTTAAACCTACTGACAATAAAACAATCATTCCAAACAAACGTTAACCCTGAAAAAATAGTGAGTTAACTCTAATCAGACTTAAATAGCTATTTGAAAACAAATTGTTCCCATTGTTATCAAAATCAGAGCTTAATCAAACAAAATTTTCTGTCCTACTAATACTACAACAATACATCCCAATTGTATTCTAAGTAAAACTCTTCTTAAATCCATTGTACTTTAAGTATTTAAATTGATGAGATGAAAAGGAATGAAAATAAAGGTTTATGGTCCTGGTGAATTTCTACTACTATATCTAACCAAAAAGCAAAACAACATACACACATATGAGGTCTTAAGTGAAACCTAAGGATCTAGGGATGATTAAAAGATGACATGTTTGCAACTGGAATGCATGACCATGTGCACACTATGAAAAGAAACAGTAATGAAAAATAACCATTGGAAATAAAAATGTTCTCAGAAAAATTAATGCTTTTATTTTAGATCTCATAATCTGAAGCAAATTATGTGATCTCAGCAGATACCTTCTGCTGTACAGTTCGGGTCACAAGTCATCTGAAAGATGTAAAAAACTTCTCTAGCAAGTGTATCTCCTGGCACAGCCAAAAGAAGCAAGCAAGCATGGAAAGCAAGCAAAGAACAAGAAGAACAATCATCAAACCAGTTCCATACACAGTAAGTATTGAACAGTAAAGTCAGATACTGCACCAACTGCATCCTGCTAATCTGGAAATGTGGCATAAATTCAGAGAAAGTAAACAAACTATTTTAATTATAGTTAACCATGAAAATAATTTTTTCTTTGAAACTAATAATTTCAGAGGTGTGGTCAATTAACTATTCCAACAGATGCCCCAAATCAGGGAAAATAATCCAACAGTGTAGTGTGAATTTGAAGAGGACAACCTGTATGTACCACATGTACCCTGTGATCCTTGCAACCTATGCCCCACCAGCTCCAATGTACTGAAAAAGTATTTGGAGGTAATATAGCTAAGGGGTTGAAGACAGAATAGGAATGGGAAGTGCCACCTAGAGATAAATTCCATCACATACTTTTGGTCTTAAATAGGCTTGTAATTAAAATAGTGTGGAAAAAAAACAGAATGAAAAGATCTTAGATGTCAAAGTCTAATGTGTACTTTTAAAAAGTTATGCTGAATAGGGTATTATATTCTATGTGGGAACTAAATGAAATGACAAAAAAAAAGGAATTGGCTTAGCATGTAAAATTTTATAAAAGGATTAATTAATCTAACATGCCCTATCTACTACTAAAAATAAGGAAAAAAACCCTAAAAAGCCTAAAATAAAACTATAGCTGGCACTATAATTTTTAAGTTATACAAATCAAAATTTGTTAGCATATATATTCAAACATGGGCATGTGACAGTCACCTAAGCAGCTACTTCAAATGTTCTAATCATATTTACTAAAAATAATGTGTTATATGTTTTATGTGTGTATGATACATAATTAAAACATTCAGTTTTCTCTGTAACTCCCTGATCCAGTGATTAGTTTAAAGCAAATTCTCTACCCACAGATCTTATTCTCATTTTAAATTATGAGATGTATGCAAAATTCAGAAAACCATGTGCAAGTTTCTCCTCAGTGTAACCTATAAAGGACACTGAAAAGGACAAGCAATGCTTACCAATTATATCAAACAAAAGGGGTGTGCCAGCAGGCTCAACAGATATTACTCCAATCATATGAGCAACTGGATCACTTTCCATTACAGTAAAGGTAAAAAATGATTCTTCAAATGAAATTGGCTCCAGAGATGGTTTGGGTTTGGAGATCCATTCAATATGAAGTCTAGTGGTTGATGACTTTTGAGGGCGACCATTATCAACTGCCTTAATCTATAAAATAAGAACAGAGGATAAAAACAGCAAATCGTAAGATACATTCTAAAACAGAATGGTTTCTGAAACTGAGCCACTTTCAAACATTTCATATTTGTATCTGAATATGCCATGTATTTAACGCTTGAAGAAAAGAGCAACTACTTCTTGACCATACTCAACATCAATAATAGGCAACTGGAGTCAAAGTTGGAAAGTAAAAAAAAAAAAAAAACAAAAAAAAAAAATAAACCTATACTTCTCAAATATTAGAAAGGATTGCCTAATTATTAGGCTCACAAACACTGAAGCTATTTGCCAAAATAAGAGACAAGGTTTATAGTCAAAGCACTTAAGAAATTCAGAGACTATGTTCTGAGACTGAACTCACTGAAAGAATGTCATATTCTCCAGCTGCAGAGAACTTTTTGGATGAAACCACTCCAGTTTTTGGCTCAATAAAAAATTTGCCATTATCATTTCCATCCTCGATGCTATAGGAGATTTCTGCGTTGGGACCTTCATCTTTGTCTGTAGCTACAACGCGATACAGAGGCTCTCGTTTGGAGTTTCTTTCTGGTTTTTCCCGCTCTGGGAGTCTGATCTTGTAGAACTTCTGCAGGAACTGAGGCTTGTTGTCATTTTCATCAAGGATTTTCACAATTACTCTTGCAATGGTTGATCTAGGGGGAGTACCATTGTCGGTCACAGTAACCTGTTTTTTAAAGGTAATAGATCAACAAGCATTTTTAAGATATACAAAAAGTAAACACCGTCTTCCTAATGAGAATCACCATTTATATAAACTTCTACAGGTCACATAACAATATGGCCTATACATCTCTTCCCATTCTGACAAAAACACTGTAAGGAGGTAAGGGCAACTTTTCCTAATTGTAGAGAAAGGGACAGGCGTAGCTGGGCAATGGCTGAGAAAGAGATGCTACTTCTTACTGTCTCCTTGAACTACTGTAGCTCTAAAAGGTGACTTTACCAAAATGTTAAGCAACCAAAAATTTAATATTTTTAGGTCATGAAAGGGATACATAAAGATTCTGCTTGAAATATTTAGAGTCCTCCTTAAAAAGTATTCTGTCCACTTAAATATAAATTATCCATAATACTGCATTAAAACACTGTCATTTTTAAGCTTCATCCATAAAATATGCCGAAGCATCATTTTAAAGTCTATGCTAAGTATTACACATTTAAATACTAGTAATTATTATTTTATTTTGTTTGGCTGTTTTCTTATACAGAAGTCTTTACTGCTTAGGAAGGTGGACATAAACATTTACATTTAATACCAATTTAATGTTTTCAGTAATAGCAATGTAAAGTAAGTTCCATTTTAAGTAAATTACCCACAAATTAAATTTAGGGATAAAGATCAGAGATTCTTGAGGACTGCACTGGTAACTGTTTCTACATGCATGAGTCAATTTCACCCTTAAAAGTTCATGTTTATGGTAGTACATACCTTAAAAGTAATGACCTCAGTAATAATTATTCTCCCCTCGCCTACACCAACATCTCTTTCCAAATTAATTACTAAGATATTAAAACATAAATGTAGATTAAGATTTCCATGAAACTATTTCCTCTTTGAAATTTGGTAACTTTATATCCTATTTATAAAAGCATGAATACATCCTGGTGGTACTTGTCAGGAATTTTTTCTTCTTCTAGTTTTAGTACTAGGGCTTGAACGCAGGGGTACTTTACCACTAAGCTATGTCCCTAGCCCCTTTTCTTTTTTATTTTGAGACAGAGACTCAACTAAGTTGCTTGCTTGGGGCCTTGCTAAGATGGTGAGGCTGGCCTTGAAGTTATGATTCTCCTGCCTCACTCCTGAGTTGCTGGGTTTATAGGCTTGTACCACTGTGCTTGGCTAGCATATGTAAGTAAGGTAGTTGCTTCATGTTACTTAAGGTTCATGAAGTTCCTGAAGGTTTTTAGAATAAAGCAAAATATTACTTTAGCTCCAAGACATGTCCTTTTGATCTGTTTTTATATAATCTTTACAAAAAAAAAAAGAAGAAAAATGAAAGAGAACCACAATCAAGCACTATGTTTTTAATATTCATCACTAAACAGTTGCTAAGTTCAAGTTAAATAACCAGTACTTTTCCAGCCCTGTGATGGAACCAGAGATCTACTCTTTCAGACAGCTAAATCAATGCCAAGCTGGTTTTCCAATATACCATTACCAAAGGTCTACAGACGGACATAAAGATCTGTAAACAAACACAAAAACTTATTTCCCATCAACGTCTTAATATTATCTTGAAAGTTCTACCAAAGCACACGGCTTTTCCAGGTCTGGCTCCAATAATCAACACGAGCCTTCAACATGTAATAGAGTGTCAACAGAGGAAACAGGTTTGTTCTGCTGGGTTTCCCTTTCCTCCTGCTGCCTCTGTCTTGGCTTCTGTGGCTCTGCAGGCAATGGCACCCGCACTATCCACATTACGGTACCTTCCTCCTCCCAGCTATTCCCAGCCCCCTTTTGCAACCTGTTTAATATCAGCCAGAAATAGGTAATTATGAGGTGAAGCTAAGGTTTTGTTTTCTATTTAAGGATTAGAGGCATTTTTAAATAAGCCGTGAGAATGAGAATCCTTTTTAGAACAGGACATTTACTAGTAAAGTTTTTAAAAAATAAAAAATTTGATTTTAAAATGCATAATAATGTAATTATTTAAAGAACAAAAAAATCTGGAAACAAGCTCATAGCTAATAATTCAAAAGGTTAATCTAGATCTATAAATACCAATATATTTCAAAAACAATACTGAGAAAAAAGAACTACAGGACGTATGCAGAAAAAATCGCTTATAATAAGTAAAAATAAATTCCAGATGGCATTGATTATTTATTTCCAATAAAAGCTGTATTTGCTGTGTGTCTATGTGTGTATGTACAAAGTACAAGAACTAGAATCGAACAGAGGGCAGCAGTCCTGCTTTCTGATGAAAGAATTGGGGGATAAAAGGGATGAGCTATATTCATAATGTTTCCTTTATTTTCCTCTTTATTAATGGCCAGAAACTAATATACCAAGATATTAACAGCTATGCATGCTGGTTTACTGGGAGCGAGATCTTTTTTTCTTAAGATATTTATAATTACAAATATTTTAAACTAATTAAAAATAAAAAAGTGCTTACTTCTAATATGTGTTCATCCTGCTGTTCTCGGTCTAGTTTTCTTGATGTTGTTGTGATAAGGCCTGCAAAATTATAAGGCTTTATTAATCCTCATAAAATAATATTAATTACAAATTATAATTAAAACCATACTCATAAAAATTCTGAGCAAATTTTTAACATCTTCTCAAGGAAATAGAATAGATTGTTAAAGAAATTAAAGTTCCAGATATGAATGATTCTTTTATTTATTAATAACAACATAATTTACACTTTCTCACTTTAATGATTCTTGGACACACTGGATAAATGACAGTAATATTAAGAAAAAATAAAAACTCAAATCAGCTACATTTTTTATTTGTTGGTAATTGCAATAGACATTTTTCAAAAAAAAAAGATGTTTTTTAAAAGTGAGGTGAATTTATCTAGAATTTCATCTTTACACTCATCTCTAACTGCTCCAGCAATAACAGAATTACTGAAAATAACTTCTATAACTATAGTACAAAGAACCATTAAGAAATAATGTTACCGTAGCTTATTACCTTTGAGTCATGTACCCTTAAAAATGAATAATTATTATATAATGGAATTTTCCAGGTCATATGGTTCAAACAAGAGTCATTTAATTTCCAATAAAAGCAGAAAACACTATTCTCAAAGAAATTCTACATACTATTCTAATTCTTAGATTTTTCTACCAAACTACAACATCTTTAAGTTTCAATTTCTCTGTAGAACTTTAATTTAATAACTGTCTGATGAGCTAGCAGAATATATTGGAACCTAGAAGACCATTAAAATTGTGTACTGTATACATCACCAAAGATGCAAGCTGGATTCCCCTATCCCCTAAACATCCACTAGAATTGGTGTTGATAAAGGCCAGGAACATGTGGAGCAGATGTGCACATCTGGATGAAGTTCAGGTAAATTCTATGTGGCAAGACAGCTGCTAGAGCTAGAGGAACTCTCCTACCAAGCATTCCACAAGGAAATATTCTGAATAATTCGTATTTAAGATGTGACCTTATCTTTTTAATTCGTTTTCTCCTATAATCATAGCTAGTTTCACAGAACTTCCAATTAAAGGCTATTCAAAATGTTTCTCTAAATTTGCAAATGAAAAGATTTGTTTTCATTCAATTTGATGGTTTTTTCCTTAAATAATTACTAAGAATTTCAATCAACATTATATTCCCCACAATACAACAAAGTAGTATATTCTCTTTTCAACAAAATACTCTACTACAGTTAGATGTGGGATATTCCCTTAACCTTACTTACAGAATAAAATGGGCTCAAGGAATATATTTCACTTTGTCCAAGAGCATGAAATTGTTGTTCAATGTAGCAAGAACTTGATTCTCATTAGTGAAAAACTTTTGAGTTCTTTCTTTCTTTTTTTTTTTCCTATGAAGTCTACCCTTATCCCCCCCACCCCCAATACTGGGGGTTGAACCTCTATGGTGCTTTATTACCACTGACCTACATTCCCAGCCTCCTCACCGTTTTTTAAAATTTATTTATTTATTTATTTTGAGACAAGGTATCACTAAATTATTAAGATTGGCCTCAAACTTGAGATTCTCCAGCCTCAACCTCCCTAGTAGGTGGGATTACAGACATGTGGGACCACCTCCTATTTACTATAGATTTAAGTAGTTCAAAAATGAAAAGAAATTAATCCCACCTAATTGTGCTAATCTGTCCATCAAAAATTTATCACCAATGGTAGTATCACATGGAGCAACAGCCTAGCATGTTCACAACAAAACAATGTTCTTCTTCTGTCTAGAACTTAATCACTCACCAAAAGCATTGGACAAATAGATCTGTTGGCAAATAATGTTTGCATTTTACAATTTACTTAAAATACACAGGACTGCTAAGAATTTATGTATGTCCATATTACCAATTCAATATTAAACTATAAAGTTACCTGACCTCTTTTGTAGGTTTGGAATTATTTACATGCTCTTTATGCTTCATATTAATTCCCCTCTGTAGCCAGGAGGAACAGTGAACTGATTCTATTCAAAGGCAAAGAACTATAAAGTTCATTTTAGCCTAACTACCCTCATTCATTCCTTCCCCTTCTTAGCTTAAACTCCTACCCTAGAATCCTACTGCTGAGTTCTCCAAGCCCTTAAATTTCCTCTATCATAAATAATATCAACCCATGGTATTATAGTAACTCCTTTCAAATCTACTTTTCTATACTACAAAGTTCATGAGGACAGAAACTATCTTTATTGGTTGGCGTGCTTAAGCCAATATATCTATGACTCTCCAAAAAAAAGCGTGAACATTTTTCTCTTAAAATGTCAAGAAATATAAACAGATGCAGAAAAAGCATCTGACAAATTACAGCCCCAATTCACGTTTAAAACACTAGAAAAAACTAGGGATAGAAGAAATTTACCTCAACACTGTAAAGGCTATATATGACAAATCCAAGGCCAACACTATTCTGAATGGAGAAAAATGAAAGTGATTCCTCTAAAAACAGAACAAGACAAGGATGCCCACTTTTACTACTCCTATTCAACATAGTCCTTGAAACTCTAGTCAGATCAATTAGACAAAAGAAAGAAATTAAAGAGATACAAATAAAAAAAGAAAAGCTCAAATTATTTGTTTGCTGACTACATGATCCCATATTTAGAAGACCAAAAAACTCCACCAGAAGACTTCTAGAGCTCATAAACAAATTCAGCTAAGTAGCAGGATATAAGATCAACACTCATAAATCAATCACATTCCTATCTTTTCAATAATGAATCTGCTGAAAAAGGAATTAGGAAATCTATCCCATTCACAATAGCTGCCCCCCACCAACTTGGAAATCAATCTAAGAAATGAGGTGAAGGACCTCTACAACAAAAACTACAGAACACTAAAGAAAGAAATTAAAGAAACCTCAGAAGATGGAAAGACCTCCCATGTTGTTGGATAGGCAGATATTGTCAAATGGCTATACTACCAAAAGTGCTATAGAGATTCAACATAATTCCCATTGAAATTCCAATGACATTATTCACAGAACTAGAAAAAAGCAGTTATGAAATTCATTTGGAAAAATAAGAAACCCAGAATAGCCAAAGCAATCCTCAGCGAGAAAAGCAAAGCAGGAAGCATCACAATACCAGACCTCAAGTTATACTACAGAGCTATAGTAACAAAAACAGCATGGTACCTGCACCAAAACAGGCATGAAGACCAATGGAAGACAATAGAAGACACAGAGAAAAACCTACATAAATACAGTTATCTGATGCTAGACAAGGGTGCCAAAAACATACGTTGGGGGGAAAAATAGCCTTTCAAACACACGATGGGAAAACTGGAAATCAATATATAGAAGAATGAAACTTGACCCCTATCTCTCACCCTGCACAAAACTCAACTCCAAGTGGATCAAAGACCTGGAATTAGACCAGAAACCCTGCAACTGTTAGAAGAAAATGTAGGCCCAACACTCCAACATATTAACTTACTTAACAATACTCCTAAAGCACAAGGGATAAAGTCAAAAGTCAGTAAGTGGAATGGCAAACTAAGAAGCTTCTTCACTACGAAGAAAACACTGTAGATAGAGTGTGAAAATGCCTACAGAATGGGAGAAAACCTTTGCCACCTCCTCCTCAAATAGGGCATTAATGTCCAGAATATACAAAGAACTCAAGAAACTTAACACCAAAAAACCAAGTAAGTCAATCAATAAACGAGTAAAAGAACTAAGCGGATACTTATCAAAAAAAGAAATACAAATGGTCAACAAGTATATGAAAAAAGTTCAACCTCTCTAGCAATCAGGAAAATGCAAATTAAAACTATGTTAAGATTTCATCTCACTCCAGTCAGAATGGCAATTATCAAGAATACAATTAACAATAAATGTTCAACAGTCACCCACTGACCCCATGGTGGAACAAGGCAGATACGGGATACTCCTGCTTCTGATGTAGACATGAAATACAATCAACAAATCAAGGTCCTGTAAGACATTTACCAGTTTGGTTTGCTTTTCTGTGGAGAACACACAAGACATTTCAGATGACAACATGTCTCTTTCCAGGTTCACAACACTTGTATCAAAAGGAATATTGTCAAAGATGTCACGTGCTTTTTCCAATGCCATCACTAGAGAAAGGCTGTGCATACACCTCTTATGCAGACAACAAGAGGATCCAGTGTCCCCTGAGAAAGGTAAAGTTGGAGCTTCTTCAATAAGGAGATTCCTCAAGAAACTAGGAATGGAATCAGCATACAACCCAGCTGTCCCACTCCTTGGTATTTATCCAAAAAGAACTAAAGTCAACATACTATAATGATACAGCCACCTCCATGTTTACAGCAGCATAATTCACAATAACCATTTTACGAATCAACCCAGATGCCTGTCAATAGATGAACATATGAAGAAACGGGTATACATACACAATGGAGTTTTATTCAGCCTTAAAGAAGAAAAATGAAATAATGGTATTTGCTGATATTGGACAGAAATGGAGAACATCGTGCTAACTGAAGTGAAATAAGCCAGTTTAAGAAAAATCAAGTGTTGGATGTTTTTCTCATACGGAAGCTAGAGCAAAACAAAGGAAGGAGGGAAGGATCTGTGATCATAAAAATATAGGTAAAATAAGTAGAGGAGAAGGAGGAAATTGAGAGGGAGAGAGAAGCGATGGGAAAGAGGAGAAAATATGACATATTTTTAAAAACCATAGTATGTACATAAATAAATATACCATAGGAAATTTCATTTTTATATTAAGTAGAAAGAACCAATCAAAACTATATAAATAGATGAGAAGATTATGGAGAACTGAAATACCATAATGCACTAAATTATGCAGTCAGGTGTGATGGAGAGTAGAGAAAAAAGGAAGATCAGGATGGTAGAAGGAGAATGGGGAGAGGGAAACGAAAAGGAGAAAGACACAAACTGACTTCAAACTCCATGCACGTACAAGTTTGTTGAGATACACCCAACTACTACTATGTGCAATTATAACGCTCTAGTAAAATAGGTTAAAAAATGGTGCTTTTTATGGAAATTCATACAAAATTAACTCTGAAAATAAAAATTTCTTAATGAAGCAAGAAAACACTAGGAAAATTTTGAGCATTTAAACAATCAATTATACTGAAAGCTTAACATCTGAAAAGCTGTCCACATATCCCACAAACATCCCCCAATCTGACCGCTTATTTATTTCTGTATTTACATCACTCTTATTTCTGTGCTTTTATGCACTTCATTCCTGCTTATCTTCTCACATCTGTTGCCCATTTGATAAATACCTATTTCAAAAATGAATCCAAAATATATCTTCATATACCCACTATATGTTGTTAAATTATTAAGTATTAAATATTCTAATAATAGTATTATCATAACTTTTTTTCCTTTGAAACATTTGTGCCCATCTATGGTATTTTTTGCTAAATCCCTGAAGAATACATACTAAATAGAAATGGTACAGAATTCCAGTGGTCAAGTTCAGGTTCCTGAGACAAAGTGAAGTTAAAGTTTTCCCAGGTCACAAAGCAAGGATTAGAATTTTGTTCTCCTGAAGCACAGATGAGTCCCGCCACCTACCATCATACCAAACTGCATAACTTAGTGCATTATAGTATTTCAACTTTCCATACACACTGAACTGTGACTTCCATAAAGTTTACAGAGGGAAATAATTAACCATTGCCCATTTTTTTAAAAAGTAAGTTAGAAAATACAACGGAAGCAACATAGAAAAATGCATGTGCAAGTGCTTCTTTTCTAACTTTATTTTCATTTTCTGCAAGCATCTTTAAATTAAAAATAGCAACGAAAGGACAAAAGCTAGAAAATATCTTTCCATGGTCCAGAATAACACTGAATTCTTTATACCAAACCTATCACAAATGTGGGCAGGTGAGAGAGCAGGTACAGATAGCAGTTACAAATGTACCTCATAAATTATGCAAAACTAAAGAGCTAAACTTTGCTGCATCTGATAAACATGCTTAAATATATCTATAGCCTTTCAATGCCACTTTAGACATTTGGAGGATTATTTTGAGACAAAATGTTAGATTAGCTGCAATGAATCATTATAAAATTTTGCTCTTACATCTCCACACTTCTCAAAATTCACAAGATTACATGAACTTCACAAAGTACATAGTACAGCAGATGAACACTGAAAAGACTAGCAGGTAAAGATAATAATATTGGACAGTACACAGTGGTGCAGCCATGTTTATGCATTTATTCAATCATTTTGTGCTCTCCACTCAGAATATAAAGACGATTAACATACAATCTTGGGCTGGGGTTGTGGCTCAGGAGTAGAGCGCTTGCCTAGCATGTGTGAGGCACTGCGTTCAATTCTCAGCACCACATATAAATAAATAAAATAAAGGTATTGTGTCCACCTACAACTAAAAAAATAAAAATAATAATAATAAAAAAGATACAATCTAGTTTTCAAGAAAACTTGGCAAAGACTTACATTTGAGAAACACTAATACAGGACAGTGTAGGGGTGCACGTAGAAAATAAGGGCTCTTGCTGAGGGCTCTGTGTTTCAAGAAAGTTTGAATTTGGGAGGATACTGAGACACATAATCTAATCCTCCCTGCTGCTCCCGCAGACAACCAAGAGCCATCCAATGTTTGAGTGAAGCCACCCATGATCAGCCAGCCCCAAGGCATCCAACCAACTGACCACCACTGTATGAGAGATCAGCCAAGCCTGGTTAAAGCCAAGACTGCCCAGCAGAAGCCTAAACTAAATAATAATCATTGTTTGAAGTCACTAATGTTTTGGGATGTTGTGTTATAAAGCAAAAGTTAAATAATACATCAAATGACCTCATCTCTAATCGTTTCTGGGCTTACTGAATGACCAAATACTGTGCGGTATCTCCATTTTTACAGGATCAGAGAGATTAAGTTTCTTACTCAAGATCACTTAGCAAGTTGGGAGTTCAACAAACCCAGACCACCAGAGTCTAAAGCCCACATGAAGAGAAACCAGGCAGGAAATGAAGGCCCTGATTGTATTAAAAAAAAAAAAAAAAAAAGATTTGAGTAACAGCCCTGCATTTACAAAATGGCAGCTAGAGGAGGAAAGATCAGAATTTCTGAGTAGGATTAAAGTCCAACTGCAATGACAGAGCAAGTGCTTGTGGACTGTAGTAGAAGTATCTAAGAAACAAAACATAAAAGGTTATGTTCTGTGGCTAAAATTTGAAGGAATGATTCAATAGCAAGTAAATTTTTATCAAAATCCAAATTCTTCCCAATGAGTGTGGTGGTGCACAGCTGTAACCCCAGCGACTCAGGAGGCTGAGGCAGGAAAATTTAGAGTTCAAAGCCAGCCTTAGCAACGGCGAGGCACTAAGCAACTCAGTGAGACCCTGTCTCTAAATAAAATACAAAATAGGGATGGGGATGTAGCTCAGTGTTTGAGTGTCCCTGAGTTCAATCCCCAGTACCACCCCCCCCCCCAAAAAAAACCCTATCCAAATTGTGCAAACAACTGTCTTAAGCTTCAATGGTAAGAGATGCAACACTTTCAGGATTCTGGTGTGCTGATACTGCTTTGCCAACTCCTTTCCTCACATTCCCTTGTTAGTACTATCTCCATCTCACCATGCTCTGCTGAAGTTGAGGAAACATGGTTCGTTTACAACCTCATCTAAGGTCTAAAAATCAAGAGACTGTTCAATAATGACTTTTGAAAAAAATCATTATTCTACCAATTTTTGTGTGTATGTGTGTATTGTTTCTGGTGATCTCTTGAACATTAATAAATCAAATGAATGCTCATAAATAATAATGATGCTTTCCTAATATTCACTAACTCAACTTAAGTCACTTGTTCAGTCTGCACTATTATTCAACTTATTTTCCTGAATGTCTTCCCCCAAAATGTTACTCCTGGAGATATATAAAAGCCTAAGACATAGCTCTTCTCCTCAAAGGCATATAATTTAAAGAAACACCCTTGTACCTAAAAGGTAGAGAAGAGTATTAAACTAGTCTCTCATATTTCACTTTTTTAACCAACACTATTTGCACATATCCCATGAACCAGCTATGGGCTAAGCATTTTAAGAATTAGTGACATTATGAAAAATTAAAATGAAACACCTGTAACACACCAGTGAGCAGACTATAAAATTTAAATTGCTTCAACAACTTTCAGACTAGAAATACTACAAAACCCAAAAAGGCAAGATGTTGGTGTAAAATGTGTATATGTATACATGTAATGCATATACACAGAATGTGTATATAATTTTTACCAGTTAAACTACAAATTATTATATCTGGTTACTCCTGAGACAGAGAACATGAGGCCAAAGAAGAGATGGAAAAGAGGAAAATGGAAAGGATGCTTCAACTTTTTACTTTATAACACTTCTTTATTATGGTAATCATTAAATTTTTAATGAGTGCATTAATTAAAGAAATTTAAACACTAAAATATTTTAAAGCTGAGAACAGGGTTTGTGGATGGAGCTCAGGGGTAGAATGCCTGTCTATCATGTTCCTTCCCAACAAGGGGTGGGGGGAATTAAGAGCAGAAACATACAGAAATACCATTTTTTACTTAACTGAAAAATCTCAAATAAATAATTTTTTAAAAGCCTAAAATATATGGTTATACATATTAAAAATCAGAAGCTTAGAATTCAGTGGTATATCTTTTACAGCTTTTTCTCATGTTTTTAAGTTGAAGTGAACTTTTAATGAAATGTATCATACATTCTAAAATACCCTCTCTCTATAAAAACAAAGTTTACTAGAGCCAGAGGGTCTTTTAAAATCCTGTAGCCCAAATCTTACATTTTAACATGAGAAAATGTGGTTGAGGAAAGTTAAATTCTGGAATGCCACAGTTAACAGTACAGAAGGAGGCAGAGTAGAGTTCTTACCAAAGGAAAAAGAAAAGAAGTATTCAGAAATCTCTCTATTGCTCTAGCTGTCTTCAACCAGAAGTGCATATCAGAATCATGAGACACGAATGGATAAACCAACTTCTACCTTCCCACTTCTATGCCAGAGCCTCCAAATCACAATCTGCATTCATGAGGAGACAGTCTGTACAACCTCACAAAAGTTTCCAGGTAATCTAGAGTTCCATCCTATCATAAATAATCTTCTTGAAGTGTTTAACAGAAATTTTTTAAAACCCCCTCCCTCTTGTTTTAATGGTTTTGGTTTCAGTCATTGTAATAATTACTATTGGCTATATCTGGTACAAAATATCTTTAAAATAACACTTGAAATACAGAGAAATATAACAAGACTACAGATGTATGAGAGATAAACAGCATTTAAGAACTATAATTAACATAGCAGAAAATACTTCAAAGTGGTGGCCGGAAACGGCTACCTTAAGATTCCATCTGCACTTAAAGTACTTATTAAAGCCTAAAACATCTTCCAGTATTTTCTTGACAAACTTGCAACTACAGTCCAAATCATTAAAACCTGTTGGAACATAAGTTAAATGAAATGAAAAGTCTCTCTGATGTAACAGGAAATCATCTAAATGGCTACATAAAATTCCATGTATAGCATATTTCCCAAATTTTGGAAATAATTTTTGTGATAGGTTGAATGGTAGACTCTTACCAATAGACATGTCTATTCTGGAACCTGTAAATCTGACCTTATTTGGAACAAAAGTCTCTGAAGATGTAACCAAGTAAAGGACCTCAAATGAGATCACCCTGGGCTCTAAATTCAACAGCAAGTGTCCTTTGGAGAGAAAGGTGGAGGGGATTTGAGACAGAGAGACACAGGAAAGAGGGCCTTGTGAAGACAGAGCCATAGACTGTCATAAGCCAAGAAGTGCCTGGAGACTGGGTTTCAGAGGGAGAGTGATCCTGCTGACCTTAATTTCAGGCTTCAGGACTGTGAGTGAATAAACTTCTATTGTTTCAAGGCACACAGTTTGTGATGATTTGTTAATTTAGCCTTTAGGAAACTAATATACTTGAAAAATAAAGGTTAACAGCTTTACGAGGTATAACGAGTACATTAAAAAAACTATACATTTAATTTATACAATTTGATGAGTTTGGATTTGTTGAGTTTTTTAAAAAAATTACCAAGATATAAAACATGCCACAAATTATTTGTTGTTGTTGTTTTGTTTTGTTTTTTGGTTGCCAATGGATTTTTCACTTTATTTATTTATTTATATGTGGTGCTGAGGATCAAACCCAGGGCCTCACACATGCCAGGCAAGTGCTCTACCAATGAGCTACCTACAACCCCAGTCACCACAAATTATTTATCAGTTCTTTGATCATATTATTTCTCATACTTTCTTGCTCTATAATAGAAATGCATAAATATTTTTAAATAATTCTAATTATAAATGCAAGCTTAATGCCTAAGAAATATGAAGTCTCAATTATAAAGCTATTTCAACCAAAGACCAAAACAGGAAAGATCCTTTTATTCTGAATAAACCAAAACGATTTCTCTCTGGTCTCAAAAGTTAGCTTAATAAGCAACATAAAGGATACAGCAAAATTAATCAAGAACCTTGATTCCAAAAATAATCTGCCCAATAAACTATTCTCTTCAGTCAGAAAAAAAAATTTATGTGTGCTCACCTGGCATTTGCCAAAACCATTTTAGCTATATCCCTTGCTCCCCTAATACAAAGGCTACAGAAAAAAATAGTAAAATGCCTACGATGGGAAAAGCTAGCATCAACTATTAAAATAAACAAAGGAGTTAGAATTCAAATTGTCTGAGAACTTTATGAGATATGTATTTCAAACCTGGAGTCCTGAATATATATTTTTCAAAAATTTCTATGATGTACTACTGAAATAGAACATGCTTTGAGTTAGTTAAGCTTCAAAAAACTACAGGGACTACCCAAATGTAAGAAAAACAGAAGGCAATAGAATTAGTAATGAATTTTTAAAATGAAGTACTCAAGTAAAATAAGGTACTATGAAACACAGACACAGGGGACTACTTTAGGAGTCCATGTAGTCCATCCCTATAAACACTTTTTCCAAGGAACAGTCTAGTCTGCAGATCTGTACCAAATCAGCTTTAGTAAAATGAAAAGAGCCACAGAACAAGGCTATTTATTGCACTTTACAGAGATCACAGCTGACATCCTGAGAACTGCACAGAGGGTAGATGGAGGGTATCAAACAGGCAAAGAGTGGATAAACAAGATCTGAACCAAGCACAGTGTTTTATTTGTTCCGATTCAAGACTCAAGACATGTGAAAAGGAAAATCACTCAAATTTGCTAATTTTTCAAATCTTTTATCAGTCAAGTGGAAAACAAGCATTAAGCAGCAACCACACACTCAGCATTATGCTTAGTTCTATAGTGGAGTGGACACAATAAATGGCTGAGGAAAGTTCCTGGCCTTAATAAGGACTTGAGCCAAGACTGGAGCCTCACAAAATACAGCCAAGACCAGAACCAACACTGAAGTCAGAGCTGACCTGTAAAAGAGTAGAAAGGATGCAGGGGCATCCCTTCTTGCCACTCACCATCCTAAAAACATAGATTGCCATAAAGGATATGAACAAAGGTTCAACTTTACTCTTACAATTATCACTCTGCATCCAAGTTCTTAGCCTTTCACTATGACCTCAGAGATACTCCGCAGCACTGCACTGTCTTTATTTAGGTGTTGTTCCACCGACCGAATTTAACCACAGATTGTCAAGAGCTCTTTTGGCAGCTGCAGCCATCTGAGCAGCTATTGTTTGTCACTGCGGTACTGGTGCCGGCAGGATTAGGCTTGGAGCCAAAAATGGAATTCTATTCATAGATTGTCAAGGCTGGAAAGCAGCTCAGAATTCATTTAGTTCAAACTTTTAGAGCTCCTCGGAAAACACTAATAAAACAAATCAAGTGACCAGTCTAAAGTCACACAGGAAATGGCTGAGCAAGTCACACGGGAAATAGCTGAGCAAGAAGCTGCTAGTGTCACTGACTTCTCTTCTGGTTTTCATTCTCTTACAAGCTGTTTCTTGTTGAAAATTGAGGGTATTAAAATGTAAGATCAAAAGTCGAACTCCATTTATAAGGAACTGACTTCAGCATTCCTATAAGTGTCAGTTAGAGCAGGGACATAAAGAGGGGGAAGGTACCTAACCCATTATAAGGTCAACATCATACTGACATAAAAAGCTAATTTCACTTAAGCACTTAATTGCTAAATCTTAAAATATAATTTTGGCAAATGATACTCAGCAACATATTTAAAAACTCAGAATTCCTGGATAACATTTATCCTAGAATTAATGCAATTAATTAATTATCCTAGATTTAATGGAAACATTTTGAGAGGAGAAACATCACCAACATGTATGTACAGAATAAAAATCAGACTTCTTTTAGCCTTTAGGAATAACACATTTCCCTATAAAATAAAAATTAGTATGAGGAACAGGTATGAAAAATTCCTTCTTTAAAAAACTGTACTACTCGTATTGGTAAAAACTACAAATAGGTAAACTTTATTACTTTTTTAAAATGAATTCCTGCCATTGTAACTTGACTGGCCCTTCACTTCCTTCCTTTGAGGCTATCAAATGTTACAGGAAACCCTTGGAAGTTGTTTGCAGCTGTAGTTATTTCCTATTGCACTTTGTTCAGTCTCCATTCCAGCCACAATAAAATACCACTTACTCTGGTTCACAAAAAAACAGTTATAAAGTGATACAGGACTAGAACATGGATGAGTACCCAATACCACTAGCTATTGTAACACTTTCTGATTTTATCATGCTTAAGGAATTACTATATATATATATATATAATGTATTTCTACCAAATCTATTTGAAATCAAATCACATTTCTTAAATCAAACAATCACAATTTTATTTCTAAAATAAAATAGTTCTATAGTAAATACACTGTCCTAAAGGTAAACAAACAAAAACCAGTCCACTGTATATTGTTGCCCTCTAACTTAGTAATTTGAGCATGAACAACTCAACCCAGGATAAGGGAATGAAAAAAACGATGGAAGAAATAGTAAAAAATTGGTAAATATACAGAGCCAACCATATGAGCTGGTATTTGTTGCTCTGAATTACTTTAAACAGGATATACCAGCACAAACACACAAAAAAAGTATAAAAATCTCAAAAAAATCTCTTCTAATGGGACAGTTATTTCTCAAAGTAAACTATCAGTTTAACATCAACTTCCAATAGCCTATACGATCAATATGCTAAATCTTGAGTTTTCAATTTTGGCAATGAATATTCTAGAAAGTAGAAGCAAATTACAGATCATGTTTTCTATGCATTATTGCTTACAGCAATAAAAAAATCAATTATTACTTCAGAAATATAGAATAGTTACCCCCTCATGAAGAAAACTTAGTAATTTAACTAAGGACTCTAATAAATACTCAAGATTATTAGAAACCAGGAAACTATTGCTGATCTCATATGGATTGCAAGCTAAGAGGCTTTTATATTTTCAAATGATTAAAAAAAAAAGTCTTTTGTGATACATGGAAAGTATACAAAATTGCAATTTCAATGTCTATAAATACAGTTTTATTGGAACACAGTTATGCTCATTCATTTCCACATCACCTATGGCAGCTTCTATGCTAGAATTACAGAGCTGATTAGCTGTGACAGACTGTATGGCCTACAAAGCTGAAGATACTATAGGGCCCTTAATAGTAAAAACTGACTCCTGAAGTACACAGTCAATGAAACTAAATATAAACATCTAGTGTTATTTACAAGTGTCACATTTTGTGGTACCTTGGAAATAACATTAGCTTAACAAGAAACTATTATATGAAAGCATGGACAAGAATTTTTATTGTGGTTTCTACAGAAAAGGTAAGACAAGATAGCATCCATGGTTTGGGATTGGCTACTTTGAATAATTTCAACAGGCCTGGAGCATAGAGGCTGTTCTTAGTTGTCAGGAACCTGGCCCCTGGAAAGATCTGGGCAAAGTGATAGTGGCGGAGCACAATAAAAGAAGTGGCTGAATATGGGCTTAGGGTTGATGAGTTTATATATAAAAGCACACTTCTGGGTAAGTCAGAAGCTTGGAAAACTTGTGGGAGTGATGGATAAGTTCACTGCTTGATTGTGGTGATGGTTTTCCATGTGTACAGGTAGGTCAAAACAAACATTAAATATATGCAATTGACCGTCAATTATTCTTCAAATAATCTTTTAAAATATAAAGACTATTATTTGCTTTGTATCAAAAACCTAGAAAATACCAAGCACAAAAACATGAGAATAAGACTGTGATCTTTTCTAAAGAATGCATGTGCCTAACAGTAACCTTCAAAATTATCTGCCAATTACAAGTTGCTTATCGCTCCTCAAAGTTCAAATTGATAACTTTAACTAAAAAGGCATTTTGCGGGGAGGTGTGGGTTTCCTAAGGTTACTTGCACAAAATGAAGTCTGTAAAATTTACACTAGTCCTTTTTGTTCTGGGCTCCCTTTATTCTCTGTGTCCTTGACATACCACAAGGCTGTGACGCTTTTGCTTGCAGGAGCTGGGTCTGTGAAGACCCAAACAATATAACACTCTATGCTCTTGTCTCTCTCTTACCTTGAGCAAAAGCACAATTTACAGTAAAAGAAGCAAATTTTCCCTAACTGATATTGAGCATAACCAAACAAACCAACAAAAAAAGTCATAAAAATTTATGTTGTTAACAAAAAGGTATGTATCAGAAAAGGAAAATGGATTAAGTCTTTCCTGTGTACCCTGGGGAAAAAAAAACCATCACCACCCTACTTGTAAACAGTAGAAGTACATGAGATGTGGAAAGACAGCTCCTGGCACCATAATTTAGCACAAAAACTCTTGAGTCAAAGATTTAAAAAAAAAAAAAAAAAGCATTTAAAAATCCATTCAGACTTGTCACTTGAGGCCTAAAATTCAGAAAATCATTGAAGCAAAATTTAAGGTTATCCGTTTTATTTTTAAAACATTTGAGCATATGTAATAAAAGTAAAAAAGGTGTTGGGGAGATTTTCTCCTTTTTTCCAAAATGATTTTCACTAAGGTAATTAAATTTACACAAAATGTTCTAAGGACTGCTGGCAGACTCTCAAAAATAAGTGACTATTTATAAAAGTAACACACAGCTGTGGAACCTTATTCTGGCATTCAAGTGTAGCCACATCTTTCGGTTTCTATCACCCTCCTTCACATTGTCACCAACAGGAGAAACATCCTCTACCTTGTCTCCATCAATCTACTTTCACCACTTTCAAAATCAGCCCAAAAGCATTTCCAAGGGGACTTATTTTCCTAATTACTCCCAACACATCAGTGAGTTTGTCCATGCACAGTATCTTATACCCACTATTTACTGTGCTACTTGGACTTTGGTAGATCACATTCTTCCAAAACACCTTTTAAGGTGCTATATTCAAAGACAAAGCTCAGTAAACACCTGATGATGATTTAGTTTTCTCTAGTCTGCTGGACATATGATAATCACAGGGGTCCCAAATTCATCTTTACTACAAAGAAGCAAGTTTATCTATTCTATCAAGCTTGTTTATCTAAGGGAAATGCATAAATCCATAAATCTAACCAAAATCTTGATAGAATAACTGTAACAGAAATAAGAGGAAGAGGAGTAGCTCCTCTTCCTTTTCTTTTTTTTTCTTTTTTTTATTTTTTTGGTACTAGAGATTGAACTCAGGGATATCTTACCACTGAGCTACATCTTCAGTCCCAGTCCTTTCTTTTCTTAATTTTGAGACAGGAACTTATAATTGAACTTCAGATGGAACCTGCAATTTTCTTGCCTAAGGCTCAAAAGTCACTGGGATTACAGGCATGTGACACCATGCCCAGCGGCTATGACAATTTTTCTAAAAATGACTCTAAGTACTCTGCACACAGAAACACAGAATGCTCATCACTAATCACAATATCTAAGAACCTGAAGTCCATTTTCCCAAGATACGAGAAGAAAAGTCTTTTACTGTGGCCCAGATCTCTGGATTTCCAGCCCAGTGATTTTCTCACTCAGGCATTAATTATTAAGTAACATGACTACAGGTCTCCAGATTGGGTTTGGGGTCAGTAAATCACAACGGACTTCTACCAGTCTGTCTTTCATCACTTTCCACAAACTAGCCCATTTTACTCCTCTATTAAAAATAATCTTACTAAAATTGTCAGCTTTAAAGGTTTTGAGGAAGATGAGGCATCGAGGCTTTGGACCCTAAGAATCTGCTTAAATTTTCTGCTGAGTTGGGGGAAAAGATTATTTTAAAACAGATCTCCTGAAGCCTTATGTACTGTATTTTCTAATAATGCCCATGCTAAAACATGGGTATTTTTTTTTTGATCTTTAGAGACTAGGTGATTTGTGCAAAGATTAGACTTCTTTACTAAACACATCGTTTACAATATACTTTATAACAAATATTACTGTGTACTAACTATATTCTCCACTAATATCTTCAAGTCATAAAAATATAAAACTTCTCAGTATATGTAGATGAATTTTCTCCTGCTATCCTGCCAGCAGGATCCATGTACTTCCCACCCAGTGGTTAAGAGATGGTTTGAATTCTCAGAGAGGTTATTCATGCTGAAGATACGGAAGAGTGTAGAAGTCTCCACAGACCTCTGAAGAATTGTCAGAGGAGAGACTTAACAGGAGTAGCAATGCCATATCAATCAGGGTTCTACAAGAAGACATAACACTACAGTAGTGATATTATTTCAGAGGCCAGGCGGATAAATAACCCAAGTTTCAAGGCTCCCCACAATAACTGTAATCTTTACAATTCCCTTAAGTTTCTTTCTTCTCCTTCTCCTGATATAAATGATACCCCAACCTATAGTATTTGCTCAAATAATCAAAAGGACATTTAGTCCTTGCTCCTTTGTCTTTTTGAAGGAGACTTAATCTAAAAGAGAGAGACAGAAGACATAAAAATTTGGAAATATTTTTGTAAGTTGAATTCATCAAATAATTTTAAAATAGGGATGGTTACACATTCCTGAATTATCATTTCAAGGCTTTTATTTCTAGATTCTCCCTCTCAACACTGTAATCACCACCTCCTTCCAGGCATACTTTCTGGACCCTGAATTCTTCCTTCAAAATTCTTCTAAACTTCTTTCTTCTTTTTTCTAACAAGGCCTTCTAAAATTTTAGCTCTTAGTTCTTAGATCTTTTTCACACACACACACAAAAAAAGGAGGGTGAACTTAGTTACTGTCTGTGCAGTAAAAACAACATACAACCACACTGCTAAAACAAGCCTTTTATTAATCATTTACAAGGACTGTTCCAAGCTTGGCAGGTTCTAGCCTTAATTCCAGCCTTTTTTCTTAGGCTTATGGTCCTGACTCTACTCTCAATGCTTCCTTATAGAAAAACTCTTCAGATCCTGAAAATTTCACTTTTATATAATTAAATTCCTATAAGGCTCAAACAGGCTTAATAATCAATTATCATTTTCTAAGAATCCAAACTCTGTTAAAGGAACATACTAGAATCTGCCCAAAGGGCTAGAAGATAATTGCTCCAAAGCAAAACATATATAATAATTTTAAATAGATCTGAAACTTATGTTTACTTTTAATAATAAAAAAGTGTTTACAAATATCAGATTGGAATATGCTGACAAGTGTACAAACTAACATTTTTAAAATACTTTTCAAGAGACAAAATACTATATACATAGATGATCTCTCTCGGGATCTTTCAACTAGCATTTGCTACAGAGGTCTTAAACTTGGCCTTCTTTCCACCTTAAGAATTGATTCCTTTTAAGTTGAAAAGAAAATAAGAAATAAGAATGACACTAAAGAGGGGGAGGTGGGTAATGAAGACGGGCAAGGAACGTAAGGATGCTTCTTCCTTAATTTTGATGTTTGTGTATTATTTCCCTGACATTTCAAATACACAATCCAATAACTGGACAGGCCAATTACCCTAGAGTAATATAAGATAGGATAAACAAAGGTAAGCTAGAGGTATATAAATCTTGCTCTTCAAAGTTTGTCTGTTTATTAAATGTTACCAGCAAGTACTAACTATACAACATCTCCATCAAGGCCAATAATTTATTTTTCTCCAAATAAACTATCCTCTAAATATCATATAATAGTTATTTTAAATGATCAATAAATCAAATGTTCTACCCTCACATATGAAGTTTTCATCCAAAAAATGAAAACTAAGTTTTTTACTACCCAAATGATAACCACCTTCAATATCTTATGAAATAATACAAAAGAGATCTAAGAACTAAGGGGAAAAAAAGCAAAATACATTGTCAAATGTAAAAGAGCAAAGATTGTAGTTCACAAGAATTTGGGAGGAGTACTTGGGGGTCATAGAACTATCCCCTTAAGCAGGAGGTCACAGACATTGAGAGAAGAGTTATGAGTTAAAGGTCTGAGGGAATTCTTCAAGGAAGTAACCATTTCCGATTTGAAAACTGCTTAATCCTAACCCCCTTCTGCCTACAGAGTTACAGGTACTGCTCCACAGGAAAAATTTAAAACAATATTTAAAAACTAGTAAATTCTTCCAATATTCTGTACAAAAAGGGGAATTACGAAAATTCAAGGGGCTGGGGCTCAGCGGTAGCGCACTTGCCTGGCATTGTGTGATGTACTGGGTTCGATTCTCAGCACCGCATATAAATAAATAAAATAAGTCTATCAACAACTAAAAAAATATTAAAGAAAATTCAAATACTCAGTAACAGAATGTGCTGTAAAAGTACAACACTCATTCAGGAACTACTACTGAGATAATAATATTTGTTTTTTAGCCTCAAAGTCAAGTCTGTTATTAAGAAATATCGTAAAATAGCTTTATAAAACTCCAAAATTAAAAAAAAAAGACATCTGGAAATAATTTTAGCTGATAATAAAGGTTTGTCTTGAATAATTTGAAAGAGAATGATTTACCAAAACCAAAGAAAAGTGTGCAACAGATAAATGTTAATTCTTAATTTCCTCAACACGAAGAGAGAATACACATAAACATGTCACATAACAGTATTAACACATACCTGTTTTAGGATGTATTGAAAAGAATCCTTGTGGATTTCCACTTGTAATTTTGTATGTGAGCTTGTCATCAGAGCTAGAATCTGGATCAAATGCCTCAATTTGGACCACGGGTATATCCTTTGGAGAATTTTCCATTATCTCTGGATAATAGACAGGCTCTGATGTCTGTGGTGCATTATCATTGACATCCTCAACCTCTATGTAGATCTCTATAAATGATGAAAGAGGCACTACACCCTGATCAGTTGCATAGACTGTTAGCCAGTAATGGGAGGTCGATTCACGGTCCAGTCGGTCTGAAGTCTCTATGACACCTACAGAAAAAGAAGAAAAATGTGAGGTGTCATGCCAACAACAACAAAAAATGCCACTTTGGGAAAGTGTCAACATACAAACAATTTATTACATGTCCTTCTTAGTTGCACAACCTTAAGCAAGTTATTTCATCTCTGTGCTTCAATTTCCTTTCCTATTGAATGGAGATAACAGCACATTCCTAATAGGCTGATTAAGTGAACTGTACATATGAAATGATTAAGCAATGTGTGTTACATAATGTGCAACAGAAAAGTATGTTATTATTAGAATCAGGTATCACTCACCACATGGAGCAGTTTAAAAAGTATTATCTAAGTCTCTAAACAACCTCATGAAATGCGCACTAAGAGATCATCTAAAGGCCAATATTTTGTTTTGCCAAAGATGAGAGTTATGATTATTTGAGATGTATTGACTTTCCTAGAGGTTAATCAAGAAATCAGGATAAAACCAGAGCTATGGCTCAGATCCAAGTCCCACAGTCTACTATGCCCTGCTCCCTAGTCTGTATTCACCTGATCATTGCCACAGCTATGGAAAAAGATTGGGAGCACACTCCTCTAGACATCTTTATCTGACTTAAACACCCCTTTTAAGTGGTTAAGAAAAGAGAGTAAATGGTCTCTTGTGTCCTCAAATTCTTCCATTTCTTTAAATTACCAAGAACTAGTGTGATATAAAAATATAAATTCTCTAGCTAATGCTAGAAATTGCAGAAGGGTACATCCTTCTCAAATACTAGTATTTCTAGCACCTTATACAAAGCACAACAACTTCTTATTAAGTGAATAAACACAATGCATAAATATCTTAACTGGGGTTGATATAAAAAGTCCTCAATTGAGACCCAAACTCATATTTTTTAAGTCAACTAGTAAGAGATGGAGTCATGCGATTACTACTAAGAGGGTTAGAGTATCTGTATCATTTTGGCCCAGCCATGGAGACCTATGAACACCTTACTTAATCCCACAATTGCCTCCTGACAATATGATTAAAAGTGGGTATGCTGAAAAGGTGTAATCTTGCCCTTTGGCTCCCCAAATATACCACATTTTTTCTTACAGACTGATCATTCTGAACTAATGATACTTAAAGTGTTCAATATCTCAGACCAAGTTGAACTTCAGAAATCCTTGGAGATCACTGACCTTTTCTATCCCATGCAAAATAATATAAGAAAAATAACAGATATTAAAACAGGATTTAACTCAACCAAAAAATCTATAATTTTATTTTTTTAATTGACAAAAATTATGTATACTTATTGGGTACAACATGTTTTGAAATATGTATACATTATGGAATGGCTCAATCAAGCATATGTATTACTCCACACAGTTATCATTTCTCATGGTGAGAACACTAGTACCTACTCTTTTAGCAATATTCAATACAATACACTGTTATTAACTATAGTCAACATGCTTTATTTATTTTATTTAAATTTAAGCATTTGCTTATTAAGATTGTTAATATCAGAATAAAATCACTTATATTAAATGCTAGAAACTTAACTAAAAAAACTAAGTGTGAGCTGAAGTATCCTAAGATGAGTGTTTACAGCCACTATGAAGCACTATAATTATTTACTACTGCCTTCAATGAATCCCTTAAAACAACATAATACTTCTAGAAATATGGAACAACACCTCAGAACTAAAGAAAAAGGAGCTCATCTCTTTAGGTGGCAAACAAAGAGAAGCTCAGATATGTTTTCTCTTTAACTCAGTACCAAACATCATCTATGCATGCTCAAGTCATTCACGAAATTACTAAAATTATGTTTATAGTCTGAGAAAATAATTTGCTAGTTTCTCTTATTCATCGTGTTCATTACAAAGGAAGTCGGGACTCTGGGACACTTTCTCCAAGGAAAACAGAATGAATGCGCACATGCTCCTCCTGTTCTGCTACTTCCCTAAAAAGTCATTTGACTAGTGATCACTAGCAAATGTCAAGCAGACAAATACATGGTGATTTTCTTCACCAATTTTTAGTCATAATCCTCAAATACTTGATGATGCTTTGCACTTTTAAAAAGTGTGTACGTCTAAAAGTGATTATGGGCATTTAAAAATTATAATAACCACAGAAACAATTTTCTCAATGTTCACTATATGCCAGGTACTCTAAGTGTTTTGCATGTATTATCTTATTTAATCTTTATTTCCAACCTGCCTACATTGTGGTGCTATTATCCCCATTCCACTTAAGAAAAACTCAAGAGATGAAGAACTTCCCTGGGTCACAATAAGTGGCAAAGTTCAAATTTAGATACCACAAATCTCTGGATTTTGGAGCCAGTAAAATTCCCTGACAGTGCTATTCTTAATAGGACAAAAGTGGAGTAAACAAAACTTAATATGATAACTCTGAAAAGACAAGTCAAACTTCCTATTTTATCATTCAGATGAATATGCTCATTCATATACAAGAGTCTTTTCTAGTCTCAGGTGAAGGGAAGAACGAAATCCTAAATGCAAATATATTATGGGGTTCATAATTATAGATAAAACAGCTACTTATTTCTCCTTTCATTCTGCTTTTAGTCAGATCTGTAAGTGTCCAGATAAAAGATGACAAGGAAAGTGCCTCTCCCTATCAATTGGGCAACTGGGGGAGCACCCATACTTTTTTGTATGATCCTCTTGCCATACTCAGGTTGATTCTCAAATAATCAGGTTGAGTCCCAAATAATCTCTAGATATTACTGAAGTTTTTAAAAGGGAAAACAAGGTGCTTCTATTCAAATATGGGAGAAAACTAGGATTGTACTAACTAGCAACTAAAATATAAATATTAATGAGTACAATGCCCAATGTTTCTATTTCATGAATTCCTGGACTCTGCAGAGTTTAGAATCCAGATGGATGTACCTCATTAGTCAAGGGTTCATCAGAATCGAAACCATTCTTTACAGAAGTCCAGAGGAGTCCTGAAGGCCACCGTCTAGAGTCTTAAGTAAAAGCAATGTTTATTCTTTAAGTCACTGTAAGTTGCTATTCCTACATTTTATCGTTCTCCTTTTACCAGACCTGCCTAAAGATGCAACTAGCATTTATAGATTAGAGATGGATTTCTTCTAACTTTAACAGTTACCTTAATTCAATAAAAAGAAACAATTTAAAGTTTCCATTGTGAAAAATTCTAATTAGTACCACTAACAAAGAGAAAAGCAAAAATAAAACTAAAGCCTCTTAATCTTCACTGGATGTGAATCAAACTGCTGCCTTCATTTTCAAGACTCTATCTCATCTCCTACTTCTCTTAATCCACAATTGCCAATTAGCTTTCAATAATTACGTTTTTGTATACTGGGTTATAAATTCACTTTTCCTGGAAAAAAAAAGAAATCAACAAAAAATACAGATATTTTTCCTGAACAATACTCAAAACGGTATTTCATATTTGGGTATATATAAACATCCACCTATAAACTCTTTTCCCTCCTACCTTCAAACCTCTCTCCCTCTTTCAGCTTCTTTCCTTCAAAGCCACCTCTGCTCATCTTCTCTAATTCCTCTTTTACTCTCTGAGATAGCAATATGGTATACAACTAGAGGACAGTAAGGCCCAGCTGTCAAAAGACAGAAGTGGAAAGCCGAGGCTTTTCACAGAAATCTTTCCAGCCAGATGTAAAGAGGACCAAAGCCAGGGAGAAGGATATCACACACCTTTCCTATTGGAAGATTATAATACAAAAGCAGGGCAATATGGTAAAGATGTATATTTTGAGCACAGGAGACAAGTTTAGACATGCTTGCTATGTGTACCACCTAGTAGTATTACCCTTTACTTCAACGAAGCATTACAGAAAAAATAAATGCCTGACTTTCTAACCTCAAGAATACAATGAAGGCATTTTTTAAAAAGTTGTTAAGTAGCTGAAAAATTTGAAAGAAGCCGGAAATGTGTAGCTATTAAGTAAAAATATTTATCATTCCAATCATATTCCCTGGGATTTCAAAACCACCACCAGATGTCACTATGGAAACTGATTTTAAACATGCACACAGTGAACAACTAGACCAAAGGGTGAGTGAAAACAAACAGAAAAAGAAAATACCATGAAATTTCCAAAGAATCTGACAAATATGGTTCAAAATGTAAGTCTATGTCAAAAATTTCTTCCTGAAGAAACTCACTGTGTCTATATAATTAATTAAAAATGTACTGATGTTACCTTCCCATAGTCTAATTATTCAATATTTATAGGGTACAACAGAAGAGGCTTAAGCCAATTGGTCAAAAAGTTAATAAAGGTTTCCAAAATTATCAATTTTTCCATTGATAGCTGATGTTGCTGTTAATTCAAATACTGTCTTTGAATAGGAAAAACAGCATTCCCACCAACTGACACAGGTGGAGCAAGATGCTTTCAACATGGTAGTTCTTAAAATAAAATTTCCAATAGTTACTATATCTGCCAAAAGTAATTCAAGCGATTTCTTCCTGGAATTTTCCTACTTTCTTTACAGGCCTTAGCCCCTATCAAGGTCTAATGCCAAAATGTTGTTATTTTTGATTCCTCAGCTAGTCCAACTCAAAAATATTTGTAACCAGCAATGAGCTGGACACATTAATTTGCAATTTCAACTCTCCTTTCTGATAGACCATGTCACATACATTTCTTAAAATTGTGTGTTGCGGGGGTAGTTTTACATTACTATAACAAAATACCTGAAATAATCGACTTTAAAGAAAGGTTTATTTTGGCTCACAGTTTTGGAGGTGTCAGTTCTAGGTCGACTGGCACCATTTTAATGGACCTGTGGTAGCACACAATATCATGGTGGGAATGCATTGCAGAGAAGACTGTTTACTTTTTGGCAGCCAAGAGTAGAAAAAGAGGAAGGGGTAAGGTCCCCAATATGCCCTTCAAGGGCACACCTCCCATGACATAACTTTCTCTCACAGGGCACTATCTCTTTAACGCCTTCTAATAACAAGCTGGGAACCAAACCTTTAACTCATGGGCCTCTGGGGAATATTTATCCAAACCACAGCACTCAGAAAAGAAACTTAAGGCAGCAACTGTATGAAAAGCTGCTGTGATTTTCTTGTCAATCACAAGAAAAAACTAAATGTAAAATACAATTTTTTACAATATTTTCCCTAAAGGCAACAATGGACTGATGACAATTGTTTTCTCTCATCATAAAGAGAACAACTGTCTTAGAAACAAGTGACTTTTCAAATATACAAAGCAGTACACACTCAAAAAGAACAGAAATACTATCAATGCACTGGAGATAATTTGTGTACAACAAACGGTTCTTCAATTTTTTTCTGATGATTATGCAAATCAGAAGTCCACAAACTCTCATATTTAATATTGGGCTGCTGAAAGACATTCATTCTTCTTTAAATTAAAATTTAAAAGGAGACTATATGCTCTTTATTTGAACATAAACTCTTTGAAGGCAGAGATGTTATGCTTTGCTCAGGGCCTTGTATACTGTGTGTACCTAATAGGCATGTGTTGAAAACATATGTTTATTAAACACAAGGAATATATAACAAACAGAGCTGAGTGAAGTCTAAGACGTGACAATTAAATACAATGTAGGATCCTGGACTACAGATGATATATTAGGTTAAAAAAAAAGAGAGAGAGAGAGAGAAACCTGGATAAATTGTGTTAATATATCAGTGTTAACAACAGGAAAAACTGTGTAAAGGTTAGAGAAAATCTACGGGAACTCTATTTTCTGCTCAATTTTTCTGTAAATTTATCAAATTTTTTAAAGGATGTCTATCAGAGCTCATAATATATAAATTAATTTTCTTAAATGAAAAAAATTCTTTGAACTTAAATTTTTTGTCACTTTCATTAAATAGCAGGTGTAGACAAGATAATGCTGTTAATATTTCCATACCTTGATACACTGGCAGAACCTAATGTATACGTAAGAAATCTTATGTTAGGACTAAATATTTAAGTGGCAAGCTAGTTTTAAAAAGTATGTATATGTATGTGTTTGCTTATATCTGCATTTTAACTTGTAAGTTAATTATAAAGTAAGAAAAAAGTATTCTATTTGTCTTGATAAATGAGCAAGGGTGTAAAATGGGTTTCTTGATATTAAAAGCAAAATTTCTGAAACTTAACTCCTTTTTGAAATACTATGCTAACTGCATAGGCATTATTAACCAGTAAGTCAAAACTATTGACTTCTTTCAGAAGTATCAGTATAGTGGACATATGTTATGTGTGTATAATGTGTGTGTACATATAAATACATATCTAATGTTCTTGCCTGAGTCTGCCATCAGTCAGCAAAGCTATGCTGCTATTAACCAAGAGGAGGAAGAAAAATAACAGAATGTGTCAGGTTGAAGGGATTTGTTATTGTTTACATCTGGAATGTCCCTAAAATCACACATGTTGAAAGTACAGTCCCCAATACAGCAAGATTCAGAATCAGTGGCAGGGTTCTTAGGCAGTGATTACAACTCTGCCCTTATCAGTAGATTAATCCAACAAATGGATTAATCCATTGATGGCTGAATGTACTAATGGGAAATGGAACCTAGTTGGACGAAGTAGGTCATTGGGGCCACGGCCTAGGACCCTATCGGTCCCTGCTCCCTTGCTGTCTTTCTCTGCTTTCTGGTTGCCATGAACTGAGCAGCCTTCCTCCACCATGTACTTCCACCATGTTTTGCTTCACCTTGGGCCCAGTGCAGTGGTGTTGGCTGAATATGAACTGAAACTCTTGAGCCCCAAATAAACTTTTCCTCCTCTACATTCTTCTAGCCAGGTATTTTGTTGACAGCCATGAAGAGCTGACACAACACTTAAAAGAGTCTACACTGGCTATTCACTCCATTTTGTCAGGGAATGACACAAAGGAATTATTTTCAGTACCACGTAAAAATTTTGAAGTTTTACTTGAATTATATTTTTTACATCAGTGGTATCAGCCATAAAATTATGAGGAAAACGTGATAGTCTTATAGCTAAAGACTGATTTTTTATGGTCTATTTTGCAAAGAGAATAAAAACAAACTTCGGTACTTTTAAAAACAGAATAACCTATGTGTTTAAATAAAAAAAAATTAACTTCTTGAGATCACATAAATATGGTAAATATTTTGACAATTAAAAAAACAAACATGTCAAAGTAAGTAAGAGAAAGTAAGTCAGCGAAGCAGCATTTTTCATAGGCCAAGCAAACGGCTCAGCAATATAACAGTATACTGCAGAACACTCCCTGCCCTCTTATAGCAACAATCACAATATTATATCATTTCTACCTATCATTTCACAATATTCTATCATTTCTATCCAGCCTAACTGAAGACATGTTACTGATTACCACAACCCAATCTTTAAAAACCAGTAACAGGTCATGAGTGTCATTTTTTAGAAGGCATCTGTGTATGCAGACAGAGCAAACTCAATGAACTAATAATGGTGGTGATGATGATGGTGTAACAATGGAACATACATACACAGCACTTATAACCTCCACACAGCATTTTAAGTTCTTATGTTAATTCATGCACTCCTACAGCAAGTAGATAAATAATCAACCTTATTTCACAGAAAAGGAAATCAAGAGAGTATAAATAACTTGTCCAAAGTCACACAATTTTTTACAGGTAGAAGTGGGATTCAATCTCAAAAAGAATTAGATAATCATGCTAAGTATCTGCAAATCTCTAGCTATCCTTTAACTGTAGGAAAGCTTAAGGGGAAATTGAACATAACTCTCAAATTTCACCAGAGAAGTTCTGACATCAGTAGAATGCAAAAATATAGTGTCCAAGGAAAACAGTATTCCCCCAGTATACAGGGAATACTGTTTTCTCTGTATTCCTAACTCTTGGGAACCTAGGCAGAGCAGCACATTCTATAATTTCAGGTTTAATCAATGATGGCACATATACATAGCTTTTACAAAAGGAAATATGTGCATGATAACTACACAGAAGAATGTCAGTGATATCTAAATGGAGTAAAAAACAAAACTGTAAAAAATATTTCAGACTTGTTTAGTTATGTTTGGGGAAAAAAAATTTAATGATACACACAAACACATAAATGATGTGTGAGACAATTAGAGGACAATAAAGAAAAGCAGTACAGTGAACTAAAATACACTGTAGAACCTGTTGATTTCTTTAGCAATGGATTTTAAATCTATATTTAAAATACATGCACAAAACAGTGAAACAGAAATAACCAGCAGTCCTTTCTGTAGCTTAGATACACATTCTTTTTCAAAAAATAAATTTTACTATTTATATTTAAGGTACATAAACAATGTTATGGGAAATATATAGATAGTAAAAAGGTTACTACAGTGAAGTAAATCAACCTGACATCTCACATAATTACTCATTTTTTGTTTGTTTTCATGGTAAGATCAGTTAAAACCTACTCATTAACATGAAATCTAAAAATATACAATTTTGCTGGGAGTTAGTGGCACATATCTGTAATCCCAGAGGCTTAGGAGGCTGAGCAGGAGGATAGTGAGTTCAAAGCCACTCCCAGCAAACTGCAACTCAGCGACACCCTGTCTCTAAATAAAATAGGGCTAGGATGTGGCTCAGTGGTAAAGTGTCCTTGAGTTCAATCCCTAGTACACCCCCCCATGCAAAAAACATACAATTTTATTACCTAAATCTCATGCTGTACATCAGATCTCTAGATTTATTCATCCCCCATATCTGCTATTTCAGAGGAAATGAGAACATATACATTTGTTTCCAAGTATTTACCCCTGTTTCATTTAATCTGAGTACATGCAAGGTCTATTGCAATAGCTTCAACAATTAACATTTGAAAGTATCTATATATGAATTACTACAAAGTTTTAGGTCTAGGAAATTCTATAATTATAGTGCCCAGAGTTAGGTCATAAGTTAATGACTAAAGGGAAAGTTTTTTATGTAGCAACTGTCAATCTGTTTTTTGGTTTTTTTTTAAGATTGCCTTTTAAATCATTTTATTAAGAAATACATCTACCAACTCTCGCAATTAGAATTGTTGCAGTAACTTTAAAATTAGCTGAGAAAGCTTTTTGACTTGCAAACTTACTAAAGCTTTTATTAATTAAGTTCATAATCAGATTTTAAGCATCACGTTTCAAAGCCCAGGGATTTCTTTAGCTTTGCGAAGAGTCATTCCCAGGGCAAGCTCTACTAAACCATGTTTTCATGCTTTGTTGAGAAATGATTCCAAGTTCTGATTTCCATGTCAGAATCATTAATATTGTTAATGAGGGTTTTCATGGATAAGCTCTCTTTTTAAAGAGGATCATCCTTGGGTATTAAAAGTTATCATCTGAACACCTATTAGTTGGGTAAAACTACATAAATATGACAAGGCTTTAGAGCCATTAAAATACAAAGAATATATTATACATACCAATGAATGTTTCTGTAAGTTTGTTTTAAAATTAAAGATAGAGAATTTCAATGTTGATTACTTTTCTTGCCTTTTATTTACTGGATGCATATTTAACAAAAGCTTTATATATGCCATATTGTTTATTCACCATTAATCTGTGAGCGCAATGGTCTTTCCCCATTTTCCATATTAGGAAGTAAAGATTTAAGGCTGAAAAGTAACTGGTCTAAAGTTATTTACCCATCATAATAAGAGCGATAAATTAATCAATTAATTACCTTACCAGTTAGTCGTATAAACTCTTTTTACCTAAAAGTCCCTTCAGTCTCAAAAGCTAAGTGAATTGTCTTAAGTTTTCCAACTCTAGGAGCAAAGCCAGAACCCAAAACCTGGTTAACTGGCTCCAGAGCCCACACATGACCATGAGGGTGCTGTTCCCATGGGGGTGCAGAGCTGTCTAACTCCAAAGTCCTGGCTCTTTCCCTGTAAACCTGGGTTCCTCATAAATGCATCACTGTTAACAGGAAAGAATCAACACTATCAACCAAATTTGCCAGTACTTGCCCATGGTGGGAGGAATAGCATAACTGAAATTATAAATCCAAATGAAGTTATGCCAAACAGATCAACAAAGTTATCTGTGCAAGGTTCAAGACTCCTATGTGACTAAGTTTATTTAGGATTAAAAAAAAAAAAGTACTGCAATCTGTACACGTGGAAAAAAAAGAATTCATACCCCACTTGAATCAAATGTATGATATGTCAAGATCATTGTAATGTTTTGAGAAACTAATAAAAAAAAAATTTTTTTAAAGTGTAAAAAAAGAATCCAACACTGCTCTAAATTTAGAAAGTTACTATTATATTAATTCCTTATGTAAAAAAGTACTGACTAAATTCATACTAAGTAAAAAATAAGGCATTATACTAACAACACTGTATATCACTGTGAAATTATCATAACTGAGTTATGAATAGTTACTGTTATTAACTTAATATACAGAGTGGGAGGTGGTAGAGCCAGAATTCTAAATCATAGGCCAGTTGTAAAATTTTGTAGCAGATCAAAACTGATGTTTTAAGGAATACCATTCTTTGGGAAAGGAATTTTAAGCGACTTTCAAAAAATCTGGTCCTCAAAACTGACATAACAGATTTTTTTAAACTGTCCCCTGTAAAATCTTCATCAACAAGGATTTAAGGTTATTTATATACCTTGGATTTTGCTAGAAATTAATCTGAAACCTGATATTACTGATTACACCTGCTTTTATTCACTCAACAAACACAAGCCTCCTACCATGTGCCAGGTGTAACACATGGTGTTCAAGAAATCAAGAAGGGAAAAACAGGGTCTATGGAACAGACAGCTAAATCAGAGTTAACTTATCCACCAGAAATTCAGGGAGAAAAGCAAAAAATGAGGCAATTGTTTTGAGAAAAACAAAATGGTATTTTAACAAAGAGTTACTTTAAATTATTTTTCATTTATTTATAAATATCTCTTAAAAGGCTAAGTACTTTCTGAGGTTGTTTCTGCCTAAATTTAATGATGCAACATGTAACGATATGATTTTAAAAATAAATTACAACATAATTCCATTTGTGAGAAAGAACGGGAGAAGAGGATACACACTAAAAGGAATACAGGAATGAGTAAATTTTATTTTCTTTCTTACTTAATACTTCCTAAGTATTCCAGAAGGAAAAATCATCTATCTTTCTGTCTGAACTATATAAAACTATTTTTTAATAGTTTTATATAAAAGGTTAATCTAAAATGTTATAAATTAAATTTAAGAAGTTTCGGAAATGTAAAAGCAATTTTTAAAAGTTAAAAGAGTGTAAAGGTTTTCATAAGCTGAGAAACAACTGCTTAAAGTATTTGTACTGCAAAGTATGTGCTAACATGAAGACAAGGCACTATTCAGCGATTAAAATGTCAGTTGAAATGACTAAGCCTCATGCCAAGCTCCTAAAGCTCTCCCTTGCTAACTAAGGAATGGAATGAGCTTCCTTCTGCTACAGTCAAGTATTAACATGGGGTCACTGTCTACACAGAGCTCGTTCCCAAAGAGACAGTTGTCTCCAGAGTCCTAGAATGCACAAGGTTGGCAGAGGAGCTAAGGTTTGTTTAGGATCCTATAAAACAAAATTTAAATGAAGAAAATGTCAACTATTTTTCTTAAAACTTAAGATTCATATGCAATTCAGTTATGCAAAAATGAAGGTGTGTTCTACATGAACTGAATACCAACTGAAGGAAAGAAAAATTCCATTTACTTTTTTGGTGCCTGTGGGAATAGATGCATATAACTACTACCACCCTTTCCTAACCACTCCCAAGGGGCATTTTCCTTTACTTGGCAAGTACTTTCTTTGAAAGTTTTTTTTTTTTTTCATTTGTTCCTCTATTAAATTCTACTTTAACTATTCAAGCAATTTTGAAATTTATAAAAAAAAGTATTTTGCAAACTGAAGAAAAGTAATTTAGAGGCAATATTTTCCTACTTTTAATATCCAATTTGCTGCCAAACCCAAAATCTGTTAAGAACTCAGAAACTTAATTTAGGTTACACTAAACTAGTCATAAATTGATTCCCTGACACTGATAACTCCAGAGAACCTTTGGATATCACATTTTATGCCAAGAAACATTTCAATTAAATCAAACACTCCTAAATAATGATCCACGTAATGCCTAGACTTGATAAATTTGTCATACTAAAGTAAAATACCAATTTGTAATAATTTCTAACTAACTGAATTTCAGATTTTCTTATGAACAAAAGTGACATATTTATATAACTAAGGCTTTCTAGTGTAATTTTTTGAAATTACAAAAGACAGAGAACACCTGTATGTATCAGTAGATTCTAAAATTAAGAAATAAACATTCAAAGGTTAACAATCTCCTAGAATATGCAGTAAATTCTCACAAACTAAATAATCACAACCAAGATTCCTCAATGGTAATTGTATTGGCATAGGCATAAAATACCTAATCTGCACTATTTTAACCAACAGAAAATAAAACTCACCAGGAACTTTGAAACACTCTGTTAAAGTATGTAGAGAAAGACTGTTGTTAATTTTTCCTTAAGACATGAAGAGATTACAGAAAATAGACTGGTGAGTCTCAATAACTTATGTATCTACATTAAAAAAATAAAACAAGGAACTGAAATTAGGAAAAACTAAAATAAGAATAACTGCAGTACTTCTTATATTATTCATGTTCTTAATTCCCTGCACTGAGACAAATTTGTTTTTTAATAAAGTTCTTTAACAAAGTAATGAATATTTCATTGACATATGATATATTTTCATCTATAATGTTCCTAATTAGTAGTAAAAGGAATAAGATACAGAATATGAAAATAAACATCCAGAGAGACACCATGTAGCCACATACAACTGAAAAGTGTACAAATTAATCACTAGAAGAAACATATCCAAAAGTATATAACAATTAATTATAACATGTTGCTTGAAATTAACTAGGAAAAGGGCTACTGAAATGTATGGATCAAAGAAAATGTATGGATTAAAGAAAATAAAATAAACTTGATTAAAGTTGTTAGGGTTTGGGTATGAGGTTCCCCCAAAAAGCTCCTGTGCTAATGCAGAAGGTGAAATGATTAGCCATAACCTACCCAGTGGATTGATCTGTTTGATGGATTAATAATTTAAATGTATTACTGGATGGTAACTATAGGTAGGTGGGGCATGGCTGGAGGAAATGGGTCACTCTGGGCATGCATTTGGGGACTGTATTTCCCTGGAGCTCCTTGCCCCCTGCCACGCCCTTATGCTGTGATGTTCGGCCTTATCTTGTTCCCAGAATGATATAGTCAGGTAAATCTCTGGAACTGTGAGCCAAAATAAACTCTACCTCCTCTAATGAGTTCTGGGGGCAGGGGGCGGAGGGAGTATTTTGATCACTGCAACAAAAAGCTAACACAATGGTATAACTGGCTGAATGCGCACGACATTAAAAACATATATCTTCCTCAATAGTCAAATAAATGGCAATAAAACGGCAGTAGTTCACATTCTGTCTTGAAAACTATGTGTGCTCTTCAAAATACTTTTTCTAAAAACTAAATACAAATTCAAAACAGGGAGGAAGTATCATGGTAGTTAAAATGCTGTTGGCATTTCCAAATAAGGGCAAATATTTCTAGCTCATTACAAGATATCAGATCTATAGATTCAAAAGAAAGAACACACATGATTTGTTATCAAGTCTATAGTTTTAAAAATAGCTTTAAAAAATGACCTAGTTCTAAAAAACTAAGTGGAAGTGCCTCTTTATTCACTCATTTACAAAAGAGGTGGTGGGGGGAAAAAAATCACATTTTCCATCCCAATTTTAGTACAATGGATGACATGCTGTAACAAACCATTTTGTTAAAATCTAAAATTTTTTTTAAAAGGTATCATTTAACGATCATTTTAATTTGATAAATTTTCAATAAACCATAACTCAAAGATCTAATAAACTAGGCCACTCACTGTGAACTAAAGTCATTAATAGAGAATAATATCTAAATATTTATATACACACATAAATATACATAAATGATCTCACTATATAATTAGAAAAGAAAAAGAAAATAGGTTTGTAAATTTGTAGCCTCGAAATAAACTTAACCAAATACTGACAGAATTTAAAGATGTTCACTTTACAAACATATTTGAAATAACGCTGGCACACTCATAGTTTTAATATTGTCAAATTAATCTGTTCAAAAGAAGAACTATGCAAAGAGGTAGCTAATAATAAGAGGGAAAGGCTAGGACATCTTTAATAGACCCAATGTGCCCTACTAAGGTAAATATAACAACTTCAAAGACTAAGAATACAGTACACATAGTAACAGTTAAGAACTATGATTACAGCTAAATTTACATTTGTACTTGTTAACATAAAAACACTGAACATACTTCCTTTACACATTATCACTTCCACAATAGTCCTCTCCTTTTCCACCTCCCCCCTGGAAGAAAACAACTAACATACCCTCCCAAAAACCTTCCCAGGGAACTTATAGGCAGGTGACCTCCTATGTGAACAAACCCAAGATAACCTCTAAAGTGTGGCATCCAGTTATCTTAAATGACCAAATCAAAGCGTGAGGAGTGGGGGGATTAAAACTAGTCCAACCCTCTAATTTTAAAGATAAGGAAGCCAAAGTCTAAAGGGTAAATGACTGGTTGTTAGCTTGCAGAACTTGAATCAAAGCTATAACTAGAACTCAAGTTATCTTGAAATCCTAACCTACACAGTTCAAGCCCGGCACTCAGGACAGAGCATATACTACACTAAACCAACTTCCACTGGGGTTGAAATATGGCATTTCTGATTTGTGACAGGAATAAATGACCTCGGGAAAAGCAAGAGTCAGTGATACAATCTCAGAATTAATATTTGCCAAGAAAATTGCAAGAAACCTTAAAAGTACTGCTGGCCCTACCTAACAATGCTATCAATGAGTCTGACTTAATCACATAACCCAATCACTACTATGGGTATTAAGTGATTATTTCATAACTAGAGAAGGAAATAATTTGGAAAGAATGTAGGTTTTATTCTCTAAGTCAGCTACTTAAGTAAAAGTATTAGTCTTCAAACAATGTAATCAGTCATTCTTACAGCATGCCTGTTAACTGTCCCATCACATTTTAATAAATGTGTAACTGGGAATTTATTACCTTCTGTAAGCCTTGGTTCCCTCATGTATAAAAGTGGAAAACGCATAAGGATTAGGTAAGTAGTTTAAAAATAAAAGTTATTACTACTGAGTTTCCTGATGTTTGAGAAACTAAAGCAAAACCAAGATTTAGAAAGTCTTAAAGAAATATGATACCTTAATCCCTAACCTCTATATTTAGAAGGATGCTATTATCACTGCAGAAAGAAAACTACCTAATAGAATCCATTGTAAAAGTAGTGTTTCAATCTTAACAATTAGAATCACTTAAAGACCAGGTGACTCTCACTTGAAGACTAGTGACTTGTGCCTCTCATTTATAACAAAGACAAGTGGCCAGCACTCTCAGTGTTCTGAACTGAAATGGGAAGATACACGCAAAACAAAATAAAATTTCCATTAATATTAAAAAATATTCAATGTACACAGCATCAATGCTGCTCAAATGGGAGTTGAGGGGCATCATAAGCTACACTCTCTGCTCAATGAAATACAGAGCTAGTTTTATTAGACTATTATGTCTTCTTTCAAATATGAAAAGATTATTAAAACTAGGGAAAGTAAAATTAAAAATCTGTGAGAAAAAGAACATTAATCTAACTTTGCTTTTGATACTCCATTTATTTTCATCAAATGTAGTCACAAATGATTTTAATCATTTATTTTACAAGCTAAAACGAAGCAAATTCAATAGAAGTCATTACTAGAATTTACCATGATTACTAAAACAAAACAAAACAAAACTTAAGTTTGACACCTATACAATAGTTAATCCTTAATCATCAAATGTACAAAATTATTAATATCACTTGGAGGAGACAGGGACATTTAGGATTTCCTTAACTGAGAAAACCTAGGTTCCTACCCAGGTGAGAGAATACACCTTAAGAATTTATTGTGAATTACTAAAAACTTTAAATGTTTCTAACATGATTTTTTTGAGAACTACATGCACAGAGATAGAAATCTTAGAAATAGCACGCTTCTGAGAGAAAACAACTCGCTTTTCATGATTTTCTTTAAGTAGTTAAAACAGCAATCTCATCCCAAGGGTTTATATCCAAAAGAAAGTCTATTGTCAGAGAGGAAAATTGGTTTGGCATACCATCAAAACTGAAGGGAATAGTACAATAGGAGTATTTTCCTTCTTTTCTTGTCATCAGGGACGGCAGATACCACACAGGCCCCAGGAGCCAGGAATAAAGCTCAGACTAGAATACAGATCAGCAATGGACTTTTGGAACAGCAGGTCAGTCAGCAGTAGGATAAAGGAGCCTCCACAAAGCAGGGAGGGTAGGGATGATGTTGGCCCTCTCTGGAAAGTCAGGGCTGCCCCCATATAAGAGGTCTGTCTGGGTGACACGGCTCCCCGGCTGCCAAGCTGCACAATCAGCCCAATAATCCTCATGAAGAAGTGGAGGAGCCGTAGGCCCAGGTGGGCTGGCGCACAGGCAGCCAGCACAGGCCATCGCCAGAGGCACTGAACCCACCATGTAGTCACTGGTGACAACGCAGATGCCTGCCACGAAAGCCTGCTCAACACGGGGTGCTGCTACAGAAGCCCACGAAGCGCTGTAGCTGGAACCCCCATATCTGCAATCCCCTGACCTCAACCTTCAGCTTCCTGACCAGTGGGGAGAAGATGGAAGTGGGGCAGACCTGAATGGAAGTTTAGGTTCAAAAGTTAATCAATAGCATTCATATTTTTTCCCAAAACCTAATCAGCACAAACTTTAACCAAAAGGATGAAAACTTTTCTAAAACCTGATTAGCATAAATTTGACCAAAAACACTGACCCCAAGTGCTATGTGAATGCCTGGAGTAGCACACTCAAGCAGCCACCTTATCGGGTCCCTTCTTCCTCTGCAGGAGTTCTGTTTCCATGCACACTTCAATAAATCCTACTTTTACACTCATCCTTATCTGTGGATTTCATTCTTTGAATTCAGGAGACAAGAACCCAGAAAGAAGAAATTCAGGGTGAGTTACTGAGGTCTGCCATTTAGAGCTGCAGCGGGTTTCTCAGCTGTGAGGCATGCAGATTATGCAGAACCCCGCCACTTCCCCACTCCCCACCCTCCCCACACACACAAGCAGAAGTGGAAAAACTTTGGTTTCAAAGGGCTAGTTGAGAACTTCCTGCCCTGGCACTGACTGTATGCATTTTTCTACCACTTACCTTTAGTCACAGCCACAGGCATCAGGATCTGGCCCCAGGCCTACCTCATTTACCTCATGTCAGGCTTTTGGCCATACGATTTTATTTGTGTATCTGGGGCTACTACTCCCTGTTGTCAAAAACTGTCCTCAAATGACTAGCTTTGCATCGAATTCATTTAAGTCCTGGCTTATATTTTAATACCTTCCTTGACCATTCAATTTAAAGGAGGTGATATACATGCTGCAAAAAAAGAAAACCCACTATCCCATAGACATCTAATTTCTCCACAGAACTCATAAGCTGAAATTGTGTGTGTGTTGTGTGTATCTTTCTATCTATTTGTTAATGGCTGATTCCTCTCTTCAGAAACAAAGCTTCATGAAGACCACAGCCTTGTCTACACTGTGGAATCTGAAGCACCCAGAACAGGTTCTGGCAGGGAGGAGGCAGCCAATAAACATTAATTACCTAATGAGAAAAGTGTGAATGAACTCTTCACCCAAGCCATCTTTCACCTTCTAAAATCTCGCCTCTGAAATTCCCTCAACACTTCACTTTCAAAGGCCTCTGGTAATTTCCCAAAATCCTTATCCTTCAGGGACCCACATGGGGTCTTGAGACTGCTGAGAGCCTCATCCCATTCTCCCTTTCCACATTCTCATTTCCCACACAGCCTCCTCCCAAGATTCTAGGCCAATTCAATAAACTGGTTCTTTGCCCTAAGGTCACAGATTCATCAAGGATCATCAGCTTTTATAGTCTGGTTCTTGTTTCTGCTTACTCTCTGCAGTTATTAATCCTTTGGGAGATCAGAGATCCCTATGAAAAATGTAAAAGTGGTTAAATGACCTCAGTGACATTCCCAAAATTTCCAGAGAACTTTTTTAAATCAGAACATCGCACGAAAACCTAAAAGATGAATTTTCCTGCCGTTTCCAATAAGATTGCAATTTCATTAATTCCAATGAGCTAATACATACAAGCATATAATTCACTTAGCCAAATAACTGAAGAACAGATTGATAGTTTAGATAAAGGTATAAATACATGCTCATCTACTTTAGAGAATAAGCCAAAATTTGCCATGTTCATTATATTAAAGAATGTATTAAATTCACAAGGATTACACAGGAGCCTTATTACCCAATTAAGTCATTAAGAAATATGTATATTTAGTAATGATAAACTACATTATCTTTTTTTTTTTTTTAAACTAGGTAATACAGACTAAACCTACTCTCCAATTACAACTATATCCAATTCCAGATTGAGGCTCCACTGTGCACTGTTAGTCCTTCCTGCTTGACACTGGTTTAGAAGGGCCAGGTCTGTGGCTATGAGAGGGAGAAACTGCTTTTGTAAATTTCCTGTTGGCTCTCAAACAAGAGAGACTCATTAGCTACTGTTCACTGGGCTTCCTCCCTAGGAAAATGTCCCCACCTTCCACACCTGAACATTCCAAGGCACAAAAGTGGAATTGACACTTGGCCCATTTTCAACAGAGTAAAACAGCTACCCAACTTTTTTAGGAAACTTTAAATAATTACCATATACTTTCCAAAGCAATCAACATTCCTCCCACAAGTGAATGACCATATGTTAATCATTAAGTTTTAGGTAACAAGAGGGGGAAAACTCACCAGCACTAATGGCAGTACTGTGAGACACTTTCAGGCAAATAATTGTAAATAGGGGGAAAAAAATTAAACAAAAAATTTAGCAAGTTTAAACAAAAAGGGTGACCTCTGGATAGGATAACATATTAAACAAAGGAGGTGTGGTTTTCATTTAGTATTCTACGTTCAGTTTTGACTAACTGGAAATGTCAATCTCTTATCATTTTGGCAACTCCTTTTATGTTCAAAATCAAGTCATGAATTCAGGAATTAAGCAGGCAAGTCCCACTTGTGCATGAAATACTGTATTTAAAAGAAAGAAAGTCAACCAGTGCCCTCCATAATCCCTTGGGCGGAAAAAGGTGAAGTTTATAGTCATATTCAAAGCCAAAATGATAGAGGTAACTAAGGAGCACATTCCTTTCTTATCTGGCATTACTTTGATTCATTTCACCTTTCTTTCATTACAGGAAGGGCACTCCAAGGGCATTATACTATGATCAAACAAAGCATTCCAAAGAGGCAGACACTCATATTAAGGTCTTCTCAGAGAAGGGAGAACAAGCCTAAAGTTTCATGAGTGAATAAGCTGTAATGAAGCGTTTTGTCTGTATCCTTAAATAAAATTTCTAATAGTCTATAGTATATGAACTGCAATCAGAGAACCTTAAATGACCACTACAATGAAGGCAATTTAAGCCAAACTCCCCCATAGGTTTCTATTAAGAACTTAAAATAAGTGGAGTAAAAATTCTACTTTAAATGAAAATTCTTCATTAAGACTTTCTTAATATCACAGCAAATTTTATATCAATAAACACAGTGTGGGACTATGCACTCAACATTTCCTTTTACTACAGTTAACTTTTCCTTTGAAAGCATCTCAGAGGTTCCTTTAACTTTTCAAAGGATTTAACCAGTAAATCATTTTCCACCTGTGTAATGTTTTCTATAATAGAGGATTCTGTAATTAACATATAATTCTCATTTTCAAAAAGCCAACATGCATTTGGTGGTTATAAAAGATAGTAAGTACTTTCTGTTAACTTCCACAAGAGACTATATTTTACTCCCTTCAACAGAGTACTGTTTTCTCTCTTGAAAAAGAAAACCCTGGCAGATCCTGAACTCTTGGTTCTATTTAGTTGGTTGCACCACCACAACATACTGAAGATCTGCCAATGCATTTAGCACCCAGGTTGTGGAAATCTGTTCAAAGAAAATCTATTGCCTTAGTTAAACGGATTGTAATGTTACCGAAAAAAGTACCCAAGTAAATTCATCAACCTTAGATTCCTACTCTAAATCCTTTGACTCTTTGACAATCCCTAAAGCTAGACTCAAATATCTATGGGAAGTAAGCATTTGGAAATAAAGCCCTGAAGAGCTGTAATCAACCAACTGTTCCATTAAAACAGACAACTACTGTCTGGTTTAGAAAAATAATGGATTTCTTACTTCCAGATGATTAAAGATGCATCCATTCAGGACTGTGGCCTTTAGAATGAATCCCCACAGCACAGGAAGGCAGAAAGTCTGTGCACCATATTATTTGTGAATTTCTTTTCCACACAAATTCTAAAGAAAATGTGTAAGGATTTATTTTTCCTACAAACTTTCTTTCTCCCCCCCTTTATCACTTTATTGGTAAATTAAGACTCTAAAGTGCAGTTTTCATGAGTTATTACAATATATAAAAATGCAATAATGAAGAAAAGAAAGGATAAATATTTGTGAATTTGTGTATGCATGTTCTTTTACCAAGGACTCAATGAAATCACCTTAGCTTATTTAACTCTCTATAGTAACCTCATAACCTCTGGGCCTGATTTACTCAAATATAGCATTTTAACTCAATCTCAAACATCATTTTCATATTTAATTCTTGAACCTTTTGCTTAAATTACCAACTTATAACTTTATCACTTTGGTTTTTTTTAGTTCTCTATCCAACTATATTATGAACAGAACCCTGTCCTTTATCATTTCGTAGTCTTTTCTAAATCCCTAACATGAGTTAGTAGCTACCAAAGAACTGCTTACTGCTTGAAAACAAATCTGATAATCTGTTCTGAAACAGTCCCATGAAGATAATTTGTTTTGATTCAATCACTATACTGTTGAGTACAGTCACAGCATAGCACATTAATTTACAAGGACCACTTTGAGAGACCTTATATTCTTGGTTTTAAAAGTCACACTTTTTAAATTTGAAAAGCCTCATAGCTAAAACTATAAATTCACTTAAATACATGATTTATGGAATAAGCAGTATCTAAAGCAAGAGAAATGAAAAGTAAACCCCATTTTACCCCCACCCCCGCAAACTAGCCGGCACATGGGAGACAGTGATTTAAATTATAACTTAAGATGCCACTGGGGAGAAAAACCTGAAAACAGGTAAGCTAAATCAGAGAACACTGCCCATAGGTTGGTTTATTAAAAAAACAGATTTTTCAAACACACAACCAGAGTTACAGCCACAAAATTAACAATCATCATTTCAATTATGATAGCTCCTGAATTAAGGCAACCCTTCACTTACAAAATCCATACCATTTTTGTTTTCATTTAAATCCAAATAGTCAGTGGCAGCAAGAATGAAGCGAAATGAGCAAATTGCTGACAAAACCTTTATTATGGTCCAAAATGTAGCTATTTGTATTAAAAGCTTTTAAAATTTTATACTCACTGACCCAGTAATTTTACTCCCCAAAGGTTACACTAGGGCAAGAGATACACACACGCAAGGAAACTAAAACTTAAATGTACAAAACCATATGTGATTCTTATTACAGACTATCTCTGGGATAGCATGCCATATTACTCAAAATCACACTTTTTGAGAATGCTTACATGTCAGAAAAGGCTCTGATTAAGAGGCAGTTGGCAAAACAATATGTGTAGCTTGTGTTCAATTTTTTTTTTTTAACCTCCAGCACACAGTGCTAAAGAGGTACTGCATGTATGCCCATACACAAAAGTTAAGAAAAAACAGTGATCTGGGCAGTAGATTTTTTTCTCCTTCTCACAATAGTCTACATTTTCCCAGATTTCTACCAAGACCACAATACAGCTTAAAAAAAAAAAAAAATCAAGGTCATTTTTAAAAATAAGGGTAGTTTCTTGGTAATTTTGTCTCTTCAGGAAAAGAGGTCTTTCATGACCTTTAAAGGGGACTTCTAAAGCTAGGCAGATGCCCCAGCAGGAAATAAATTTGCAATTCAACAGATGCACCCACAGAGATATGGCAAGATGCACCTTCAGTGGCGTTGGCAATAATTTCCTTTCATTATTCCTTTGCTTCCAAGTGCTTTTCAACTCAAAGAGAAGCCTGTAGAAGTTAATAGGTTCTTAATATGTACTCTGCTCCCTGAACTGATTCCTGTTCATAAGGTAATGGTGAGACCCCACGTGGCCCTTTCACATGGGCTTTAGCAAATCCCCTGCAGTGAGATGGCCCCTGGGCAGCTCCGTTTTCACCAGAGCAGGCAGTGACCTAATCAATAGGGTTCCAAGCAAGACAATCCCTACATTCACTAGCCTCAAGAAATGAAGTGGCAGGGAGTTCAAGCTTTATTGAGGAATGCTATTTACCTGTCACAGTGATGGTTCACCCAGCAGGAGTTTAAAAAAAAAAAACTTTCAGCTGCTACAGCACATTTCCTGGCCAGCAGCCAGCACACAATAAACATATTTACTTAAGCTTCATTCACAACTTTTTGAAGTGAAACTGCTGAAACCTAAATGGTAGATTTGTGAGATAGGAAGTTAGTGGTCACAATATGGCATAGCAAGTTTTAAATCTCTGTGTTCACTGAAACCCAGTGACATGAAAAGTATCACGAGAAGAATAAACACAACTAAAAAGTCATCCTAGTGTGTTCATCCTTGAATTTACACTGAAAATTCTATAAACCGGAAAAATGTGATCTCTTTAACTAAAAATAAACAGGCCATTAAAAGGGTCGATTTACAGTACAGTAACTACTTTTCATTCATGTCTCTTAATTTCAGAGAGAAGTGTAAAAATACATACATGTGAGTTTTTAATTAATTACACAATTTAACAATTTGGAAGCCCACAGGAGCTTGTTCATAATTACTAAATGTTTTGGTTTCTTCAAAATGATAAGCCTAGTCTAAATAAAACTTTCAGTTAAATTACAATGCAAAATGTTATTTTAATTCATCATATACTTCTGCATAAAGATTTTTCGAATATTTATGTGAAAGTATAAGTCAAATCAAATTAAAATTGTGCTACAAACCCAAAATATGTCCAAAAGAGCTATTTGAATGGAGCAACTTCAATAACAGATGTTTATCCTAAGACATGTGATTTACTCAGAATTTTACAAAACCTATCACTGGACAATTTTTAATTGAAAACAAAGTTCTGATTTGAAATTAATTGCTAGGTTGTTTTCCCATATCCATTAACACAAAGCAACAAAAAATCCCATGTCAAATAACTGCAAAATGAGTTTCCATCTAGCTTTGACACTAGTTTAACATCACAAGAATTGCTTCACTGTAATATTTTAAAAGCCATGCCAGGATCTAGGCCATCAGCATCTTTAACAAAGAAATTTTCTGCAACACAAGCACAATAGGCTTTTAATGTCCTTACTGAATGCCATTAGAACAGGGTATCTGGCACCCACACAGCACTATACTCAACATACAGGACTCCTTAACTGCTTTCCACCTTCTTCCTCCACCAGGTTGCTCCAACCCATCATGGAAGATCAGGCCTCATCTAAGTGACTGGGGCTTTGCTTTGTTGGTGGCCGTCTCTTTATAGCCACAAGAAAGTAGAGAAAAATTAAGGCACCAAATAACTTTTAAGTACTTCAGTTACCACCCCATCACCAAAAGGAAGGGAAAGAGTGGTTTTCCTAACCATTTTATACTTTCAAATAATGTAAGTTGTAAAAATCAGTTTGCCTTTTTCTATGGGTTCTTCTACCTAAATAACAATGGAACTTTCTAATAAATGATTGCATGGTCTACTCTGAAACAGGAACTGTTTTGTTTTAGCTTACTCAAATTGTACTAATCGAGTCCTTATAATGCTAGATTATCTATAATTCTAAAGGAGAGAATTTCAAACTGTTATTAAATTATCCTCTATATACTGGTTTATTAAAGATTCACTACATACGTAAATATGAACTTTCAGGTCAGCACCTCTATACTAGATTTCTGCCTTTTATTTACTTGTTTTTATTTTTTGTGATGGGATCTCACTAAATTGTCCAGGCTAGATAGTCTCAAACTTGCAATACTCATAACTCAACCTCCTGGGTAGCTGGGGTTACAAATCAATACCACTGTGCCCATAGTTCCTTAGAACTCTGCCAACTAAGCTTTTGCTAGAGAATCTAAATTTCATTAAATATATTCCATATATTCATTTTGATATTTAATGACTACTAAATTTTTCTCCAAACAATAAATAATGAATTAACATATATGCTCTATTATAGCCACTTTTTTTTATCTCTAATGAGGATTGTTTTTTACTTGATTGCTTTTTCTCATTTCTTTGAACAAAAGACTAGCAACTGGAGTTCAATTTCTTCTCTAAAAATCTTTGTAAAAGTTGGCTGCAAGTATGCTTTCCCATGTCGATCTATTAAAAGACATCCACTCCAAGAATTTCCAGACAGAAATATCAGAATGCTAAATGAATCCATTTCATAAATTTCCGTTTCAAATCCTGAGATTTCTGTTTCAACTCATCACAGGGTACTTTACTTTCCTATTTATTCTGGTACATGTATGTCCCAATAACAATTCTAATAAAAGCTAAATCTTGCCTAATACTAAAATACATCTTTAAATTATTTTTAATACATTTCCATTTAAGCTGAAATTTAAGCAGAGATATCCAAAGTGTGCATCATATCTAAAATGCCAAAGCAATACTCTTATTCTCTCCCTATTTCAATTTCTATTTCCATGTGCTCAATGTCTTCTTATACTCTTCCAATTCCATTTTTCAAGTTTTCCAACCTCTAAGAGAGAGTCATAAGTGAACAAAATAATTTGTGATAAATTAATCAGTGAGGAGTGGCACTAATGGGCCAAAAGAACATCTTCAGAACAAAGGCTACTGTGAAGAGCTCTTTGCTGCCTCTTACCAGTCTCGGTATCTCTTCCCTTAAGCTTTAGAATTATGTACAATAGTCAGTATTCTTAAATATCCTTGGGGGTAAGAAACTTCAGCAATCTTTGAGATAGAAATGAAAAAGGGAGGGAAAGGAGGAATGCTGCTACGGTATCTTCAGACTTCATACATACCCTTGGTAACTCTGCTAAGGCTCTAATTTCAGTGGAAATGAATTAAAAGTAACTTGAAGATATACTCCAATGCTGTCTAATGTTCAATGGAATTAAAAACTTGAAGTAAGCTGACTATATAAGGTAGAAGTTTCTCAAGACATCATATTTATTTTCACAGAAAAGTCTCAAAAGCCTTTAACTTCTTAAGCTCATTTAACATCCAAAAAGAATTTCCTCAAAGGGGAAAAAAAATCATATAAAAGTGCCTGTGACAGAATAAAAAATGACTTACGAAGCTTGCAACAAACTCTTCTTTCCCAGCAAGAAGCAAAGTCTATTTTTTCCTACCTTTTTTTCAATCAACCTAGTAAGACAACAGAATGGGGGAAACAGGAAAATGTATGAATTCTGAGCTTAACCCCAAAAGAACATGCTGTTGCTCTTCCTGAGCTCTGAGGGCCACCAGGTGAACAAATTCAGGGCAAGCTGCTAGATGATGACAGACAGGGACAGGGCGTAGTCACCCCTACCTGCAGTCAACTGCACAGCCACCAAGCTGCACAGCCACTGATCAAACATGAGGGAGTCCAGATAAAACTAGCAAAGAAACACACAGCAGAAGCAGAGTCCTGCCCAAATTGCCACCCACAGGACTGTGACCTGTATAAATGGTGGCTTTTTTCAGATGGTTTGTTTCTCAATGAAAGGCTAAATGATTGTTCTGTGTGACAATAAACACCTCAATTCAGATTTATTTGCCTATACTTACTCTACTTGATTTCCTCTTAAACTCTAACTTAAACTAGACATCATCTCCATTGCTCTTAATGCTCACACTTCTCAAATCCTAAATGTGTCTCTTCTAAAGTAATTTCTATACAAAGACATTGAAAAAAAAAAATCCTTCATAAAGGTACTCTGGTTCTTCCCTTAATCATCCTAAGGAGTAACTAGCAGCTCTAATTTTCTATTCAGATGGGAGAAAGGCTTGGAGTCAGAAGCTCTACTTAGCAGGAAAAGTAAAGAAAGAGCAAATGTAAATTAAAAATATATATGTTTATTTAAATGTAGTCACTAAAATAAGAAAATGTCTTTTAGTTTTCATACATACTATTCTCCTTAAAATAGCCTAGTCATTGAATATTCATTCCCCCTTTATGTAACTGGGCTTTAAAAGAAGGGGTTAATAGCCCTTATCAACAGAAATAACCAAGAGATTTACAACACAAAACAAATGGCCTTGTAAAAGGAAATATATGTAGGGCTGGGGCTGGGGCTCACTGGTAAAGCACTTAATTAGCATGTATGAAGCACTGGGTTTGATTCTCAGTACCACATATAAATAAATGAATAAAATAAAAGTCCATCAACATCTAAAAAAAATTTTTAAGGAAATATATGTATAAAATCTCCATTCTATAGCCCAAGAAAACAATGTCTAAGCCAGGTATAGTCACCTAGAAAGCCTCAGAATTTAACATTCTTGATTTTAGGCTCTGAAACTCAATCTTAAAAATGAAGTTGTTTCTAAAAAAGGAAAACATGAACAAAAAGGAATCTGCATTGCTAGTGAACTATTTTGTTGTTGTTCTAATTCATTATTTAGGAGCATCTGTCAAAGAAGGACTTTTAAGTAGAAAAGAAGTTGTAACTATATTGAAAGAAAAGCCGTACCTATAAAACAAAATTAAAAAGATCTTTCCCAATAATAGTTATTTATATATTTTCCATTAATATTTTATAATAATCTATTTCAATTTCAAATTTTGTACAAATTAACAAGTGTTTGCCAGATGCAAATGTGCCTGGCACAGTTCCAAGCAAGTAACAGAGACGCACAGATCAGCCGCCTCTGCCTTCACAAAGTTTATATCATGGAAGTAAAAGGACAAAATCAGATTTTTTCAATGGTAAAATCATTCTTGACATAAACTATATGTAGAACACATATTTCAAAAACCACTGGCCTTAAATTATAACACTTTATACTCTGTAGATGTGATTCGTAGTTTGACTTGTTTCTGACATGATCATCATTCATCTATTTAAAATCAAACATGGGAAGCTGCAGATATAGCTCAGTTGGTACAGTGTTTGCTTCCCATGCATAAGGCCCTGAGTTCAATCCCCAGCACCACCACCAAAAAAAAAAAAAAAAA